>NC_064828.1:118896169-119201065 GCF_024166365.1 Elephas maximus indicus | reverse complement strand
CACAGCTGCCACCCTGCCGTCCCCATCTCTGGCACCACGTCCACCTGGACGTCTCCCTTGCCCTCCTGACCCTCTTACAGGTGGCTCAGTCTCCTCTACCCCACAGCAAGAACCCTAGTTCATGTCTCCCTGCTCCTTTCTAGGGCCTTCCAATCCCTTCTCCACGTGGGAGCCAGGCAGCTTTCTCCATAGCAAGTTGGATGACCTCACTCCCAGAGTCAAGACCTTCCTGGCTCTGAGCAGATTACACAGGAAAAACAAAAGCCTACACTCCCTGGAGCATGACTTTGAATGCCAAGCTCTCTAGGCCTGTCTGGTCTCCCACCCCCCATTCCACAGGGCACTGAGGTGGTCTCTCCAGTGCCAGCACACAGTAGGTCTTCAGAAAGGCCTGCTGAGTGAGGTGCGGGTAAGGGGCTGAGACTTGGACAGGTCTGCTCCGTGCCGATCCCTAGGTCCGCCGCCCAGACTTAGGCGTCTTATACCTTGTCCCTCCTCCATGAAGGTGGCCAGGCTGAGGGCATCCATCCAGGCTGCAACCCCAGGAGTGGGGCTCAGGCGGGGATGCTGGAGGGGCTGGAGAGGGCCGGGAGTAGCCCAGACGCAGCCACCAGCACGGTTTTCACTCACATCCTTGGTGGCTCAGTTGCCACCTCCCAGTTCCTGTAACCCAGGCTCCAGGAGAGTCCAGGGGAGGGGGAGGTGGGCGACATTATAAGTGCAATTGGGGGAAGAACGTTTGATGGCATTCTGTCTCTAGTGGTGGTCACCAGGAGTGAAGGAGAAGGGCTGGACCACATGCCTGCAGAGACGTGGGGCTTTGCCCACCAGCCCACCTGCCAGCCATCTCACGAGAACGCAGGGCATCTGCTCTCACCCGCAGGCGCCTGGCTCTGGCTTCCAAAGGTGGAAAGCGCTCTCTGCTTTTCCGGCCGGTCGGACCCAGACCCGAGCCTCTAGGGAGCGTGTGGGACCACCTGCCAGCCCGCCTTCTGGGCTTCCTTCCGGGCCAGGTGGCAGGTCTCCTCCTGCCTGCAGGCCTGGGGGTGCCACGGGCCAGAGGCAGAGATGGAGCAGGGCGCAGGAGAGGCAGCGCCAGCCCAGGACCACCCCGACTCCCAGAGCCATCCCGGGACCCGGGCCGTCCCAGCACCCAGCGAGGCAGAAGCGACCCCAGACCGAGGGTCCATATCTAAGGGCGCAGCTCTGCAGCCTCCGCCCGGTGCACCCCTAGCCCGCCTCTCAGTGGGTCCAGCAGGACGTGGCCATGTGTGCCGCCGGGTCCTCCCTGCAGCCCGAGGTGGGGGGACAGTACGGAACCCCAGGGTGTGCAGGCTGACGGGTCCCGCACCGCTGCAGGCAGCTCTTCTCAGCAGAAAGGGAGGCGCGGTGGAGGGGGGCGCAGGGGCACAGCGCCGCCTTACGGACGCCTGTGCCTCCCACCCGCTGCGGCTGGCACGTCTTCAAAGAGGACTCCTGGCTGTTGCCACACTGGATGGTTTTAATACAATTACACTTTCTGTTTTTAAGGAACAAACACCTGGAAATTTCTCTTCGCTTTTCTTCACTAGGGCGCCACCTAGTGGCAGCACCTCTGAATTGCAGCCTCCGCTGGTCTTGGGGTTCAATCGGATTTTCAAGGTCTCCCCTTCTCGCTGCCCCCAGCCTGGGCCCAGCCTCCTGGGGTGACAGAGGGCCCCCCACTGCAAACAATACCGAGGGAGAAACGAGGCCAAGGTGACAGACGCTGGTGTGCCATTATGTGATAGAATGATTTATTAGAACAAACTCCATGACAAATCATATAAAAGAATCCTTTTCTTAGACACCCACAGGACCACCTGAGAACGAACGTACAGACACCTTCGAGAAGCCAGACGAATAAATTACAGATCCCAAATTCAGGGCTGGGCGGGCTGGGGGGGAATGAAAGAACGCAACACGGGGGTGGGGGATATAAACTTGTGAATTAAAAAATAGTACAGCGTTTGCCAAGCGGGGGCGGAAGGAAGAGGACGTCACGGACGAAGAAAACGGCCCTCGGCTCTCGGGTCAGGCTGTGGGCAGCTGTGGCCGGGCACCTCCTCCAAACGGACAGCTCGCGGGGCGGCCCAGGGGAACCCGGCCCACCCACCCCACACAGGTGAACACAGGAGGGGTAGGAGCGCAGGACCTAGGCAGGCCACTCCACACCAGCGAAATGTAAACACGGAGCCAGCCGGCGCCCAGCGCCCCCAGCAGCATGTCCGCTAGCACAGGCCCACACCACCTGGTCAAGGGGGGACACCCCCACCCCCACCCGCCATGCCAACGGCTCTTTGGCTTAGAGACTCCAGAAGTTTCAAGGCCTCCAAGTGGTGGAGCAGAGGGGCCGAGCTCTGCTCACCTGGCACGTTCCCAGTTGAAAGAATCCTGAGAAAACAGAACTGCTCCTGGGGCCTGTCCCTGCCCCCACCCCCCAAGAACACAGGAGCCCACAAATGCCCAGTTAATGCCCACAGCACCCCAGGGGGGTAAAGGGGATGGCACCTGTCTAGGGCCACCCAACTGGGAGCTTCTGGAAGCCAGATTTCCAGCCACTTTGGTCCAGGGCTCACCTCCACTGCGGGGGCTGCATGCCCACTCGCTGGCCCCCATAATTCAAGTGCAAAGACCAGCATCCCTTGAGGGAACACACACAGCTCTCACTGGGGCCGGGAGAGCAGGTGTCAGGCTCTTGTGTGCACGGGTGTCTGCGTGTGCGTGCCTGTGTGTAGGTGTGTCTGCATGGGCGCCTGTTTGCAAGTGTCTGTGTGTGCACACCTGTATGGACGTGTGTGTGCACCTGTGTGCAGGTTCACGGGTCTGCGTATTTGTATGTGTGCAGGGCTGGCTCTGGGCTGCTCGGCTGTGGTTCACCCAAAGCCCACCCCCTGCACTGCCTCCAGGGCAGCCCACAGGCTCTGTGGGTTTGGCAGTAGTGTTGGCACCAAAGACTCAACGCTGTGGAGTTCTGGGCCCAGACATCCCCACAGCCACTCCCCTCTCCAGCACTGATAGGCTGGGGACAGCTCTGGCCCTGGCTCAGTGGGAGCCCCAGGCTCCTGGGCAAAGCTGTCTGCACAGTGCCTGCCCAGCCCCCACCCTCCTTTCTCCACAGCCTAGGGGTGTGAACCAGCCACCCCAGCTCTGTGTTTGGCACTGAACGATCTGGCCTGTCCTCTGCCCACCCCAGCTGGCCCAGACACCACAGGTGAGGGCCACTGTGCTCCTGCAGGCCAGCCCCTCCAACTGAGAGCCCAGCTTGCTGGGCCAGAAGGGCCACTGCCATGGCCCAGACAACTCTCCTTTCCAGCAAGACAAAAACGACAGTGATGAGACGAGGTGGGGACACGCACACAGGCCTAGAGACGGCCTCAGCTGAAACAGGGGGTGCTGGCTGGCCGCCAGGGGCCTGGATGTGGCCACGCCAGCAGTGGGGTATGGCACATGTGGGGGTCTTGGTGGTGAGCTGGCCAGCATGGTGGGGTGAACAGGGGCACAGGACGCACGGGATGGAGGATGGCCTAGATCAGGAACCCCTGGGTGTCAGGGAGGAAGTCGGGCAAGAAGACGGGGTCCGGGAGGCCAGGGGAGCCGTAGTTCACACGCGGCGGGAAGCCCCTCAGCGGCCGGGCAGGCAGCACCGTCTCCGCAGAGGGGGAGGACAGGCTCTGGGTGGCTGCCCGGCCCCTCCCTGGCAGGGCCAAGCCCCCCAAGCTCCTGTTTCCCATCAGTAGGTCCAGGCTCCCGCTAGGGTCCACGATGGCGTTGATGACTGTGGGGAGGAAGGTGCTGGGGCAGGCCGGCTGGGGGCCTCCTCCTGCCCACCCACAAGGTCCCTCCTGGCTGAGTGCTCAGATCCCCCTCTACCCCAGCCCCAGCCTGGAGCCCTGGGCCCTCTGGGCAGCCCCCCACCCACCAGAGCCATGTTGGGCCACACCCACCTTCCAGCTGCTTCTGCACACGCCTCAACTCCTTCAGAATGGAGCTGATCTCCTGGAAAGGGGGCCGATGAGGGACTGACACTAAGAGACCTCTCCCTTCCCCGAGGCTGGATCAGCTCCCACCCCCACGCTCCAGCCAGCTGGTCCAGGCCAGGCAGGCTAAGGGAGCCCTGGCCAGGGGATCAGTGGGGGTTCCCACCTGCCCCAGGCAGCTTCCCACCTTGTTGGACGTCTTCAGGATGGGCACCTCATTCTCAGCTTTGATTCTGGCTTCCAAGTCCTCCCATGCGTGCCCTGAGTTCTGGAAAAGGATCCTGCCCACCAGGGGTAGGGAGCAGGGTAAGGCCTGCCACGACAGGCCCCCAGACCACCAGGGCCTCACTGAGGCTCCACCCCCCTCCCCTAGCCTTAGGCGACCGCGGCCTGAGCAGGACCTGGGCTGGTGGGCACCACGGCCTGAGCCTCTGAGTCGTCTTATGGAGAGGCCGGCGGACCTGGGCTGGGGGGTATCCTGGAGGTTATGGCTTCCCCTGAACTCAGGGTCTGGGTGTTGGGGCAGCAAGCCCAGCTCTGTGTGTGGTGTGTGCACACGTGCCCAGCAGGCCAGAGTCCTCGTGTGGATGTCAGCTGTGTACACATGTTCGAATCTGCATGAGCGTGTGCACGCCTAGACCGGGCACCCTCAAGTCAATGTCACCGTGTACACGTGTTGATATGTGTGCATATGCACGTACATGTATGTCTACACGTGTGTCTGCCCAGGCTGGGCACCCTTGTGTGGACATATTCACATCTCAGCTTGGGGTTACCTGAGCAGGAGCTGGGGATCCACCCTCCTCCCTAAGCCCCTGCCCACTGGGCTGCGTGGCTGCTCACTTCATCTTCTGGGTGAGGCTCTCCGTGTTCTCACGGATAGCATGCGACAGTTGGGACACGGGGTTCAGCATCAGGTTGTCAAAGATCACCTGGGAGGACCGGGGTGTCAGCACGGCTCCCATGCCGCTGAGCACCCAAACCCCACGCCCACCCAACCCAGTGTGAGTGTGGGGTGCATGCCTCCTCACGGTTCCGAGGCTTTGTCTTGGAGGCCAGGGGGTCCTCACGGCTGTCGTTCATGTTCTGGTCAAAGTCTTGTGAGTTCAGGGCACCAGGGGGCACCTTCTGAAAATTGAGGCTGGCCTCGGGGATGTGCTGCACCAGCTGCAAATGGAGGGGCAGATGGTGTTGGCCGGGCAGGCAGAGCAGACCCCAGCCCCATCTGCTCCAGGGTCCCGCTGATGCTGCCGCCCCTCAGGGAAGGGCCACGGGCTTGGGGCTGAGCGGCACTCCTGACTCTGGCCCTCGGGTACTAGCTGGGCCTCCAGACCACCAGCTCTCAGTGAATGGTGCTGTTTTGGGAACAGGTTCTGGGAGGGAGGCCAGTAGCCTTGGGGCAGCACCTGGTTGGACCCTGACCCAGCCTCTGCGGGGTGGGGCTTACCTCCTCACGGGTGGAGATGGTAGAGGCAGGGGTGCTGGGCACGTTGCTGAGGGAAGGGCTTCGGCTGGGCCCCGGGGAACCCAGTGGGGCACCGTCCCCAGCCACATCATGGATCTCCTGGGCCAGGATGGCCACATCCTTCACCAGCGTCTGGCTCAGCCTGAGAGGGCAGGAGACAGGGCCTGCTGGGTCTTGGGGTCGCCCAGCATGGGGGAGGGGGTGGGAGGAGGCAGGTATGTCTGCCCCCACCCCAAGACAGAGCCCTTTCCCGGGGGCGGGGGGCATGGCCAGGAGAAGCCACTGGGTGAAGGCAGGGTCTGGGGATAAGCCCTCCACCACAGCCACCCCAGGACCAGCCCACCCCACCATGGAGGGACAGCCCCCACATCCATAGCCACTAGGGGATGGAGGGGTAGGGCCAGGTGTCTGAGTGGAGACAACCACCTTCTCCTCCCACCGTTCACTTCCTCCTGGTCACTCTGGGCGCTCAAGCTTGATGTCCGAACATCAAACCCCTGCTGTCTACCTGACTGCCCACCCAGCCACTGAGCCAGACAGCCAGGTATCCCCCAGGACCCCTCCTGACCCCCTCGAGGTCTGGGTCCTGCCCTTCGCAGCACTGACCTCACTGATGGACAGGCTGCCCCTTTTGCCCGCCCACCACAGCACCTCCCCGCCCCCCACCTAGTACCTGGCTCCAGGCAGAAAGTTCATTTTTATTAAAAACCTTGGTGG
Organism: Elephas maximus indicus; assembly: GCF_024166365.1. Lineage (NCBI taxonomy): Eukaryota > Metazoa > Chordata > Mammalia > Proboscidea > Elephantidae > Elephas > Elephas maximus. The sequence goes on along the minus strand of NC_064828.1, from coordinate 119,194,885 downwards.
GAGATCCCCACCATCCTGACAGACCTGCATTCATTCATTCACTCATTCACTTGACAAGCATTGACAGAGCTCCCATCAGGGCCAGGAGGATCCCCCCAGTCCCCCACCCAAGAGGAGCACCCTGGCACCCCTGTGCCCCATCGATGGGTGTCCACCACACGCCCCACCCCGCTCACCTGGCAATCTCGGCGATCTCGGCTGTCTGCACGATGAAACCGTAGGGGTCAGCCACCTCCTCCTCATCCGTATCCCGTGGACCAGGGGCCCGGGGCCGGGCGTGGCTGGAGCTGCTGGCCCTCGGGGTCTGCGTGGCTGTTGAGGCATGGGAGCGGGCGTGTTTGGGGGAGCCGCACTCCTCCTCGGAGGTGGACGTGTAATCCGAGCCGGGCTGCCGGCGGCGTGCATCTTGGCAAATGAATTGGTTTCAGAAGCAAGAACAGAACAGAACGGCACTCAGCAGCCGTGCAGCCCCAGGCCCTGTGGCGAGGCCCTCGTCCACACCCAGAAGCCCTGCCCAGGCACCTCACAGCCCTCTGCACATGCCTACCACAGCCAGAACACCCCATGCAGGGACCAGCAGCCTCCATGAGCACTCACACTGGCCACGGCTGGCTGGGGGGCAGAGGCCACGTAGGGAGGTCTGTGCTGGTTACAGAGAACCAGAGCCCACAGCAGGAGGGAAGCAGCACTCAGCAGACACCACCCAGGCAGCCGGTCTCCCACCCAGCACGGCCACAGTGGAACAGGCCACTGGATCCTCCTCCCTCCCCTCCCCTAGGTCCCCAGAGTCACTGCGTGCACCCTGCTGGGGATGCCAGGGTCCCACATGCCCAGGTAGTGCCCATCAGCAGCAGTGAGTGTAGTGGACACCTGCCAAGCAAGGCCATCCTCAGGCCACATGGCCACTCTTCTCCCCAGGCCCCCCTCACCCACAAGCGGCACCCCCATGTCCATATGTGAAGCAGCCTCCACCTGGGACCCAGCGGACATGCAGAAGCGGCCAGGTGGGCTCAGCTGGTGCTGCCCGGGAAGGGGCTGTTAGCCTGGGGAAGACGTGCAGAGAGCAAGAGCAAGGTTGGGGGCTCCAGGGAGGAGCAGTGCACCAGCAGCAGGGAGCCCCCTGCCCGCACATGCAGCCGGTGCTAGTCCACTCAGAAGATGGCTCCTTGGAGGTCTGCAGGCTCAGAGGGGGTAGGGCAGCCCCGGGCCACACAGGCACCAGTGTCCCCTAAGCACCTCCCTGAGCCACACGGCCACAGCAGCCCAGGCCAAGAACCCTGGAGCCCCTGAAGTCCTTCCCCACAGTGGCCAGCTGGGGCTCTGCATGCCCCTCAGGAGCCTGGGTTCAGGACTGCACCAACAGGAGGGTGGGCAGGCCAGCAAGGTCTCCACAACCCTGACCCACACTCCCCGGGTCCTGGAGGGATGGGAGGAGAATCCTCTCTGTTCTGGGGTGGTGGGCATCCCACCCTCACCCTCCACCAGGGGGCCCTGGGGGCTCTGAGCCTGCCTTGTTGCATCCATGCTCAGGCTGCTTGTTGGGGCGGTGACGGGGGGTGGTCCAGGCACAGGCTCCTGCCTACCTTTGGACCAGGGGATCAGAGTTCCCAGCCCAGGACAGTGCACAGACCCACTGCCCAGAGGGTCTGCAGGGTCTGGAAGGGAGTCTGCAGGGTCTGAAGATGGGTCTGGGTCTAGGGAGGGGTCTGAGGGGTTCTGAGGTCCCACCTGCCCACACCCTGGCCCCACACTCACTGGAGGAAGGGTACCGGGCACTGCCCGGCCGGGCCCTGCTGAAGGGCTGCCGAGGGGCTGTGGAGATGGCAGCAGACTTCTTTGCTGCAGCCCGGGCCTCAGCCACAGTGGGCTTGCGGCCAGCACAGTACAACTCGACGCTTCGGCCAGAGAAACCAGAGCGGGCGGTGGTGGCCTCAGCCTCGCTGGTGCCTGTGAAGGAGCCTGCCCGCTTCCGGGGCATGGCCAGGATATCCAGCCTCGACAACTTCTTGGCCTGCTCCGTGGCCGGACGGCCCGCCGACTCATGGTTGCCTGTGGTGCCCCGCTCACCATCTGCAGCCTCAGTGTCCGAGGCATCGCCCAGCCGAGCTCGCCTCAGCCTCGAGGCCCGAGTGGGCCGCGGGGTGGACAGGCTATTGGAGCGGGTCAGTGCCTGCTGCACCTTCTGGGAACTGCTGGAGCCTCGGCCCTGCTCCTCTCGGGTGGCTGGGCACGGCGGTGGGGTGACCGGCTTCCGCCGAGGGCCTGGCCGTCCTGCCCCAGCGCTCACAGGCGTCTCGTGGTCTGAGGCAACAGCATCCAAGATGGGCAGTTGGGTGGGGCTGGAGCCACGCTCCTCATCTGGCCAGTCCAGGGACCCACGGGGCCCGTGCCCACATCTGGTGGACAGGCGCCGGGCCAGCTCTCCACGACCGGGGTCTGCTGGGTGGCGCTGCTTCTCTGAGAGCCGTTCCCGGGCGCTGCTCAAGGCAGAGACCCCTGGGTCCTGTGTGGCCAGTGGCTTGTCCTTCTGCAACCCTGCAGGTGGGGTGGTTGGGCTGGGTTCATTCTTGCCACTGAGCAGGCTGGCCATGCTGGCTGTGTCCACATCTGAGTCCCCGGAGAGGGAGTCTTCTGGTGGCCCAAGGGGGCTGCCCCCCTCGCCCTGTACCTCTGTGGACTTGGACAACAGCTGGGCCTCCAGAGCTGCCAGGGCTGTCTCGGTCTCCTTCAGGATCAGGTGGGTGTCCTGGGAGTGGAGTTCGGAGCGGGCAGCCCGGGCCGTGGCCAGATCCTGGAGCAAGGGGTGGCTGGAGATGTATGGGAGTTTGCCAGGGGCTGGGGGGCCGCTGGCTGGCTCCTTGGTGAAGCTCTCCTGCCGGACAAAGGCCAGGGCCTCTTTGGACGGGGCTGGGCCGTGGCCCCCGGGCTCCAGTGAGCGCCCGGTGTGAAGCTGGATGACCATCCGCCCACTGGTGCTGACGCAGGGGCCATTTTGTGTCTGCATGCTGGGCAGAGTCACCCGCGGTGGAGGTACCTGCCCTGGACCTTCTGCCTCCCCTGGAGCTGTAAACGGTTTCCTAGTGGTGCCGGCCTCCCCATTCTGGTCGCTGATGAAGAATGAGGTGGGAGCTGTTTCCCCCAGGGTCCGGGGTGAGCGCTGGCCCCTCGTCCACGCCAGCACCTCCTCAGGGCTCCTGCGTCTCTCTGGTGGCTGCCCCCTGCCTAGCTCAGGGCCCCGCCCACCATCCGACCCACTGGCGTCGCTGAGGCTGTCGGGGTCCAGGTCCTCCTGGCCAAAGAGTGGGCTGGCCTGCTCGCTGCCCGGCTCTGGCAACCCGGGCCCAGCCTTCCTGGTGGCCTCAGGGCCTGCGGGGCTATCTGCCCGCTCACTGGGCAGCTGTGGGAGGAGGCGCCGTGTGCGTGAGGGCAGGGCCACCTCAGGCTCCATGGCCCGGCGGCCAGCGCCGTCCTCTGCAAAGGTGGGAGAGCAGTCCGTTAGGCAGTGACCTGTCTGGGGAAGTGCTGGGCACACACCCACCGGCACAGAATGACAGTGTACCCCACCAGGGGCCAGACAGCACACCGAAGTGAGGGACCACTCACCTGTCAGGCCCGGGTCTGAGTAGCTGTCAGCCAGGCTGGCCCAGCGGGACACCCACTTCTGAACCCCAGGTGAGCCAGGCCCCTGGTGCTCTGCCTGTGGGGCTGCTGCTGGCCGAGATGCAAACTCCTGTGGCAGGGCGAGCCGCTGGGCCACACTCGCATCGGCCACCTCCTCTCTGTCATCTCTGATGACTGGGCGGAAAGTGGCTGAGGACACGCGGGAAAGCTCCGGGGACTCGAATACTCCAAAGACCTGCCAGGAGGGGTCGGCACAGGGCTCGCGGTCAGTGGTGCTGGCCCTCGTGCCCAGCAGACACAGCTCCGCCACAGGTCACCAGGAGGGCAGAGGGCCTGGTTGGCCCGACTGGACAGTGCCTGGACCCACAGCCTGGCTCTGTTGCTAGCAAGTCAGGGACGAGGGGTACACAGACCCCAGCTAGGGAAAGTGTGGAGAGAGGACAGGCCTGAATCGCATGGCCTGAGGCGTGAGCCCCAGGCAGACCCCACGGCGGGCCTCCTCCTGCACCCTCCCACCCTGCGGGACCAGACGCTGGCACCCAAGCCAAGCCTGAGCGAACAGGAGTCCAGTGCATCACCTCCCCAGATCCCGCCCTGCCCACCTGCTCAATCACCCTCTCAGTCCCCACCCCACCCACCTGGTCGATCATCCTGCGGGCCTCCTCCACCTCCTGGTCCTGTGCCTCCGTCTCAATGGTGTAGGTACCCGCATCACTGAGGCTGTCATCCTCCTCCTGTCTGCGTGCCTTGGTCAGCTGGGGATCAGCAGGGGGCGACGGCAGGGGGGCCACAGGGCTGGCCCCCCGGGGTGGCAAGGGGGCGGGCGGGGCCTGGGGCGCCTTGTCGGGGCCAGGCCGGGCGGCTGGGGATCCCTCACGCAGGCACTGGGCCATGAAGTCCTGTGCTAGCCGGGAGCGGCGGCCCATGCTGCCGAAGGGGCGGGTGGGAGCACGGGCAATGGGTGCAGAGCCGCTCAGCCGATCCTCGGTCTTCTCCCGCTTGAGTGAGCCAGCACGCTGGGGACCCGCACTGACGCCTGCTGCCCGCACAGGGGCTGGGGACACGCCTGGGCGGTCCCTGTCGGCCAGGCCAGGGGCGCGGGTGCGCTTGTCAGCCTTGGGCTCCGCGGGCGGTGTGTGAGTGAAGGACTGGGAGCGCTTCTTGCGGGGTGTGTCCTCATCAAAGAACTCGATGACAAAGGCCTGCTGGTTGTGCAACAGCTCCTGGGGGTCACGCTTGATCTGCCGCTGCAGCCGGGCTTGCTCCCCGCTGGCCTCCACAGACACCCCAGTCGCCGTGGACACCGCTGGAGCCAGCGGGTCCTCCGAGTCACTCTGCGTGCCATCTTCGTGCTTGTGGCCTGGAGGGTGGGTGGTCAAGGCAATTCATCAGGCCTTGGGAGGCAGACAGAGCAGCCCTGGGGCCCTGGGCCCCCAGCCCCCAGACCAGGGAGTCAACACACACATGGTCATCACAGAGCTTGGGGATGCTGAGCTCCAGGCTACACAGAACCCAGTGCAGGTAGCTGAGACAGGAAGTGGAGACATTGGTGGGGGGGGGGCACCAATCAGCAGGTAGTTCTTGGGCCATTAATTGAGAAACGAAAATCAGCCAGCCCATTAGTGACCCCCTTGGCATGACCACCTGCCCCTCCAAGACTGGTACAGGTACCAGCAAGTCACCAGCATGCACGGAGCCGGGGCCTTAGCTGCCTGGTAGGCTGGCCGGTGGGCACTTATTCCTCGGGACGCAGGTGTGGGTGCAGGTGTGGACACAGACGGGCACTCACCTCTCAGCATGCGGGTGTGGATGGGCAGATCACTCTTGGTGCTGTGGCGGTCGTCCCCCAGGCCAGCCCGGCGTAGCAGGCTGGGGTCATTCTGCACCAGCCAGTCAGCCACCTTGGTCTCAGCTGATACCATCTCTGCAGGTGCGGCCTCCTTGCCTGGGGGCCACCGCTGGCGCAGGGCGAACTTGGTGACATGGTCCTTGATCTTCACCTTGCCGGGGCTGCAGTCGTCAAACTCGATGGTGAAGGAGGCATGGCTGTGCACCACGGGTGCTGCCCCGCCACCGCCTGGCTCCTGGTCCTGGGTGGGGGCCTCACGCGGCAGCACCTCGGGGGAACGCACTGCCGGTGGCGGAGGCGGCGGTGACTCCTTTGTGGGGATCTCAAAGTAGCTGGGCTCACGGCGGAACGAATAGCCCTGCGTCTCCACGGCGGCCCGGAAACTAGCTGGCGTGCCACTGAGCTCCCTGTCCTGCTGGGCTGGGCCCCTGGAACGCTCTAGAGGGGGGATGTCCTCAGGCCAGGACTTCTGGCAGCCCCCCACTCCCTGCCCTGTCTACTCCTTGACCACCATCAACAAGTCCTCTGGAGGGGGGCCCTCAGGCCAAGGCTCTCCAGACACACCCTGCTCCCCTCCACCCTGCAGTCCTCTCAGCCCCTCACCACCACCCACAAAGCTCTTGGCCTTGGTCTGGCCTCCAAGACCCACCTGGGTCAGGCTCCTCCTGATGCCGGCCCTCGGGTGGGCTGCCACCATCATCCTCCCCCCACCAGGATGGCTGCCCATACAGGGGCGTGCGGTAGGTCGCCGCCTCTGTGGAGGAGGAGGGCAGACAGAGCTGGGGTCGCCATGGCCCTCAATGTGGACAGGGGGCCAGGGGGGCAGCTCTGGGCTCACCTCTTAGCTCAGACCCTCAGCTTCCCGGGGAACCTGGCTAGCTACAACCATTCTGAGCCCCGTTTCTGCATCTGTGGTGTGCCAGCTGCACAGAGGGAAGACCGAGAGGTCCCTGTCCCTGCTCTGCCTCTACAGGGAGGCTTGTCCCCCTTGAGTGGGCCCCAGGGCCCCAGCCTCTCTGCCCTCCCCAACCTCCCACCAGAGGGGAGAAAGGCCAGCAGAGGAGCACCCTTAGGGCCTCTGGTCTCTGTGGAGCCCACATGGGGGTGGCCCTTCCCCAAGGCTCCGTCAACAGTTAAAGCCACAAATGATGACCGGAAGGGGGGGCTCAGGGCCCCAACAACCTGATTCTGTCTGGCCAACTTGGGTTTTTTGTCTTGTCTGTCTGTTTTAATCTTTGAGCCACCAATCAGAACTTAAAAAGTAAATTTCACATAAAACCTGGGTTTCTGGTGCCTACTGAGAGAATGCACGTCTGGCAATCTCTCCAGGGCAATGGTCAGCAGGCTCCAGCAGCCTCCCATTCCACCTCTGTCCACCACAGCGCCCTTGGGAACTGCCAGGCCCTCATGACAGCCCCACCCCCACCACAGCCCCACCCTCATCACAGCCCCGCCCCACTCTGCCATCATCACCCCCCTGGCACCTGGAACTGGCCGGGTGTGTACATGGGAACACCGTCCTACCTGTCCCTGGCCTCCGGTCCCCCTTCTCTGGCCTGGGGTTTGAGGACTCACAGTACGGCGTGTGGTCTGGCAATGGCTCGCCCCTCTTGGGTGTTGAGCCTTTGACGCTCACCTGCAGCTGACTGGTATACTTCTCGTGCTGTGGGCAGGTGGGTGGGTGAGGGACAGGTCCCTGATACCCCCGTCAGGGGCAGGTCCAGCACTTGGCTCTGCACGGTCACTGGGTTCCCTCTCACGACCCCGCAGTGTATAAAGGACAATTCTGGAGACTCAGGGAACCACAGGTCATGCGGCTTAGGGTCCCCACCCATGCCCTGGCGGGGTCCCCAGGCCCACAGGGGCAGATGGAGCTTGTCTGGGAGGGCGGGTAGAATGGGCAGTGAGCATCAAGAGGAAGATGGAGCAGGCCAAACCAGGACCCATGGAGGGAAGGCAGGAACTCCCCAGGGCACCTGTGGGCCACTCAGCCTCTTGGGGCCCTGGAGATAGGGAGCTACAGTGGCCTGCCTACAGGTGTGTGCATGTGAGTGTATAGGTGCATGTTTGTGTGTGTGTGGGCATATACGTACATGTGCATGTATGTATACGCATGCTTGTGTGTGTGGGCACGTGCATGTGTGTGCATGCGTTTGCTCATGCATGTGTGTGTGTGCATGTATGTGTCCATGTGCATGCATGTGTGTGCCCATTCATGTGTGCGTGTGCTTGTATGTGTGTGTGGGCATGAGTGTAGGGCACAGCATCAGCTGCAGGGTCTGGGCGCCAGGCCCCACCTGGCCAAGCAGGGCAGCCTCGTGCTCAGGGGCTCCTACTCTGGTTCAGCCCCTCATGGACCACCAGCCCTGGGTAGGCCACTCTCAGCCTGTGTTGCCCAAGAGCCACTGGGAATTGAGTGGGGAGCTGCCCAACCCACACAGGGCTCCTGGGTAAAGCTCCATGACCCCAGAGGGCTGGTGCTTCATCAGTGGGGTACACAGAACAAGAGTCCCTACCTGTCATGGCCCAACCCAGCTCCTCATGTCTAACTCGAGACTCGGGGGGTCCCCAAAGGCTGTTCTTACCCTACTCCTGGGGCCATGGTGGCCTGATCAGGGTCCTCCCTCTACTCCTGGTACCTAAGATGCTGGCTAGGCCCAGAGGCCATGGGGGTGTGTGGCTCCAGCCCACCTCTGCTGCACAGGTGGGGCACTTAGCTTCCAGTGGGCTCCCACTTCCCATCCCTCCGTCCCGGCCGCCAGGGCCTATGCCAGCAGCCCCCTCACCCCTCCGCTCCCCTCTGCTCTGTCCACACAGCACAGGGCCCAAAGCTGGCCAGGCTGCCTGCCACCCTATCAGGGCCCAGCTCCACAGCAGAGGCTGGCAGAGCCCTCGGCATCCTCCTCTGGCCCCTCTGCTCCCGGCTGCATCAGCCTCAGGGGTAATAACTACCTTCCCACCTGACAAGGCCATGCAGCTGAGCTGGCCAGGGTGGTTCCCAAACCACAGCCAGGAAAGGCAGCCCCAAGCAGCCTGGGGTTTCTGCAGGGAGGGGTGGGCCAGCACAGAGCAGCCAGGCACAGAGGCTGTAGGTTTGGGGGTGGATCTGCAGGGTGTGGGGCAAGGGCTGCGGGTGTCATGGTGGCAGGGCGTCCTGACTGAGGGTGCGGTGGCTGTAGGTGTGGGTGTCATGGCGACAGGGTGTTGTGACTGTAGGTGTGAGGGCTGTGGGTGCGGGTGTCATGGCGGCAGGGTGCTGTGACTGTAGGTGTAGGGGCTGTGGGTGCGGGTGTCATGCGGCAGGGTGCTGTGACTGTGGGTGTGGGGACTGTGGGTGCAGGTGTCATGGCGGCAGGGTGCTGTGACTGGGTGCAGGGGCTGTGGGTGCGGGTGTCATGGCGGCAGGGTGTTGTGACGGTGGGTGCGGGTGTCATGGCGGCAGGGTGTCGTGACTGCAGGTTTGGGGACTCACAGCATGAGTGCAGCACTGACCTTGAGGGCCTCCTCAGGGAGGCGGTGCTGCACATGCTCCAGCACGTACATGTTGGCATGTGGCTGTGTGTTAAGGACACAGAGCAGGAACATTGGATGGAGGGCCCAGGCAAATGAAAGGCCGTGAGGGAACTGTCCTGCCCAACCCCATCCCAACCCCCATCCCCATTGTGGACACCTATAAGCATGCCCACATCCTACCACACCCACCCCCCACATGCTGTCCAAGCCCTGCCCACTGTCCCCCTGGGCCGCTGGGCAGTGTCCACTCTGCAGGAGAGCCAGCAGGCCAGCTGCTACCCACTCAGGGTCCCAGCAGCAGTCCACACCCCCTCCCCACCACAGAAGGGGCTGTGGTGGGCAGGAAGGATGCCGACGAGCAGGGCCTTGACCAAGCCCCTAGCCCCTGGCTCTTATTCCCAGGCCACCTGCCAAGGGGTCCCAAGGATGGGGCCTCAACCAGTGGCTTGATCCACATCCATCACAGGTGTGCCAGTGCAGTGCCCAGGGAGACAGATGCGGGGGAGGCGGGCCTGTCCAATGGGCCCTGCTGCCTGGGAGAGGCTCTCCTCTCCAGTCCCCATCCCATGGACATGGCCGCCACCACCCAGCATCCAGATATAGAACACAGCACCTTGGGAAATGCCCCTCCCTGGTGCAGCCCTAGGTCCCACTCAACTCTGGGTCCCAGGGCACTGTCACATGATGCTTGGGCCTTGTGTGATCTTGGTTCAGAGGATGTGGCCTGGGGTGGGAAGGCTGTGGTAGCTGGAGTCCCCTGGGGTGCCCCCTTGCTGTTCTGTCCCCCCGCCAGCCCCACTGTGACCACTGAGGCTGCCCCACCCAGGCAAGGGTGATTGCTAGAAGGATATCGTAGCCGAAGCGGATGACATCATTGAGCTTCAGCGTGACATACTTCTGGTCTGGGATACGCACGTCGTTCACGAAGGTCTGTGGGGGGAACGGGGTGGTGGAGCAGGTGCAGGCCAAGGGCATGGAGCTTTCTAGAGTCCATGGTCAGTGGGCAATCCGGACGGCTCCCTCCCACCATGGCACCACTGCAGCCCCTGGCACCACCCGCTCACGTGCGTCCAGCTACACACTTGGACGGAACCACAGGCTGGACGTCAGCCACGGAGGGCTGAGAGGACCCTGTGTACCCTGAGCACGGCCCCATCTGGACACCTGTGAAATACACCCCTTCGAGACACCCCCGTTCACGTACAGCCCTCCCTGGCCCAGTTCTAGCCGACCTGTGAGGCCCCCAGGAGTGGCCCAGGCATGCCAGCCCTGGCACTGGCCCCGAACAGGCTGCCGGCTCGCAGGGGTGCTAGTGCACCCCCTCTGGAAGCTCCCCGCCATCAAGGGCTGTGATTGGCCAGCCCACAGAGACACCATGGTGGGGTTGGGCAGCAAAGACCCCAGCTTGCTCCGAGGACCTCTGGGGCAGTCAGGGGGCTGAGGGGAGACACATGACTCAGACGCTCCTGGGCTCCATGTGGTGGGAGAGAGTGGAATAGAGAAGACAGACGTGAGAACTTGTTTAAAGAGAGCAGAGAAGGTTCGCAGGACGGGAGGGAGGTCTCCCAGGAGAGAAGTGGGGGTGTGGCAGCGTGGAGCAAGGACCTGTGGGTGGACACGTGGTATGTGGAGGAGGGCCTGGGCTCTGAGCCGCAGGCAAAGGGCGGTGGCCACACCAAGGCCTGGCGTGGGGACAGCGGTGCAGCTCTGCAGACGGCCAGCCCGTCCGCGGCTGAGTGTACCAGATGGGCAGCTGGCCAGGGCTCCTCGGGAATTTCAGGCCTCCAAGGCGCCAGCAGCCCTGGAGGTCCAGGAGTGCTACCCAGACCATGCCACACACCCAGGGCCAGTAGTCCAGGACCCTCGTGGAGCCATTCAGGGCCTAGGACAACCCATGTGGGCAGTGCTGCCTCACCAGACAAGTGGTGGACAGGTGGGTCCTCAGGTGCCCTGGCTGCGAGTATTATGCAGGGGGGTCTGGTGGGTGGTGCCCAGTGTGGTGTGGAGTGCTCACCCAGTGGATACAGGGCAGTCTGAAGCTGCTTATAAGACCCCCACCCCAGCTCAGGATGGCCTGGGAGGGGGCGGTGGGAGGGGCCGGCAGGAGGGGTGCGACAGGAGGGAGTGCGGGAGGGGTGGGGAGGAAGCCAACAGTCTCGTGTTCTTTTATAAGAAAAGTTATTGAAGCATCAGCCAGGACAGAGAGATGTACATTCGGCCACCAAGGAAAGGAAAGACGAGACAGCCAGCCATCACCACCAAGACAGTTCACAGGACAGAGAACAGATACACAGCAGGAGAGGGCCCTCCCTGCCCCCACCCCAGACACCAGGGTCCTCTCACCTGCCTCCTCCCCCCACCACCACCCCCACTGCCAACTGTACCCAACTCACTAAAGAGGTCACAGGTCACACCCAGACAGGGCACCTGCACAGTCCCTCCATCTCAGAAGCCCAGTCTCCCAGCCTGTGGGTGGTCTCATGCCTCTCCTGTCCATGGGAGGGGCTTGCCCTCACCTGAAAAAGTAGCCCCACCCCATGGAGGCTCAAGTCCCTGCCCAGGGGAGCCTTCCTGGAACAGGTGCTTCAGACCTTTGCACCTGAAGGAGGCCCCCACCACAGGGACCAGGGGGTCCTGGGCGGGCCAGGGCCCGGTAGGGTGGAGCTAAGCAGAGAGGGCAGGACCCACACAGAGGGATGGGGTCAGATCAGGCTAGGCAAACCTGGAGGAGCTGGGCTTAGGGTAGGACTGGGGCGTGGCCATGTCAGATGGGCGTGGCCAGCACAGAGAAGCAGGGCTGGCAAGAGAGAGGCGGTCTGAACAGAGCTGGGGCAGTGGGGTGGGGCAAGGGGTGGGGCCATGGATGAGGGGGGGCCAGGGGCAGGACCAGGGCAGGGCAGGGCAGAGGGGCTGCACACTCACCCCATTGAGGCTGCCCAGGTCCTTCACCCAGTGTTCGTCCCTCTCCTGGTCGTAATTAATGACGGCATGCTGCTTGTCCACGCTGCGGGACTGGGGAGACACACGGGGTGGCCCTCAGTACCCTCTCCCTGTGAGGCCAGGCCAGCAGACAAACACACCCCTGCAGACCTGCCATACTCCCAGGCCCCCACATACCAACACCAGCCCCCTGGGCCTTCGAGCCTGGGAGTCAGGCCCTGAGGTCACCCCCATGCCCCCACACCTTCTGCATGTGCACCTCAGAAAGCTCACCCAGCCTTGACCCAGCCTGCCTGCCCAGCTGCCAGAACAGGCCACGGAGAGGTGACCAGTCTTGGCCATAGAGATGTGGCAAAAGGCCAGGGCTGTGCCCCCAGTCCCACTGCTGCCCACCTGGCTCTTCCCTTTGTGGGTACCCCCCCATACCAGTAGACCAGTACCCCCCCGCACCCCAGGCAACTGCTACTGGGTCAGTCGTGGGAGGGAGTGGGCACCTCTGTCATCTGGGACACTCTGTTCACACCCAAGGGCAGAGCCCAGAGGGAGCCAGGGGGCCTGGGGGGCATGAGGGAGGCAGACTCGCCCCACACACAGCCCAAGTGCTCGCCCTGACTCTGGCAATGCCCTTGCACACACAGCATCCTGGACACTCCCTCCCATGCACCCCACTTATAGTCAGCACCGCCCTCTTGCAGAGCCCAATGGTTACTCTGGTGCATGGGCACCCTACCAGATGCACCATCACCTCTCAGCCTGCTTTCCCGGGGCTCCCCCACACCCAGAGGATCCTGGGCAACCAGGGACTCCAAGGAGAGAAGAGCCAGCTACCCCTGACCACCATGCCCTGGGGCTTCGGGGAGAGGCTGGCAGGAGGATGGCCTGGGGAGGGGCGGAGTCTGGGAGTGCTGTCCCAGGAAGGCAGACCTGTGCCACGACCAGCTCTGCCCCCCTGCCCAAGGTGTTTCTTGTCCCACCCGGAGGGCAACCCAGGATGCAGTAGGACGCAGCTGTCCAGCTCTGATGCCCTCTCTGTCCAGGCGACCCCCTGCAGCGGCTTCCAGGCTGACCGTTCCAGCCTGGGCACTCCCTAGCTTCAAAGCCCTCAGCCTGCCAGCTGCCTCTTGCACTCCTCGTGGGTACTTTCAGCCAGTGTGCCAAACCCAATCCTCCCTCAGTCTGTCCCCCAGAGTGCCCACCAGCCAAGCCCCAGCTGCTCCAGTCACATTGCCTTGCCCACCCTAGGCACCAGCTCCCCCACCACCCTAGTCTGTCTGCTCTCTCGATCCCCACAGCCCCTCGCCAGTCTCCCAGCTGCCCCCATTCTGCCCATCACGCTTACGGCCTCCCCCTCCCACCCACCCCTGCAAGGCCCTGGCTCCTCTGAGTCAGCACAGCCCACCCCCTCCCCACTTGCGCCCAGAGCCTGGCCTGGCCCATCACTCCAGGGCCAACTCCACTCTGTGCCAGGACTGTGCCCAGACATGGTGCCTGCCAAGCCCCTCCCCAGGCTGCAGTGAGCCAGGACTCCCAGGGAGCAGCAGGGAGGAACCACACCACCAGAAACACATACCCCCACCTGCCTGAGCCCATGTACTGGGTTGGAATACAGCTCACCCATGGAGGTAGAGGGGCCTCCACAGGCCAGGGTTCAAGATTTAAAACGACACAAACCCTGTCCCATGAAAAGTAGCTCCTGGGTAAAGCACGTGAGAAAACAAATCGAGTGGTGTTAAGAAGCTCCAAACACATGACTGTTGGGGAAACGCCTACTTGTGTGTACTCGTTGTAAGATCGAGTAAAGCTGTACTTCCAAAATACATGTCGGGGCCCCACCTGGGTAAGCCCTCCCACCCTGGGTAAGCCTCACCCATCCCTGCAGTATCCCGGCACCAGGCCAGTCACCTCCTGCCAGCTCATCCCAGCACATGGGCCCCACGGGCTGTGTGTGCAGGGCCCAGGCCACTTGGGGCTGCAGTCCTGGGTCAGGAGGGAGTACAGGACATCCGGGCTGTGCTCACGTCGTAGGTCAAGGGGGAGAACAGCCTCTCAGGCAAGCAACACACGTGCACCACATACAGGCACGCCCACACCCATGGAACACGCCCACATGCATGTGCACACATACACACATACATGTGCTTGCGTGCACACGTGCATACATGCATGCATACGTACCCACGTACATACACTTCCCCATACAGATGCTCACACATGCAGACACAAGCACATACACACATACGCACACACAGACACATGCTCTCACACGCGTGAATGCACACGTCATGAACACATACCACACGTACATACCTATTAACACATGCGACATGTGTGCCATGCACGTACACACACGTGCACACACATGGCCACACTCCACGTGCACTTGTGCACATGGGTGCACACACACTCACACAGGTGCACACAGCTTGCCCGTCTGGCCCTCAGGGCTTTGCAGCCAGCTGTTGGAACTCATCAGGCAGTGGAAGGCACAGCAGGAGACCTGGCTCCTGAGGCAAAGCCAGGTCCACTACCCTGCTCACATTTGCATCATTTAGCGTGTCCTCATCCATGTGGTCAGGGCAGCTCACGGCACGGCCCTGCCTCCAGAGCGTGGCTCTCCCCAGCCCCTTTGCCCACCAAGGTCCGGGCCAGCATCCCCACTGCCTTGACTGGGGCACAGCCTCCCGAGGGACCCCTGCTCCCCTGGTGCCCCACAAACTGCACCCCTGGAGCAGCCCCCTCCAGAACAAATGTCACCGTCATGCCTTGGCAAGGGCCTCTGTCTCCCGAGGTGACCCCAGACTCCTCACTGCAGAGGCCCACATTGTGCCTTGCTGACCTGTTCCCCCGCCCTCCTTCTCACCCCATGTCACACCACCCGGCCCCTCCTACCTCAGGACGCTGCACTTGCTGTCCACTCTACCGGCTGCACCAACCTCACTGGGTCCCCACACCAGGCTGGGGGCAGTCAGGTCCCCAGCCCCTTCCCATCCCAGTGACCCCCAGGCCAGCCTCTCCCCAGAAGAGAGGCTGCAGGAGAGCAGGAGCCTCTGCCCGGTTCTCCCACAGTGGGACAGACTCTTGGATGCTGCAGAGGGCAGCTGGCCCCGGGTGCAGGGCTGGGAAGCCCCCACCACCTCACCCTGCTCAGGACCCCCCTCCACGGGCCTAGAAACCAGGGACTAGACCCTCACTCACTTTGTGTGCCCTTCACCCCATGGCCAGGTCTCCCCAATACCCGGGAAGAGAACAAGGCAGAACGAGGGCCTGGCAGAGGGGACAGGGCTGGCAGGGGGCAAGGAGAGTCCATGCTTGGCCCCCACCATCCCCAACATCCACAAGTCCCCCACATCAGCAACCCTCACCATCTGCAGGGTCCACATCTGGGCCAGGAAGTCCCCTACAGGGTCAGCACAGCCTTGTCCCACCTCGTGTTTCCCAAACAGCTGGGTGCATGGGACCAACAGACACAACAGAGGGCTCTGAATCCAGGTTGAAATCCTGGACTCTCACACCCTGGGCCCTGAGCTCGTGTGTGGCTGCCCAGCCTCGTCCCCAGAGGGAACCCCCCTCCAGGACCAGGGCACCTCAAAGGGGCAGCAGCCTCCACTCGGACACACCTGGGGACTAGGCCGACAGGACCATCCTTGGTGGCTGTGCCAGGCTGAGCTGGTGGAGGCCCCCCACCCCGGCACTCAGCACCCTTGGGGGACCCGGAAGGTGGGCTGGAGCACCTCCTCACCGTTCTCTGGTCCCCATAACACCTCTGAGGGTCTCAGCACCCCCTCATCAGAAGACCATGGGAGCAAAGACAGATACCATGTACATGCCACTCACCCACCCCCACACCCCCTTGGGCCAACACAGCCTGGAGCGAGCGAGTGGGCCCCTTTCTGCTACTGGAGGGAAAGAGGCTACCGGTGCCCCCTCAGATCCTGGCCTTCCCACCCCTCACCCTCCTGACCCCAGGTGCGCCCCTTGCCTGCCCAGGCACCCCCCCACCCTGCCCAGGCACTCCCCCCTTGCCCTGCCCAGGTGCCCCCCACCCTCCTGACCCCAGGCGCCCCCCTCACCCGACCCAGGTGCCTCCCCTGCACACCTGACCCCAGGTGAACCCCTCACCCTGCCCAGGTACCTCACCTGCACCCATGACCCCAGGTGCACCCCTCACCCTGCCCAGGCACCTCATCTGCACCCCTGACCCCAGGTGCATCCCCACCCTGCCCAGGTACCTCACCTGCACCCCTGGCCCTAGGTGCACCCCTCACCCTGCCCAGGTACCTCACCTGCACCCGACCCCAGGTGTACCCCTCACCCTGCCCAGGCACCTCACCTGCACCCCTGACCCCAGGTGCACCCTCACTCTGCCCAGGTACCTCACCTGCACCCGTGACCCCAGGTGTACCCCCCACCCTGCCCAGGCACCTCACCTGCAGCACGAGCTCACACTCGTCGCGTCCCACGAAGATGAGTTCACGTGGCAGGCGGTGGCGGGTGCCGCTGCTGCTCACCAGGAACCAGGAGGTGACGCTCATCTTGCCAGCACGAGGCCCGAGGCCCGTCTGGCCCTGGAGGGGAGAGGGCGTGGTGTCAAAGTGGGGCCAGTGACAGGGCCCCAGGCGGGCACACCAGAGGCCAGCACAGACCTGGACCTTCCGAGGCTCCTAGGCCACATTCAGAAACACTGGCTCCAGCCACAGCAGGCCCCAGCCTTTCCTGAGCACAGCCCCCAAATCCATTACCAGGCATCTGTCCTGTGTAACCTGGCATCCCCACGACAACACCTGGGGACCGTGTGGCCAACGTGGCCTAAAATTCCTTCTCTTCCAGTCCCACCACACCTCATATCTTCTCTCTCTCTCCCAGGTGCTGGGGGCTGAAATGATGACATCAGCTTGGGGGACACTGGCCACACTCTCTGCGTGTGGACCTGCGTGTGTCCACATGATCCCACCAGAAGCACCTCCCGGCGTGGCCGGCCCGGGGCAGCACAACACCCAGGAAAGCAACACTGAGCCCTGAGGCTCTGCTTCTCCCAGCCTGAACCCCGGCACCGAGTGCTGGGCAGGCAGGGCCCAGGGAAGGGGTCTGGGGACACAACCATGACCACAACACGCAGAGGCCCTTCCCTCATGGGACTGACCACAGGGAAGGTAACCAGCTCATGACAGAGACAGGCCAAGACGGGGAGGGGCTGAACGAACCACAGGACGCCTAGTGCTGCATTCCAGGAGTCCTGTGGCTTGTCCTGGTGGGACAGGGGTTTCCCTGGAGGGCTCCAGGGCCGGCATCAGACATGAGGGCCCAGTGCAACCTTAAATGTGGTGCCTCTTCTTCAAAAGTCATGAAGCATTTCAAAACAGCAGAGCGTTCAACCAGGCACGGGGCCCTCCAGCCGCAGGGCCCTGCAGGACAGCACAGGTCATGGCCTGTGAAGCGGCCCTGGCAGGTTCTGAGTTGATGCACAGCCCAGATCTGACTTATATTTTAAAGACCCAGTGTGTGGCTGCAGTATGGGGTGGAGGTGGGGCAGAGGTGACCACCACAAGGCATTCAGGCCCCAGTGAGAGCGAGAAGTGGGGAGAAGCGGCTGGCCCTGGATACCCCGAGGGTTGGTGGCCCCCACGGTCAGCTGGGGGTGAGCAAGGAGGAGGGGGAAGGCCTCCTAGGGTCTGCGGAAGCAACTGGCAGGGTGGGGCGCCAGTACCAGGTATGGAGGCTTCAGGGACACACAGTCCGAGCACACGTCTCCCGGAAGTTCACTCAGTCACAGACGCTGCGCACAAGGCCACACCCGCCCCTCCTTCCTCAGGGAAGGGGCCCAGGCCCTGTCCCTGCAGTGCCCACACCCCAGCCCAGCCAGGACACACTTCACAGGCCCCAGATCCCCTGGGGGTAGGCAGGGATTAGGCCAACACCAGCACCGCCTACCTGTGAGTGACCAAGTGCCCCAGGCAAGCAGGTGGGGAGACAAGGAAACCCCCGCCAGGAGGTGAAGGCTGCTCCAGGTGGTCAGAGACCCCCGCTCACCCTGGGACCTCTGCCAGTCCTCAGGGTCTGGCCTGATGGGCAGGCACTGGAGACCAGGGGCCCCCAGAAGGCCTCCGCATGTCAACCTCCTGGGAAAACTGCTCGGTGGGTGCTGGAGGG
This sequence comes from Elephas maximus indicus, assembly GCF_024166365.1. Lineage (NCBI taxonomy): Eukaryota > Metazoa > Chordata > Mammalia > Proboscidea > Elephantidae > Elephas > Elephas maximus. The sequence goes on along the minus strand of NC_064828.1, from coordinate 119,176,815 downwards.
AGACAGCAGGGAGCCCCCTCCCCATAGTATATCCCCCAGCCCAGACTCCACATCCAAAACAAGGCCACCCCCCGCTGCCAGCTCTCGGTGAGCTTCAGGGACAGGAATCCCCACCCATGGAGCCACCGCCTTGTTGAAGGCAGAAGGAGGCCTAGCCCCCAGTGCCTGTATGCGACTGTGAGAAGGCCACGCCTGGAGCCGTCACTCCACGCAGCCCTGGCCTGGTGCAGGACCACGCGGCCGCTGTCACAGGAGGGAAAAGCACCGACACCCCAGTCTTGTCCCCTGCCACCAGCCAGGAGGCGAGGAGGGGAGGGCAGGCTGCCTAGGGGCCGGCGTCCCGGTGGCCGGCCGGGCAGCGGCGGTGCAGGGCGGCAGCAGGCGGACGGGGGCAGGGACACCGGGAGACGGCGACGGGGAAGGGAAATGAGGAGCGAGGAGGAGGAGGAGGGCGGCCGAGGAGGCGGCGGGGGAGGCGGCGACCAGGCCGGCGGGGAGGCGGAGCGGCCGCGGCGGGGGCGCGGGCCCGGGGGGGGCAGCGCCTCCCTGAATCAGCGCTCGCCGGGGGCCGCCATGGCCTCCGCCCCGCGCCGGCCGCGCAGACGCGCACGGGCCCCGGCGGGCGCAGACTGGCCGCCTCGGCCGGACCGGCCTGCCAGGTGCGCCCGCCCGTCCCCACGCCGCGCCTCGGCCGGCCGGCAGGTGCTCGGGCCCGGCGCGGCGGGCGCGGCGGCTCCTACCTGTGCTCGGGCCGCTCCCGGTCGGTCCCGGGGGGTCGCCGGCTCGGCCCCCGGTGGCCCCGGCCCGGCCCGCCTCCCGCCGCCCGGCCGAGCGCTGGGGCGCGGGGCCCGCCGCCTAGGACATGCCGGGCAGCTCGGCGGAGCCCAGGGCAGCGCGGCTGCGGCTGCCTCGCGCGGCGGGTCCCTGACGTCTGCGGCGCCGGCCCCGCCCCGGCCGCCCGTGGCCCCGCCCCGGCCCGCAGGCCCCGCCCATGACCCCGCCCCGCCAGTCGACCACGCCCTGGCCCCGCCCCCGCCCCGCCCTCCGGCCCCCGCCCCGGCTCTCCGCCCCCGCCACCGGCCCTGGCCCCGCCCCGCCGGAAATTCAGGTTCGGGCAGGTCAGCGGCACCAGGTGAGCGCGCGCCCCGCCCCCGCCCCGCCACCCGGGGACCCCCACCTCTGCGTCTGGGCTGGGGGACCCGCCCTGCGTATCAGGCGGACCTGGGTACCCGGCCAGCCCCGTCCTGGCCCCCGGCCAGCTGGTTAACGCTTAACCCCGCCCGGGAGCCAGGCCCCGGCCGCGCCACGGGCCTCCGACCTTTGGCCCCGCCAGCCCCAGCGAGGGGCGGTTGGAGACGCGGCTGGGCTGAGGCCCGAGTCCTGCCCACCCGCTCCCAGGCGCTGTATGCGGGGCTGGGGGGTCATGGTCACCGACACCGCCTACCTGAGCGCCCTGGGGGGTCATGGTCGCCGACACCGCCTACCTGAGCGCCCTGGGGGGTCATGGTCGCCGACACCGCCTACCTGAGCGCCCTGGGGGTAATGGTCGCCGACACCGCCTACCTGAGCGCCCTGGGGGATGATGGTCACCGACACCGCCTACCTGAGCGCCCTGGGGGATGATGGTCACCGACACCGCCTACCTGAGCGCCCTGGGGGTTGATGGTCACCGACATCACCTACCTGAGCGCCCTGGGGGATGATGGTCACCAACACCGCCTACCTGAGAGCCCCGGTGGGCCGGGAATGCCGAGGGCTGCCGGGTCTGGGCCCTGCTGCGTAGCTCGCCGCCCCTGGGCCGGCTCTCTGAGTGCTCGCTGGGGCCGGGCGCCACCACCTTGGTGTCCGGTGTCCCAGAAGAAAGAGATCAGCGCCAGGGGCAGGATGGGAGGGGTTGCCCTGAAGGAAAGGCTGCATTCCAGGTGGGGGGCGCGGAGGTGGGGCCGAAAAGGGGAGGACCTAGGGGAAGGAGCCGAGGAGGGCTCCGGCGGGGAAGTCAGGCTTTATCCCTGGCGGCTGAGCTTTCCTTGCCTCGGCCTGGAACACGCTGCCTGTCCAAAACCTGGTCTCCCACTGCCCCAGGGCCCACGGGGCACTCGTGCCAGGTGGGGTGGGACTGGCCCCGGAGTGCAATAGAAATCCACCTGCATGAGGACAGAGCAGGGAGGGGTCATGGGCCCTGCCACTGTGCAGGCTCACAGGTGGAGCCCAGGTGGAAGCCTAGACTGCAGCGGAGGAGGGGGAGGAAGGCCAGGGGAGGGATCTGCAGCCAGGTGCTCAAGGAGTTAGGACTTTATCCCAAGGGAAGTGTGGCACTAGGGAGGCTTTGATGCCTCCCCCTCCTTAAACTGTTGCCTCTAGTCAATCCTGATTTATAGCGACCATATAGGACCCTATAGGACATAAACCCTGGTGGTGTAGTGGTTAAGTGCTTATGGCTGCTAACCAAAGGGTCAGCAGTTCAGATCTGCCAGGCACTCCTTGGGAACTCTATGAGGCAATTCTACTCTGCCCTATAGGGTCGCTATGAGTCGGAATTAACTCGACGACGCTGGGTTTGGTTTTGGTTTTTACAGGGTAGCTATGAGTTGGAATTGACTCGATGGCAATGGGTTTGGTTTTTTTGTTTTATAGGACAGAGTAGAACTGCTCACCTGCTCAGGGGAGGGCTTTAGTGAGTGCCCTGGGCACCAAGAGGTGTGGATGGCAGATGGCAGGAGAACCTGATCAGGGCCCAGGGTCTGGTCAGGTGTCCAACAAGAGGCACAGGGCTGAAAGAGGCAGGGTGGAGAGGTGGGGGGGCAGGTTTGGAAGGATCTGGGAGGGAGGGTGGGCAGAGGGGGTGCGTGGATGTTCTCCTTGTGCCCCTCTGGCTGCTTCCTCCCTCCGGGATAGCATCACTTAATCCCCCCCCCACACCCCCAAAGGCACACTGGCTTCCAGGTGAGCTTGGTCACCAAGAGGAGTCATCAGAAGAGGCCAATCTGGGAGTTTACCAGCTCCATCCTTGCTGGGCACAGGCTGATCCCCTTCCTGAAACCCCAGCCCTTGCCTAGTCCCCTTTCCTCCCCTCTTGGGCCTTCACCATGCCTGCTGGCCTCACCCAGCGCTGGGTAAATGGCCCATCACGAAAGGCATTCACTTGTTTGCATCTTTGTCCTGCCAGGATCTGACTCTGGACAAGGTGAGGGAGGGACAGTCAAGGCTGGTGCCCACATCCTGTCTGGTGTCCTGTCTGGACCAGAGCACGTGGCTGCCACTGGACAGAGGAACCCAGGCCAGAAGAGTAGGTGTGAGAGTGCTGCCCAGAAAGGCAGAGAGGCCTGGGGACGTTCAGGTGAGCAGCCCAGTGGCATTAGGAGCCCAGGCCAGAGCTGGGAGCGGGGGACTGTTAGGCAGTGTGCGGGGGTCCGGGGCTGGTATGTAAAGCCCCACAAACCGGGTGCTGATAAGAACAGAAATTTATTCTCTTAGTCCTAGAGGCCAGGAGTCTGAAATCAAGGTGTTGGCAAGGCTATGTTCCCTCCAAAGGCTCTGGGGGAATACCCTCCCTTGTCTCCCAGCTTCTGGTGGCTCCGGGTGCTCCTTGGCTTGTCAATGAGTCTCTACCGCCACCCTTCCTCTGTGTCTTCTCTTTTTTAGGACACCACTTAGGTGGGGTTAGGGCCCACCCTGCTCCTGCGGGACCGTGACCTCATGTTAACTGATAAAATCTGCAAAGACCCTATTTCAAAAGAAGGTCACCTTCACAGGCACAGGGGTTAGGAAGTTCAACCCCTAACAGGAGCCATCAGGTATGGGTGACACTTGGAGCCACCTAAGAGGGACGATGCAGGGGAAGTGGTAGAGAGGAAGGCTGAGCCACGGCCCTGGGAACCTACACAGGAGCTGGGGGAAGGCCAGCCGAGGGAGAGACAAACCCAGGAAGGCCAGGCCACGATTTCCCCCACGTTGATCCATACCTTGAATGCAATCCCAGCGAAAGTATCTCCAGAACGTTTCATGTAACTCAACATGCCAGCTCTAAAGTTCACAAAGAAAATGAAGATGCAGCAATGAATGGCCTGCAAAATCTTGAAAAGAGGACTGAGGGGCCTCGGCCCAGCAGGGAGCAGTCTGTCAGGAACAGACCAGCACTGTTCGTGCGGGCAGGAGACTGGAGACGCGGGCCAGTCGGGCCAGTGGTTGGAACAGATGTAGACACACGAGGTCATTTACGGAATGCGTATTTGGACACTTAAACTCCGTGAGGAAAAGGGCATCGTTTAATAGAGGGTCTCGGAACCGCTGGGTGGCCGTCTGGAGAAAGCACAGCGCTACATATGTCGCTCACTCTGGAATAAATCCCGCACAGACCAGAGATACAAAAAAATCAAACCCACAAAAGCATTAGAAGAAAACGTGGTAGCGTGTTTAACAGTCTTGGGATGACAAGGGCCTTTCTAAGCAGGACTTAAAAGCAGAACCGTAGAAACATTTCTGACAAATTCGATTATATCTACAAATGGAATCATTTTGCGTAAATGAAATCTCAAAATCAGTGTGCAGCCAACTGGGAGGAATGACTCAGAACTTACATGCCCAGCAGAGGGCAGATTCTCCCATAACTCCACAGGGAAAGGACCAGCAATGGGCTAGAAAGGACCAGTCCGCTGGCTGGCCTCCTGGGAGGTCATTATCCACGGCCAGCAGGAGGCCCAGCTCCACGCAGACACTGGCCTCAGCAGCTCCATTGTGTTCAGAATTAATCACACACCCCAGCTGAGGCTTCCCATGGACCCGCAGCTGATGGGGCGCCTGTGCCTCAAGAGCTTGGCTCGGGGGCTGGTCGCTGGGTGTCACTAGCCCCAGAACATCTAAAGCCTTGGAGGGGGGCGAACTGGGGGGCTGTGTTGCTTAGGGCTTTGTCTGCCACAACCCTGAGCCTCCCTCCTGAAGGGCACTGAGACGTCACCCTGCCACAGGGGTCAGCAGAGGGGACAGTGCTCCCCCGCGGGCCAGGTCCCCGGCATTCATCCTCATGGCTCTGACCCTGGGCTTTGGAGGCTGTCCTGCCACAGGCAGAGTGACATGATGACAGGCTAGTTGGGTGTCATGAGTGTGCTGTCACAGCCCCACCCTTGGGTTGGAGTCCTCCCCCCATGCACCCCTAGCCCTGCAGCCCCCACAGGTGGGCAGGCAGGAAGAAGGCCCCAGCCCCAGGGAGATGCCTTCCTCAGGGTTCACAGGTCACCAGAGAAGAGGACTGTCCCCTGATCTCTGGCTCAGCTCCCTGCTCAATCATCCTCCTGCCCCAAAGCCTCTCCTTCGTGTTCCTTCCCTCAGTGGAGAGCTTGTGGTCTCAGGGGGAGTGCGCCGGGCCCCAGCCCCAGGTATGGGCTAAAACCAAACCAAACTAGTTGCTGTCAAGTCAGTTCCAACTCATGGCGACTCCACAGGGTTTTTGATGGCTATGACCTTTCAGAAGCAGATTGCCAGGTCTTTCTTCTGAGGTGCCTCTTGGTGGATTCGACTCAGTTTGCACAACCAGGGGACGTGGCACATGACCAGTTTTTGGCCAAAGAGACATGAGGGAAATCTGGCTGGTGGAGGAGAGGGTAGGAGGCTCTTCTGTTAAGGAGGTGGATCGAGCTGAGGCACTCTGCCCCCCACTCCAGGCCTCTGCTGGGTGAGGAAGTGGGGCTGGGGCTGGAGCTGCCATCGTGAAACCAAGATCGATCGCTGCCACCGCTGAACTGGGTCCAGCCGGATAAAGACCTTCTTATATGAGACAGACAAGTGAAAAAACCCTCACGGTTGTTTAAGCTAGGAACCCCTGGGTGGTGCTACTAACCGAGGGATTGGCGATGCAAATCCGCCCAGAGGCTCCTCAGAAGAGAGACCTGGCTATGTACTTCCAAAAAATCAGCCTTTGAAAACCCCGTGGAGCACGGTTCTACGCTGACGCAGGTGGGGTCACCACGAGTCGGTTCTACGCTGACGCAGGTGGGGTCACCACGAGTCGGATCTACGCTGACGCAGGTGGGGTCACCACGAGTCGGTTCTACGCTGACGCAGGTGGGGTCACCATGGGTCGGTTCTACGCTGACGCATGTGGGGTCACCACAAGTCGGAAGGGATCCATGGCAGCTGGTTTGGTTTTTGACTGGTTGTTTAAGCTACCTTGGGTTAGGTGTCCTGTTAATTGCAGCTGACAGCTGACACAGGCAGGTAGCTTAGCATGTTTAGATCAACCTTCCCCAAATGGCACCTTGGAATACTGGTGTGTTAGTTCCCAGGCTGCTGTCCATTACCAGAAACTAGTCGGCTTAAAACAACAGAAATTTAATGGAGAGTTGTAGAAATGTGCTGAATTCCTAATCAAAACACTTCTTCATTAACGTATTGAAGTATCACTCTTGTAGTAAGCAAGGATCCTTTTATTTTGACTCACAGAGTGGAATTTCCTTGTTTCACGTCTTGGGTTTATCTTGTATTTCTATTTTGATACCCTGCATTTCCCTTGTAGGAGCCCTGGTGGCACGATGGTTAAAGTGCTTGGCTACTAACCAAAAGGTCAGCGGTTCAAACCCACTAGCCACTCCTTAAGAGAAAAGACCTGGCTCTCTGCTCCTGTAAAGATTTCGGCCTATGAACCCCTGTGGGGCAGCTCTACTCTGTCCTGCAGGGTCACTGTGAGTCGGAATCAACCAACAACCACGACAACAGCATTTCCCTTGTGTTTCTAAACTCAGGCACATGCTCACCTTGTATAATTCTAAAAGTTAACAAAACCCTATATACCAGCAACAACAACAACAAAAGGTTACAACAGCATTTATGTGGAAATTGTAATGCGGTAACTGTCATGGATTGAATTATGTCCCCCCAAATATGCGCATCAATTTGGCTGGGCCATAATTCTCAGTATTGTGTGATTGTCCACCATTTTGTCATCTGATGTGATTTCCCTGTGTGTTGTAAATTCTATCACTGTGATGTTAATTAGATGGATTCTTGTTGTTAGGTGCTGTCCAGTTGGTTCCGACTCATAGTGACCCTGCGTATCACAGAAAGAAACACTGCCCAGTCCTACGCCATCCTTACAGTTGTTATGCTTGAGCCCATTGTTGCAGCCTCCATGTCAATCCATCTTGTTGAGGGGCTTCCTTTTTTTCACTGACCCTGTACTTTACCAAGCATGTTGCCCTTCTCCAGGGACTGATCCCTCCTGACAACATGTCCAAAGTATGTAAGATGCAGCCTTGCCATCCTTGCTTCCTAGGAGCATTCTTGTTGTACTTCCTCCAAGACAGATTTGTTCGTTCTTCTGGCAGTCCATGGTATATTCAACATTCTTCGCCAACACCACAATTCAAAGGCGTCAACTCTTCTTCAGTCTTCCTTATTCATCGTCCAGCTTTCACGTGCATATGATGCGATTGAAAATACCATGGCTTGGGTCAGGTACACCTTAGTCTTCAGGGTGACATCTTTGCTCTTCAACACTTTGAAGAGGTCCTTTGCAGCAGATTTGCCCAATGCAATGTGTCTTTTGATTTCTTGATTGCTGCTTCCATAGGTTTTGATTGTGGATCCAAGTGAAATGAAATCCTTGACAACTTCAGTCTTTTCTCCGTTTATCATGATGTTGCTCATTGGTCCAGTTGTGAGGATTTTTGTTTTCTTTATGTTGAGGCGTAATCCATACTGAAGGCTGTGGTCTTTGATCTTCATTAGTAAGTACTTCAAGTTCTCTTCACTTTCAGCGAGCAAGGTTGTGTCATCTGCATAACGTGGGTTGTTAATGAGTCTTCTTCCAATCCTCATGCCCTGTTCTTCATATAGTCTAGTTTCTCAGATTATTTGCTCAGCATACAGATTGAATAGGTATGGTGAAAGGATACAACCCTGACGCACACCTTTCATGACTTTAAACCACGCAGTATCCCCTTGTTCTGTCGGAACAACTGCCTCTTGATCTACCGAAAGGTTCTTCATGAGCACAATTAAGTGTTCTGGAATTCCCATTCTTCGCAATGTTATCCATAGTTTCTTATGATCCACACAGTCGAATGCCTTTGGATAGTCAATAAAACCCAGGTAAACATCCTTCTGGTATTCTCTGCTTTCAGCCAGCATCCATCTGGCATCAGCAATGGTATCCCTGGTTCCACGTCCTCTTCTGAAAGCGGCCTGGATTCCTGGCAGTTCCCTGTCGATACACTGCCGCAGCTGCTTTTGAATGATCTTCAGCAAAATTTTACTTGCTTATGATAAAAAAAAAAAATGATATTGTTTGATAATTTCCACATTCGGTTGGATCACCTTTCTTGGGAATAGGCATAAATATGGATCTCTTCCAGTCAGTTGGCCAGGAAGCTGTCTTCCATATTTCTTGGCACAGACGAGTGAGCACCTCCAGTGCTGCACCTGTTTGTTGAAACAATGAGATGAATTAGTGGCAGTTATACTGTTTTTTTTTTTTATACTGTTGAGATCTACAAGATTAGATTTTGTCTTAAGCCAATCTTTTTTGAGATATATAAGAGAGACAAGGGGATCTCATACCACCGAGACAGCAGTGCTGGGAGCAGAACGTGTCCTTTGGACCCGAGGTTCCTGCGCAGAGAAGCTCCTAGATCAAGGGAAGATTGATGACAAGGACCTTCCTCCAGAGGCAACCTGGAGCTGGCACCCTGAATTCAGACTTCTAGCTTACTAGACTCTGAGGAAATAAATTTCTCTTTGTTGAAGCCTTCCACTTGTGGTGTTTCTGTTATAGCAGCACTAGATGACTAAGACAGTAAGCAAAGTGCCGTGCCCAGGAAGGCCAGAGTCCCATCAATATATAGGATCTCACTCACAGGGGTTGGCTCTGTGTCCGGCCCGGCAGCACTCACCAACCCCGCCTACTGGCTGCTCTACATCCGGCATCTTCTTTGATGATTCCAGTGTAATATCCATCTCACTGAAGCTCTCCCTCATTTTCACTGACCCTCTACCAAACATGATGTCCTTTTCTATTGACTGGTCTTTTGTGATGACATGTCCTAAGTAAGCGAGACAAAGTTTTGCCATCCTCGCTTCTAAGGGACATTCTGGTTGTGTTTCTTACAAGAGTAAGCTGTTCATTCTTCTGGCAGTCCATGGTCTATTCAATATTCTTCTCCAATACAACAATTTGAATGTGTGAATTCTTTGGTCTTCCTTTTTCATTGTCCAGCTTTCTCATGCACGTAAGATGACTGAGAAGACCATGGCTTGGGTCAGGCGCACCTTAGTCGTTTAAGTGACTTGTTTGTTTTTTAAAAACCATAAAGAGGTCTTTTGCAGCAGATTTGCCCAATGCAATACATCATTACATTTCTTCACTGCGGCTTCTGTGGACATTGATTGTTAAACAAAAAGTAGCAAGATCCTGTGTTTCTCATACTGGACCCAAATCAAATAAAGAAGAAATCAGAACTCTTCTAAATAAAGATAAGTGATTGCAGCCTCCAAGAAGGGGGCAGGATCAGACAAACCAACTCCCAAGGATCAGAACAGAAGGAATGAAAGCAGGAACGCCAACAGAAACCTGTAACCAATGTTCACTGCAGCACTTTTCACAAGAGCCGAAAGGTGGAAACAGCCAAAATGTCCCTCAACAGGTGGTGGATAAACACGGTGTGGCACCTGCTGTAGAAGGGTGCAACGGCATCAGAGCTCCTCTGACTTCAAGGGGAGAGAGAAGAATCAGCATGAGCCCAAGGCTGATTCCTAGGAGGCGGAGGTCAGACACGCCTCCTCCCTCCAGCCTTTTTACCAATTCTGACACCAGCCATGTCTCCCGCAGCACTCTCTACTTCTCTGTTCTGATCAATAATTTGTTGCAATGGTCACACAAAACTCACAGACCATACTCACGATTATGGGGTTTATTAGGGAAGTGTCTTAGGCTGGGTTCTCTAGGGAAGCAAAACCAGTGAAGCATACATACATATGTATATATATAGAGAGAGATTTATCTCAAGGAAACGGCTCACACAGTTGTAGAGCCTGGCCAGTCCCAAGTCCATGGGTCAGACATCAGGCATCAGGCTGGAGGCTTCTCCTGACTCACGTAGCTGCAGGGGCTGAAGAACCCAAGATCCACAGGTCAGACGGCAGGCTGCTGGCTCACAGCTTCGAAGGCTGGCAGATCCAAGATCAGCAGGAAAGACAGCAGGCTGCCAGCCCAAATCAGATGCTGACAAGCCGAGTGCAGGATCCAGAGCAGAGCGAAAGCCAGCAAACTTTGCCAAATGTCCAGGTATATTGGATGTAGGCCACTCCCCCCAAGGAAACTCCCTTCCAACTGATTGGCTACTCATAGCAGATCTCATCATGGAGGTGATCACCTTATAGCAGAGCTCATCATGGAGGTGAATACGTCATTATATGTGACTGCGTCGTAACTGCCAAACCACTGAGAACTATGGCCCAGCCAAGTTGACAATCTTAACGATCACAGGAAGTAATAGGCTACAACTCAGTAATAGGGACCACTCAGGATACAGTTCTTCAATCAGGATAGCTTCTCGGTTGTGCCCACAGGCAGGCCTCTCTCTCGACCCCTCAGCCCTGCTTGGACAAGTGTTATAAAGATCTTTAGCTCTGCCAAGTGCCTGGAGACACTCCACTCTGCCAGCGAGGAGGCTCTCAACATGGGGACCCCAGGTCCAAAGGACATGCTTCGCTCCTGGCTCTTCTTTCTTCCTGGTAGTGAGGTCCCCCCTCCACTTCTGAGACTGGCTCATTTTAAGCCTAACAGGGTGGCAAACCTGACCGATTGCCTCATTAAGGTGCCGTCTTTATTTACGTGGTCCCGTCCCTGTGAGGGTTCTGTGCACTTCATTTGCTGTATTAGCAGGCCGTCCAATCCCCTTGGTGGGCCGCAAACAGCTTATTTGCATAGCCCCACCCAATCCGTCTGTAGGAGTCACCAGACCCTGGCTAGAAGGGCCACATTAAGTAACTCACTGCACCACACATGCAATGTCATACTACTCAGCCATAAAGAGAAACGGAGTCCTGATGCCGCTACACGGGTGAACCCTGAAAACATCATGCTGAGTGAAACACGTCACTTGCAAAAGGACAAATACTGTGTAATCTCACATATATGAAATAAGCAACTACATAGAAGTCAGAGATGATCAGTGGTTTCCAGAGGTGAAGGGAGGGGTGAAGGGGGAGCTTTTGCCTGGGTGGCGTGACTTATGCTGACGGTGGTGGAGTGACTTGGAAAGGGCGGTGAGAACGGATGTACAACTTGAAGGATGTAACCGAAGTCAGACTTGTATATGTTGAAATGCTGTCTGTTTTGGCATGTATATTTTCACCCCAATAAAATAATAAAAATAAAAGAACTCAGGAGCCAACCCAGAGATGCTCCCACTGGCCAAAGATGAGACAATTTGTGGGTCAGTTAGAATAAGGAACGCAACGGACTGAAAGAAGTCAAACACATTTAAATCCATGAGTTCCTACTAATATCAAAGCCTGTATTGGTCACCACTGGAAGATGTTAGTAAACTAATTCATTATTTTGAAAACTGGTAAATAAAAGTAACAAAGCACTTATCCTGCCTTTCCTATGTGAATTACACTATTCGGGAACCAAACAGTAGGTGAGGGGACTTTTTCCTTCATAGAAATATTCTGGTTGACAAAGGAAGAAGGAATGATGGAATTAGAATGCTACCATTTTATAACCCTGAACTTATGGGTCTCGGCGGATCATGAACGGCTGGCTGTTAATATGACAAGGATAGAGACAACCAGACAATACGTGCTTTCTGATGAGAGAACACAGTACCGCCACATAGAAAAATCAAACCTGAATCGAATCAACACTTCGACAACACTGCTCGACAGAACTTTCTGCCACAAGGATATGTTCTGTGCCTGCGGTGTCTAACAGGGAGCCTGTCAGGGATTGAATTGTGTCCCCCAAAAATGTGTCAACTTGGCTAGTCCATGATTCCCAGTATTGTGTGACTATCCACCATTTTGTCATCTGATGTGATTTTCCTGTGTGTTGTAAATCCTACCTCTACGATGTTAATGAGGCAGGGTTAGAGGCAGTTATGTTTATGAGGCAGGACTCAAACTATAAGATTAGGTTGTTATCTTAAGTCAACCTCTTTTGAGATATAAAAGAGAGAAGCGAGCAGGGAGACATGGGACCTCATACCACCAAGAAACAAGAGCTAGGAGGATAGCACGTTCTTTGGACCTGGGGTCCCTGAGCCGAGAAGCTCCTCGACTGGGGAAGATTGATGACAAGAACCTTCTTCAAGAGCCGACAGAGAAAGACCCTGCCTGGAGCTGGAACCCTGAATTTGGACTTCTAGCCTCCTAGACTGAGAGAATAAATTTCTCTTTGTTAAAGCCATCCACTTGTGGTACTTCTATTATGGAAGCCAAGACCGAGCTGCTAGCCACATATGGCTACTGAGAACTCTGACTAGTGCACACAAGGAACTGATTAGTTTAAATTGCCACACGTAACTAGTGCCTGTTGTGTTTAACAGCACAGCTCTAGATCCAACTACCAACTTACAGAAGATACAGAGGACAGAAGTACAGGGAGTACAGCCAACAACACCCAGGCTGCAAAAACGAGGAAAGGGGCCTGGTTTCCAAGGGGAAAAAGATGGATGAGAAAGCTAGAGGTTAAAAAGACTTTTCAATCAAGTGTACACAGTGCTTGGACTCTGATTAAAACAAACCCTAAAAAATATTTATAGTTATGAGAAAATTGGAAATCTGAACATTGACTAAATATTTAGTAATATTAAGAATTTTTTAAATACAAAAATTTTGTGGGTTGTTTTTTTTTTAACTCATCATTAGAGATACTTGCTGAAATATTTATGGGTGAAATGAGAGATCTTCTTGAGATGATAGTCTGTTCCAAAATGATGGGACATTTGCTTCAAAATAACATAGAAAGGGGAAAAAGGATTGGGCATAAACGAAACCAGAGTGAGCATGGGCTGATGCTCATTGAAGCTGATAGGTACACGGTGGTTTATTATGCTATTCTGTCTATTTTTGTTTATGATTGACACTTTCCATAATAAAAAGTTGGAATGAAAGCCATATATAAAGACATTTTAAAATAAACAAAAACCAATATAACTAGTTGACTTCAGACTTGGACTGAAAAAAATTAATTAAAGAGCATTCTCAAGGCAGAAGAAGAAGCACAGTAACGCAGGCAGAAACAGAGAGCACGGAAATGATAAGAAGTGAATAAAGACAAGTGAATGTTGGAAGCTTAGATTATAACAATATTTAACCAAACCCAAAAACCAAGCCTGATGCCGTTGAGTCAATTCTGATTCATAGAGTGTATGTAAAATTAAATACATGACAACAGCACAAAACATAGGAGCTAATCAATAGAGCCATAGTGTTACGAGATCCTTTAAGTGTTTGGGAAGAGGGAACTTCTAAATTGTAAAAGCCTAATGTGCAAAGAATACAGTTTGTAATTTCTAAAGTTACCACTAAAACCTCCCCCAAAAAACCTGTTTTGCATCGACTCAAATAATATTGTTTCAACAGGCCACTAGAAGGGGAAAATGAAATAATAAAATGTACTCAATTAATGCAAAAAGAGATTAAAGGAAGAAAGAGCAGATAAAGCAAATAGAAAACTAAGTAGATTTAAACTCAAATTTATCAGTAATTACACTAAGTGTAAATTAACTATTAAATTAAAACGGGAATATTAGCCTCGTGTATAAACAGTTCATATGATGTTATAGATTGAATTGTGTCCCCAAAAGTATGTGTTGGTGTCCTAACCCCAAGACCTGTGGATATAATCCCATTTGGGAACAGGGCTTTCTTTGTTATATTAATACGGCTATATCAGTGTAGGGTGCGTCCTAAACCTCATGACTTCCACACAAAGAGCAGATTAGACACAGATGCAGGCACACACCACACGGGGAAGCCAGACACCGCGTGAGGATCACCAAGGAACCAAGGAACACAGGGGCTACTGACAAGGAAGGAATCGAAAAGTCTAGGACCCTGATTTGGACTTCTAGCCTCCAGAACTGTGAGAAAATTAACTTCTGTTTTTTAAAGCTGACCACTTGTGGTGTTCGTGTTAGAGCACCACTAAGAAAGTAAGGTGTATAAGTGACACCTTAAATATAACACTAGAAAAAGGAGGAAATTGAAAGAACGAAAAAAATTCCATACCAACACTAATTAAAAGTAAGCTGATATAGCTCTATTAATATCAGAAAAGTAGACTTTCAGGCAAGAAGCATAACTAGAGATAAAGAAAATCTTTTCCTAATCATAAAAGTGTCGCTCCAACAGGAAGATACAACGATCATAAATCTGTATGTTCCTAACAACACAACCCCAAAATATAGAAAACAAAAAAGATACAACTAAAAGGAGAGGTAACAACTCCACAATTACAATGGGAGACTTTAAAGCATCTCTCTCAGTTACTGATAGAACACAAACAGGCAAAATGTAAGTAGAGATAGAACATATTTAAACAACATGGATTAGCAAACTTGACCCATTTACATACATTGAACATTTCATCCAGCAACAGCTGAAAACACACAGATTTCTTTTAAAGAGTACGTGGAAGTTTTGCCAAACTGACCATGTTGTTGTTATTAGGTGCCATCGAGTCGGTTCTGACTCATAGCGACCCTACCCACAACAGAACCAAACACTGCCCGGTCCTGCAGCACCCTCACTATGGTTATGTTGAACCCATTGTTGCAGCCACTGTGTCAGTCCATCTCCTTGATGGTCTTGCTCTTTTTCACTGACCCCCTAATTTACCAAGCATGATGTCCTTCTCCAGGGACTAGTGCCCCTTGATAACATGTCCAAAGAGAAGAAGTCTCACCATCCTTGCTTCTAAGGAGCAGTCTGATTGTATTTCTTCCAAGACAGGTTTGTTCTTCTGACAGTCGATGGTATATTCAATATCCTTCGCCAACACCGTAATTCAAAGGCATCAATTCTTCTTCAGTCTTCCTTATTCATTGTCCAGCTTTTGCATGCAGATGAGGCTATTGAAAACACCATGGCTTGGGTCAGGGGCACCTTAGTCCTTAAAAAGTGACATCTTTGCTTTTTAACACTTTAAAGAGGTCTTTTGCAGCAGATTTGCCCAGTGCAAAGCATCTTTTCATTTCTTGACTGCTGCTTCCATGGGTGTTGATTGTAGATCCCAGTAAAAAGAAACCCTTGACAACTTCGGTGTTTTCTCCATTCATCATGATGTTGCTTTTTGGTCCAGTTGTGAGGATTTTCGTTTTCTTTATGTTGAGGTGCAGTCCATACTGAAGGCTCTAAGTAGCCTTTGATCTTCATCAGTAAGTGCTTCAAGTCCTCTTCATTTTCAGCAAGCAAGGTTGTGTCATCTGCATCTCGTAGGTTGTTAATGAGTCTTCCTCCAATCCTGATGCCCTGTTCTTCTTCATATAGTCCAGCTTCTCGGATTATTTGCTCAGCATACAGATTGAATAAGTATGGTGAAAGGATACAACCCTGATACACATCTTTCCTAACTTTAAACCACAAGTATCCCCTTGTTCTGTTCGAACAACTGCCTCTTGGTTTGTGTACAGGTCCCTCATGAGCACGATTAAGTGTTCTGGAATTCCCATTCTTCACAACATTATCCATAATTTGTTACGATCCACACAGTTCAATGCCTTTGCATAGGCAATAAAACACAGGTAAACATCCTTCTGGTATTTTTCTGCTTTCAGTCTTCATTTATCTGACATCGACAACAGTATCCCTTGTTCCATGTCCTCTTCTGAATCCAGCTTGAATTTCTGGCAGTTCCCAGCCGATGTACTGTTACAGCCAATTTTGAATGTCTTTCAGCAAAATTTTATTTGTGTGTGATATTAATGATATTGTTCAACAATTTCCACATTCTGTTGGGTCACCTTTCTTTGGAATGGGTACAAATAAGGGTCTCTTCCTGTTGGTTAGCCAGGCAGCTGTCTTCCAAATTTCCTGGCATAGATAGCTGCATCCATTTGTTGAAACATCTCAGTTGGTATTCCTTCAATTCTTGGAGCCTTGTTTTTTGCCAATGCCTTCAGAGCAGTTTGGACTCCTTTCTTCAGTACCATCAATTCTTCATCGTATGCTACACCCTGAAATGTTTGAATGTCGACCAATTCTTTTTGATACAGTGACTCTGTATATTCCTTCCATCTGCTTTTTTTTTTTTAATTGTGCTTTAAGTGAACATTTACAAACCAAGTCAGTCTCTCATACAAAAACTTACATACACCTTGCTATATACTCCTAGTTGCTCTCTCTCTAATGAGACAGCACACTCCTTCCCACCACTCTCTATTTTCGTGTCCATTCAGCCAGCTTCTGACCCCCTCTGCCCTCTCATCTCTTCTCCAGACAGGAGCTGTCCACATAGTCTCATGTGTCTACTCGATCCAAGAAGCTCACTCTTCACCAGTACCATTTTCTATCCCATAGTCCAGTCCAATCCCTGTCTGAAGAGTTGGCTTTGGGAATGGTCCCTGTCTTGGGCTAATACAAGGTCTGGGGACCATGACCTCCGGGGTCCTTCTAGTCTCAATCAGACCATTAAGTCTGGTTTTTTACAAGAATTTGGAGTCTGCATCCCACTGCTCTCCTGATCCCTCAGGGGTTCTCTGTTGTGTTTCCTGTTAGGGCAGTCATCAGTTGTAGCTGGGCACCATCTAGTTCTAGTCTCAGGCTGATGTTGTCTGTGGTTTATGTGGCCCTTTCTGTCTCTTGGGCTCATAATTACCTTATGTCTTTGGTGTTCATTCTCCTTTGCTCCAGGTGCATTGAGACCAATTGATACACCTCAAGTGGCTGCTTGCTAGTGTTTAAGACCCCAGATGCCACTCTTCAAAGTGGGGTGTGGAATGTTTTCCGTCTATCTGCTTCCTGTGTTGTTTAATATTTTCCCCATAGAATCCTTCAGTATTGCAACTTGAGGCTGGAATTTTTTCTTCAGTTCTCTCAGCTTGAGAAATGCCCAGTGTGTTATTCTCTTTTGGTTTTCTAACTCCAGGTGTTTGTACATTTTGTTATAATACTTTATCTTCTCAAGCCGCCATTTGAAACCTTCTGTTCAGTTCTTTTACATGATCATTTCTTGTTTGCTTTAGCTGTTCCATGCTCAAGAGCAAGTTTCAGAATCTCTTCTGACATTCATTTTGGCCTTTTCTTTCTTTCCTGTCTTTTTAATGGCCTCTTGCTTTCTTCATGTGTGATGTCATTCCACAACTCATCTGGTCTTTGGTCATTAGTGTTCAATGTGTCAAATCCATTCTTGAAATCGTCTCCAAATTCAGGTAGGGTATACTCAAGGTCATACTTTGGCTCTCGTGGACTTGTTCTAATTTCCTTCAGCTTCACCTTGTACTTGCATATGAACAAATGATTTTTTTTTTTTCCACAGTTGGCCCCCGGCTTTGTTCTGACTGATGATATTGAGTTTTCCATTATCTCTTTCCACAGATGTAGTCAATTTGATTCCTGTGTATTCCATCTGGCAAGGTCCGTGTGTGTGGTAGCTGTTTATGTTGTTGAAAAAAGGTATTTGCAATGACAAAGTTGTTGGTCTTGCAAAACTCTATCATGTGATCTCTGGTGTCGTTTCTTTCACCAAGGCCATATTTTCTAATTACTATTCCTTCTTCTTTGTTTCCAACTTTTGCATTCCAATCACCAGTAATTATCAATGCATTTTGATTGCATGTTTGATAAATTTCAGACTGCAGAAGTTGGTAAAAATCTTCAGTTTCTTCCTCTTTGGCCTTAGTGGTTGGTGGATAAATTTGAGTAATAGTTTCTTGTTAACTGCTCATCCTTGTAAGCGTATGGATATTATCCTATAACTGACAACGTTATACTTCAGGACAGACCTGGAAATGTTCTTTTTGACAATGAATGCAATGATCCCTCTTCAGTTTGTCATTCCCGGCATAGTAGACTGTCGTGGATTGAATTGTGTCCCCCCAAATATCTGTCAATTTGACTGTGTCATAATTCCCTTGTATGATTGTCTACAATTTTATCTTCTGATGTGATTTCCTTATGCATTATAAATCTTATCACTATGATGTAATAAGATAGATTAGTGGCAATTATACTGATGAGGTCTACAAGATTAGGTAGTGTTTTAAACCAATCTCTTTTGAGGTATAAGAGAGAGAAGCAAGCAGAGAGACATGGGAACCTCATACCACGAAGAAAGCAGCACCGGGAGCAGAGCGTGTCCTTTGGACCTGAGGCTCCTGGGCTGAGATGCTCCCACACCAAGGGAAGACTGATGACAAGGACCTTCCTCCAGAGTCGACAGAGAGAGAAAGACCTCCCTAGAGCCGGTGCCCTGAATTCGGACTTCTAGCCTGCTGGACTGTGAGAGAATAAACTTGTCTTTGTTAAAGCCATCCACTTGTGGTATTTTTGTTATAGCAGCACTAGATGGCTAAGACATAGACCATATAATTGTCTGATTCAAAATGGCTAATACCAGTCCATTTCAGCTCAGTAATGCCTAGGATATCGATGTTTATGTGTTCCATTTCATTTTTGACGATTTCCAATATTCCTAGATTCGTACTTCTTACATTCCAGGTTCCTATTATTAATGGATGTTTGCAGCTGTTTCTTCTCATTTTGAGTCATCTCACATCAGCAAATGAAGGTCTTGAAAGCTTGACACCATCCACATCATTAAGGTTGACTCTATTTCGGGGTGGCGGCTCTTCCCCAGTCGTCTTTTGAGTATCTTCCAACCTGAGGGCCTCATCTTCCAGCACTATATCAGGCAATGTTCTGCTGCTACTCATAAGGTCTTTACTGGCCAATATGTCTTACAAGTAGACTGCCAGGTCCTTCTTCCTAGTCTGTCTTAGTCTGGATGCTCAGCTGAAACCTGTCCACCGAAGGTGATTCTGCTGATGTTTGAAATACCGCTGCCATAGCTTCCAGCATCACACAACACACAAGCCACAATAGTAGAACAAACTGACAGACGGGGGGAGGGGGGCGGAGGGAGACTGACCCTACGCTGGCACATTAAGCAAGCCTCAACAAAATTTAAAGGACTGAAACCACAAGTCCTCTTAATTTCACCACAGTGAAATTAAGCTTAAAAAAATCAGTATCAAAAAAATAATTAAAAAATTCCTAAGTGTCTGAAAATCAAGCAAAATACTGCTAAATAAATTATGGGTAAAAGAAGAAATTACAACAAAAATTAGGAAACATTTTGAAATGACATCAAAAATTTTGAAATTGACTTGAAGATTACTGTTTTAGCCACCCAGTGCTGCTGTAACAGAAACCCCACAAGTGGGTGGCTTTGACAAACAAATTTATTTCCCTGTAGTGTAGGAGGCTAGAAGTCTGAATTCAGGGTGCCAGTTCTAGGGGAAGGCTTTCTGTCTGTGTCGGCTTTGGGGGAAGGTCCTTGTTTCTTGGAGCTTCCTCTCCTGGGTGATCTTCATGTTACTTGGCATCTCTCGCCCCTGTCTCTGCTTCTCTCACTTGCTGGTTTAATCTCTTTTATATCTCAAAAGAGATTGACTCAAGACGCATCCCACACTAATCCTGCTTCATTCATGTGACAAAGACAACACATTCCCAGATGGGATTATAACCACAGGGATAGAGGCTAGGATTTACAACACATATTTTTGAGGGAACACAATTCAACTCATAACAGTCACCAAGAAACCAAGGAACACAGACGTTCCCCCAGAACCAACAGAGAGAGAAAGACTCGCCCTAGAGCTGGCACCCTGAACTTGAACTTCTAGCCTCCTTAACTGTGAGAAAATAAATTTCTGTTTGTTAAGGACAAAAAAAAAAAAAAAAAAAAAGGCGAAATGCAACTGAAG
Organism: Elephas maximus indicus; assembly: GCF_024166365.1. NCBI lineage: Eukaryota > Metazoa > Chordata > Mammalia > Proboscidea > Elephantidae > Elephas > Elephas maximus. Next base: position 119,156,893 of record NC_064828.1, on the reverse strand, counting down.
CAATGCTTCAAGGAGGATTTGTAGCCTTAAGTCGTTACATTAGAAAAAAGATAAGCTGAAAACCAGTCCCCTGCCAGGGGCTTCTGGAGTGCTGGTGAGGTTCTGTTTCTTGGTCTGGGTGGTGGTTACATGCACACGCTTGGTCTGTGAACACTCGTTGAGCCCTACATGTGTGGTGGGTGCAGTTTTCTGAACGCATATTTCAATAACGAGGTTTTGTCAAAGTATTGAACTGTCAAATGGCTTCCCCTCACACCTTTCCCTCTTGGGAGCTTATTTAACTTTTTAGGCCACCAGAGAAAATCTCTCATTTGGCTGTCATTTGTCATCTGTCACTCTGTGTTGGGTTTGAGCCACAAACATCCTGCAGTAGATTCTGTTGGTGCCCCACTCAGATTACTCAGTCTTTCCCTTCCGTTGCTCCTGAATGGCCAGCAGCAGCATCTCCTTGCCTGGAGCCATCTTCTGAACCCTTGGAAGGTGCCTCCAGCTCCACTCACCTCACTCTGCTTATGGCTGGAGGTGGAGATTTGACACCTCTCAGAGCGGGTGATGCAGTGGTTAAGAGCTCGCTGCTAACCAAAAGGTCAACGGTTTGAATCCACCAGCTGCTCCTTGGAAACCCTAAGGGGCAGTTCTACTCTGCCCTATAGGGTCACTATGAGTCGGAATTGACTCGACAGCAATGGTGGTTTTTGGGAGCAGCTCTCAACCAAAGACTGGGAGGGGTTGTCATATGAGCACCTCAGCTCCCTCGCTCCTGAGGAGGGATGCCTCCAAGCTCTGTATGTTTGACGTCTTTCCCAGACCCCCTCAAGATTAAGCCCACAGTCGTTCCTCCCCTTCCCCATCTCACTTCCCCACCCCCTACCAGTGTTTCCTGACTTTTCAAGTACATGACGTGTGCTCCGGGTCTGCTTCTGGAGAAACCCTACTGAGCCAGACCTGGTGTGCCCCCAACACAGGGGGTCCCCACTCTGGAGTGCAGTGGTGAGCGGGCATGGTTTTGCTACAGGTACAGAGATGGGATGTGGGAGACCTGATTCAGTGGGAAACAAGGTGGAGGAAACTGACCCAGAAAAGTGAGGATGGATGAGAAGATATAAAAACATATGTAGTTCTTATAAGAAAAGAGTTGCTAAATAGGATTTTGAGATAGCTGCACCTCCCTCCCCCACTGGTTTTTCGTCTGGATTTCTGCCTGAGAGCAGGGAGGGCCCAAGGAAGCCAGGGAGAACACAGTCACATTCTTTTCTTCTAGTCTCAAAGCCAAAGTGCTCTTCACTTTCAGTAGCCAGGTGCTCAGGAGAGGAAGGCTTTTCTGGAATTCCAGCCATGCGACTTTGTTTGTCAAGGGGCAAGCCCAGAGACTGCAGGCTGAGAGCTCCTTCCTGGACTGTAGGGGAGTGTGGAGCTGGGTCTGGACAAGAAAGACCATGTGGGACGTGGTGGGGTGGGCACCTGAGAGGGTTGGGAGAGAGCTGGAGAAATCTCGAGCATCCCAACCATAAACCTGCAACGCAGCCTTTCTCACAGAATCCATGTGCACTTAGGAGGTGCCCAGGAGAGGAAGAGGGTTTTAAACCAGGTTACTAGGTCTATCTCCTCAGAACTTCCTGGAGCTTTTAAATGTCCATGAGTACCGTGACTCGACCAAAATGGGTCAACATGCTCAGCTTTTCCTGGATTTACCTGTCCAGAGAGCCTTTTATCCACAAAGCATTTGTGGGGACAGGTGTTCCTCAGAACACACTGGTAATGCTATTTTGTATAATCTAAGTGTATCCTTGCCCCTAGTAACCTGAAAGCTGAAAACCACAGGAAACCAAGAAAGGAGGACCAGTCCACAGAAGGCTGGGGCCAAGGAGGTGCCACAGGTGACTTTGTCAGGGGTCTATTTGGTGAGGTTATTAATCAAGATTAGGCAGATTTTAAAAAGAACAAGTTGGCTTACTCATGGCTACCAAGTGGATGCTGGCTGCGGGTTGGGGCATCATTTCCAATCCTTACTGGCCTTTCTGGGGGTAGCTTGATTGTCTTTTTGACATGGCAGCTGTCTTCACCCAGAATTGATGACGCAAGAGAGGCAAGATGGAAGTGGCAATGTCTTTTATGACCTAACTTTGGAAGTCACACATCTTCTCTTTGCTTGTATTTGTTAGAAGCAAGTCACTATGTCAAGCCTGCATTCAAGGGGATGGGATTAGGCTTCACCTTGGAGGAAGGGACGTCAAAGGATCTGTGGCTGTATCTTAAAACCACTGTGGATCTATAATCTTCCTGGCGTTAACTGAGATGTGTGGTACATGATCTGTGTTTGTGGTATATGGTTTAGATACGTTACATTTATTTTTTCCCCATGTGGATATACGTTTGTCCCGGCACCATTTACTCAAAACACAGTCCTTTCCCCACCACTCCTCAGAGCCCCATCAGGGATAAGCCACATTCTTATGTATGTAGGTCTGTTTCCTGGCTCTTTCTTCTGCCCCACTGGTCTGTTGTCCTTTCCTACATCCTGTCACACTGTCTAATTTACTCTGATTTTATAAGTCTTGATGTTGGTGCAATCCTCCCATGTTGCTGTTCCTTCTCTTTCTTGGCCCTTCGTATGCCCATATGAATTTTAGAATTAGCACATCAGCGAATCTGAGTAGAACTGAATAGAAACTATAAATCAGTTTCAGGAGAATTTTTATAGACTGTTGGATCTCCTGGTCCTTCAACATGGAATATCTCTATTTACCAGACTAACATGTCTTCAACAAGGTTTTAAAGTATTTTTCCATGAAGTCTACTGTATCTTTTGTTATATTTCTTCCAGGCGTTTGATATTTTTATGTAATTATAAATGGCATCTTTTAATTTTTTTATTTTCTGGTCATTTGTGGGTTTTTATATACACTTAGTTTTTATTAATTTAAATATTTATCTGTAGATTATTGGAACTTTAGTGCACACAATAATATCATCTATGAGTAATGAGCAATATCAGAGGCTGCACACTGCAAGAGAAATAGACGTTATTAACACAGTCCAGCCAAGTCACTAAACAAATACACAAGCAAGCAAGCAACAACAATAAACCCCAGGGCTTGAATCCAGTATCCCAAGTTGCTACAATATATTATCTAAAATGCCCAATTTTCAACAAAAATTATGACACACACACACAAGAGTGGACCCAGGTGTTGGACTTGGGAGACTAAGACTTCAAAGCAGCTATCATAAATATGTTCAAAGAACTAAAGGAAACTGTGCGTAAAGAAGTAAAGAAAGTAGTAGAGAACATTAATTAATAGAAAGAAATTAAAAAAAAATGGAAATTCTGGAATTGTAAAGTATAATAACTGAAGTGGAAAATTCACTAGAGAGGCTCCACAGTAGGTTTGGGCTGACAGAAGAAAGAATTGATGAACTTGAAGACAAATTGTTAGAGATAATGCAATCTGAAGAGCAGAGGGAAAAAGGAATGAAGAGAAATGAACAGCCTCAGAGAAATGTGGGACGTTGGTAGGTGTACCAACACGCATGTAATGGGAGCGCTAGCAGTAGAGGGGAAAAAGAAGAGAGCAGAAAAACTTTCAAACAGATACTGACTCCCAAATTTAATGAAAAACATTAATCTATGCATCCAAGAAGCTAAACAACTCCAAGGAGAATCGACAGAAAGAGATCCACGTGCAGAGACTTCAAAGTGAAGCCAAGGACAAAGCAAAAATCTTGAAAGCAACAAAGAGAAATAACTCAATGTGCAAAAGGGAATCCCAATAAGATTAACGGCTCACTTATCAGAAACAATGGAAGCAGCAGGATGACATAAAGTGCTGAAAGAAAAATACTGTCAACCAAGAATGTTATGACCAGCAAAATTACCTTTCAAAGATGAAGGTGAAATAACGACACACCCAGAAAAGCAAAAAATGATAGAATTTGTTAGGATCAGAACTGCTTGTATCAATAATAACATGAAATGTGAATGGATTAAACCGTCCAGCCAAAAGATTGTCAGACTGGATAAAAAAGGCAAGATCCAACTATATGCTGCCTACAGGAGACATATTTTAGATTCAAAGATGCAGATAGGTTGGAAATAAAGAATAAGAAGAGATACATGATGTAAACAGCAATTATAGGCTATACTAATATCATGCAAAATAGACAAAAGTTGTTACTAGAGACAAAGGACATTTTTAATGATAAAATGATCAATCCAGTGACAAGATATAACAATTATAAACAGATATACACCTAACAACAGAGCCCCAAAACACATAAAGCAAAAACTATATTTTCTCACAAAACAGATCACATCCTTTTTGCCCTTAAGAACACTAGACAGCACTTCAGAACTACATTTGGGGGCCATTTTAAACAGCAAAATAACCAACAAAAAGATGTGAACGTGGCACTAAGTAGACTGTGTTGGTGAAGAACACTGAATACAGCATGGACTAACAGAAGAAAAATCAGTCTTGGAGGAAATATAGCCAGAATGCTCCTTAAAGCGAGGATGGTGAGATTTTTATCTTCCTTACTTTGGACATGTCATCAGAAGGGACCAATTTATGGAGAAGGATGTTATGCTTGGTAAAGTAGAGGTCAGCGAAAAAGAAGACCCTCGGTGAGATGGATTGACACAGTGGCTGCAACAATGGAGTCAAACATAGCAACAACTGTGAGAATGGCTCAGGACTGTGCAGTGTTTTGTTCTGTTGTACAGAGGGTTGCAGTGAGTCAGAACTGACCTGACGGCACCTAACAACAACATGAGAGTTCCAGTTGCTCTGATTCTCACCAATGTTTGCTGTTGTTAGTCTTTTAATTTCTGTTATATATAAGTTCACCATGAGTTGGAGCCAACTCGATGGCACCTAAAAAAACAATAAAATAGACTGTTAAATGTCACTTGTGTACACTACGAAAGCTGACACAAGAAGTCAGAGCACTGCTTTGTTCAACCTCAGCTGGGAAAGTGTGTGTTGGGCAACTCAAATTTTGTGCCACTCTGCCTATGCCTGCAAAACCACTGTGAGTACTGATTTTGGGGTTACAAATACATTTTAGGGAGTAGGCAAATCTGTAATTGCAGAATCTACAAATAATGAGCATAAACTCTAAATGAAATATTCAAAACAGGCAAACTCATTAATACAGAAAATAGATCAGTGGTTTCAGGGGCTGGGGAAAGGGAAATGGAGTGACTGCTAATGGGCATGGGGTCTCTTTTGAGGGTGGGGACAAAGTTCTGGAATCAGAGCAGAGATCATTGCACAATTATGTGACTATACTAAAAACCACTGGATGTATACTTTAAAGGGCTAAACTTACAGCCTCCACCAGCCTGAGCCCAGAAGAACTAGATGGTGCCCAGCTACCACCACCGACCACTCTGACAGTGATCACAATAGCGGGTCCTGGACAGAGCAGGAGAAAAAATGTAAAACAAAATTCAAATTCACAAAAAAAGACCAGACTTACTGGTCTGATGGTGACTGGAGAAACCCCCAAGACTATGGCCCCTGGACACCCTAACTCAGACTGAAGCTGCTCGTGAAGTCCACCTTTCAGCCAAAGATTAGATAGGCCTATAAAACAAACTGAGTTTTTTAATAAAACAAACAAGTAATGCACATGAGGAACGTGCTTCTTAGTTCAACCAAGTATACAAGACCAAACGGGCAACACCTGCCCAAAAGCAAAGACAAGAAGACAGGAAGGGACAGGGAAACTGGACAAATGGACACCGGAAACGAAGGGTGAAAAGGGAAAGGGGGAGAGTGATGATGACACATTGGGGGAGTTACAACCAACGTTGCAAAACATTCTGTAAATTTTTGAATGAGCTGTAAACTTTCACAGTAAAATAAATTTAAAAAAGATTAAAATAAAAGGAAAGGGTAAGTTTTATGGTGTGTGAATTATGTCCCAACTTTTAAGTGTTTCAAAAGAGAGAAAGTGAAAAGAGGAACTGGAGACAGCAGGACACACGACGTTCTACAGATGCTTTGCAGTGAAAATCTGCACATTTCATTGTATGTAAATTATACGTTGGTAAAAAACAGAAAAAATACAACAACCAAAAAAAAGACCAAACCCAGTGCCATTGAGTCGATTCTGACTCATAGCGACCCTATGGGACAGGGTGGGACTGCCCTATAGAGTTTCCAAGGAGCACCTGGCGGATTTGAACTGCTGACCATTTGGTTAGCAGCTGTAGCACTTAACCACTAGGCTGCCAGGGTTTCCAATACAATAACAGCAGGCTTATATTCACCGGAAGAATGTGCGAGAACAATCATAGTGGACGTATTCGCAGTAGAAATCCCTGGGTGGCTTAAATGGGTCAGTGCTCGTCTGCTACCTGAAAGGCTGGCTGCTCACCTAGAAGAAGGCCTGGTGGTCTGCTTTTGAAAGACCACAGCCTTGGAAACCATAGGAGTGCAGCTCTACTCCGACACACATGGGGTAGTCATGAGTCGGTGTCAACTCAGTGGTAACTGGCTGGAAACAACCCAAAAGTCCGTCGATAGAACAGGTGTAGTGACACAATGAAATGCCGCTGAATAATCAATTAAAAAAAAAAGAACTATTGCTAGTTTGCAGCAACATGCATGAATCTTACTGTCTTAGCCACCTAGTGCTGCTATAACAGAAATACCACACATGGATGGTGTCTCAGTCATCCAGTGCTGCCGTAACAGAAATACCACAGTGGATGGTGTCTCAGTCACCTACTGCTGCTATAACAAATACCACAGTGGATGGTGTCTTAGTCACCTAGTGCTGCTGTAACAGAAATACCACACGTGGATGGTGTCTTAGTCATCTAGTGCTGCTGTAACAGAAGTACCACAGTGGATGGTGTCTCAGTCACCTAGTGCTGCTGTAACAGAAGTACCACAGTGGATGGTGTCTCAGTCACCTAGTGCTGCTGTAACAGAAATACCACAGTGGATGGTGTCTCAGTCATCTAGTGCTGCTGTAACAGAAATACCACAGTGGATGGTGTCTCAGTCACCTAGTGCTGCTGTAACAGAAATACCACACGTGGATGGTGTCTTAGTCACCTAGTGCTGCTGTAACAGAAACACCACAGTGGATGGTGTCTCAGTCATCTAGTGCTGCTATAACAGAAATACCACAGTGGATGGTGTCTTGGTCACCTAGTGCTGCCGTAACAGAAATACCACAGTGGATGGTGTCTTGGTCACCTAGTGCTGCCGTAACAGAAATACCACAGTGGATGGTGTCTTGGTCACCTAGTGCTGCTGTAACAAAAATACCACAGTGGATGGTGTCTTAGTCACCTAGTGCTGCTGTAACAGAAATACCACACGTGGATGGTGTCTCAGTCACCTAGTGCTGCCGTAACAGAAATACCACAGTGGATGGTGTCTCAGTCACCTAGTGCTGCCGTAACAGAAATACCACAGTGGATGGTGTCTCAGTCACCTAGTGCTGCCGTAACAGAAATACCACAGTGGATGGTGTCTCAGTCACCTAGGGCTGCCGTAACAGAAATACCACAGTGGATGGTGTCTCAGTCACCTAGTGCTGCCGTAACAGAAATACCACAGTGGATGGTGTCTCAGTCACCTAGTGCTGCCGTAACAGAAATACCACAGTGGATGGTGTCTCAGTCACCTAGTGCTGCCGTAACAGAAATACCACAGGGAATGGTGTCTCAGTCACCTAGTGCTGCCGTAACAGAAATACCACAGTGGATGGTGTCTTGGTCACCTAGTGCTGCTATAACAGAAGTACCACACGTGGATGGTGTCTTAGTCACCTAGTGCTGCTATAACAGAAATACCACAGTGGATGGTGTCTTAGTCACCTAGTGCTGCTGTAACAGAAATACCACAGTGGATGGTGTCTTAGCCACCTAGTGCTGCTATAACAGAAATACCACAGTGGATGGTGTCTCAGTCACCTACTGCTGCTATAACAGAAATACCACAGTGGATGGTGTCTTAGTCACCTAGTGCTGCTCTAACAGAAATACCACACGTGGATGGTGTCTCAGTCACCTAGTGCTGCTGTAACAGAAATACCACAGTGGAGGGTGTCTCAGTCACCTACTGCTGCTATAACAGAAATACCACAGTGGATGGTGTCTCAGTCACCTACTGCTGCTATAACAGAAATACCACAGTGGATGGTGTCTTAGTCACCTAGTGCTGCTGTAACAGAAATACCACAGTGGATGGTGTCTCAGTCACCTAGTGCTGCTGTAACAGAAATACCACAAGTGCATGGCTTTAACAAAGAGAAATTTATTCTCTCACAGGCTAGGAGGCTGGAAGTTTGAATTCAGGGTGCCAGCTCCAGGGGAAGACTTTCTCTCTCTTGGCTCTTGGGGAAGGTCATTGTCATCAATCTTCCCCTGGCCTAGGAGCTTCTCAGCACGGGGACCCCAGGTCCAAAGGATGTGCTATTCTCCTGGTTCTTGTTTCTTGGTGGTACGAGGTCTCCATGTCTCTCTGCTCTCTTCTCTCTTGCATCTCAAAAGAGACTGACTTCAGACACAACCTAATCCTGTAGATTGAGTCCTGCCTCATTAACATCATAGAGGTAGGGTTTACAACACATAGGGAAATCACATCAGATGACAAAATGGTGGACAATCACACAGTACTGGGAATCATGGCCTAGCCAAGTTAACACACGGTTTTGGGGGACACAATTCAATTCATAACAGTCAACCTAACTATTGAGTGAAAAAAAGTTGGCGCAAAAGAGAACATGCTATATGATTCCCTTCAGATGAAGTTTAAAAATAGGCAAACCTAGTGTGAGGTGATGGAGATCAGGACAGCGGCTGCCCTTGGGGCTCTACTGACCATGAGTGGACCCAAGGGGGCGCTTGGGGCACCTGGGACATGAGTGGTGTCTATACACATACAAGTTACCTAGCTGTACACTTCAGATTTGTTCATGTGGCTGCAGGTAAGTTACACCTCAGTAAAAAGGACTAAATGGAGAAAGAAGCAGCACAATTCAGCTCATTTCTACTCATGGAAGTTTAAAACCCACCCCATCTGTCAGTCAGTCAGTCTGTCTGTCTGTCTGTCAGTCTGTCAGTCTATTAGTCTGTGGCGGCTTGCATGTTGCTGTGATGCTGGAAGCTAAGCCACTGGTACAGGGCCGGATTAAGGCAAGTGAGGGTCCTAAACACTGATACTCTGTGATGCCCCCTCCTCTGTTTACTCATCCATTCGAATGGGACATGTGAGCTATATATACACGTGTGTGTGTGTGTGTGTGTGTGTGTGTGTGGCTTAGTTATCCACGGTATCCATGATTCTTTTTAAATGCAACTATAATATTAGCGATTAAATGCAAAAGTGGAGTGTGCCATTTTAGCAGAAGGTGATAAACTGGATTATAAAATTTTTAGTGAATGTGGGGTACTAACATTTTCACTATATACCATGTTTTCCACAAAGAAAATGAGTCAGTGAACTTAGTTGTTTCAACAGTGAATGTAAAATTCTGTTGATCTCCCACAAGGAAAAACTGACTCTCACCAGCTTTGCTTTAAATGGCTCATACTTCAGTTCTGATGCTCGTTTCAGAAGAAATGCTGTAATTATAAATGAAAAGAAGTCAATAAAGGAAATTTAATGACCAGAAAACAAATATTACACCAAATTATTGTATTTTATTTTTAGATAGATCTTTCATCTCTAACATGTTACAGTTAAAAACATTTCTTTCTATTCTCTGCTCTTACAAATTTGTCAACGATTTCATCACGACTAAGCTGCAAAACAAAATCCACTTCCACACAATTAGGACAACGAATCGAGTCTTTCTTGAATCACTGCTGTAAGCTGAGGATTCTGAGTCTCTTTAGGGGTGAAAATGAGCATTCTGTTGTGCAGTTTGTGATCATTAAAGCCAGGAATATGCGCAAAGCAATTTCAACATTGGGAGATATGTGTTGTATTTTATCTTCTTTTATGAAATCATACATACCTGTTGTTGTTGTTGTTGTTGTTAGATGTCGTTGAGTTGGTTCCGACTCATAGCGACCCTGTGCACAACAGAGCGAAACACTGCCCGGTCCTGCGCCATCCTTACAATCGTTGTTATGCTTGAGCTCATTGTTGTAGCCACTGTGTCAATCCACCTCGTTGAGGATCTTCCTCTTTTCCGCTGATCCTTTACTCTGCCAAGTGTGATGTCCTTCTCCAGGGACTGATCCCTCCTGACATGTCCAAAGTATGTAAGATGCAGTCTTGCCATTCTTGCTTCTACAAAGCATTCCGGTTGTACATACCTAAAAAAAAAAAAAAAACCTACATAAGCAAAATTCGTCTTTCCTGAATCTGTAAACTTAGTTCTACGTAATAATGAAATTTTTGCACTCTCCGTAAAGGTCTGTATTTAAGTTTTTGGGACGAGCCTACACTAATTTCTCAGAAGCCTTCATGCATTCTTCATTAGGTATATACACATCATTTAACAAGGAAGATCTATTTGAAAGAATTTCATACACGTTCACCCTTTTCCATCCAGGAGTCAAGTGTGTCAAGGATGGTGTAGTTGTGTAGTTACACAAAACTGATCTCAGGCACCCAGTGACACTTCTCGAGTTCTTCTGTCATTTACTTGTTTCTTTCTAATGCTTTTGTGATGGTGAACTGCTTGGTAATCAGTATTTGACAGTATCTGTTTAGTTGTATTTTCAAAATCTTGTCTTAAGTTATGTAAATACCTGTTAATAACTAGTATAGATCCCCTGTGCATGTTTTTAAATGTACTTCTGAATCTCGGACACCTTGACTCGTTGCACACAACCAATATAAACACATAATCTAGTGTTTGCATTTTGTTGGGGATGTTTTTAGCTTCTCTTTTGATGTCTTTTTTTTGTGTCTGGCCTTCAGCAACATTATCTAAGGCATCTAGAATCTGAGTCTAGAATCTGATTCCAGGATTGCACTCGTTGCTAGAGTGTGCATTTCCCTGGGTGTATTAGAAAGACATTTTAATACTCGATCACTGCCTAAATATGTTTTAAGAACTGCTCATCAGTGAGAAGAGGCGGCAAAAAATGTGTAGAGTAACTGAACAGTAGAAAAAAATCAACTGCTTCCAGACAACAATCTACGGCACTCCGTCCTCTAAGATTAAGGGAATGCACAGCACCCGGTATGAAAATGGCATATTCATCAGGTTCTAAAATTTTCTGTGGCTGCCTTTATAACGCCCTGACATATTGGCAGCATTGTCATAGGACTGGCCTCTGCCCGTAGAAAAATCAATTTTGCAAACTTCCATAGATAGTGAAGTATTTGATCTGCAATTTCTTCACCAGTGTGACTTTGTAAGCTAATGTCTGTAATAAGTCACTTGACAGGTTTTCCATCTGCGGGAGATTCATATCTTAAAATAATACTTAGCTGAGCTGTCTGAGAAAGACCAGGAGTGGAATCTACAGACAAACCGAAGTAGTGAGCTGTACTTATTTTACTGAAAAGAGTTTATTGAACTTTATCACCTATTAAGTTTATCAATTCTTCACACATTGTTTTTGACATACACAATGGGTTGCCCTTTCCTGTGTTACCATATTGTGAGACATGACCTGCTACAAATGGATCAAACTGAGCAACAAGTTCAAACAAGCTAAAAAAATTTCATTTTGTAGGGACACAAACACTTCCTTTCTTCCTTGAAAAGATAGCCCACATTCAGTGCCTGTTACAACACCAACGACATGCTGCAAAACGGCTTTCTGGTACCAACGTTCTTCTTTAGTTTGTGTTTCCAGTTCATGAGGTGAGCCAAAACCATGTCTTTGGTTTAAATACGACAACATACGACCTTTGTGATTTGAGCTGTTTCATGTTTATCAATCATATTTGAGTTTCGCCAGTCACTAAATCCATGCGTAGCAAATCAAGAATTAAATGATTTGGGACTGAATACTTTACAGACAAAACAATATGCAGAACTGGCTGGCAGGGAATAGGGTAGACACTCCCTCTCGTAATTCCACCATCAGCTTTGTAGCCTGGAGATATATCCTGGCTAGACAACCTTGTTCGTTTCCCACCCAGAAATTTTCGACAAGAATTTTCAAATGGTCCGCTGTGATGTTGACAATCACTTGGCCCTGGTTCCATCCGATAATGTATATCATTAGAAGAAAAATTATTCCCTAAAGCAGGATCTGTATTTCTGTGACTTACGGGGTCTACAGACGTGACAACCTCAGATTTGAACATAGTTTCACTTTCTACACCGTTGTGAGTTTTTTCCCTACAGCGAGGAATGGGTGGGTGCAGGACTGGGGCCAAACTCTGTTATATTCGTATTGCTGTTAGTAACTTCAGCACTAGCAGGGCTAGTACAAGGATTTGCACCCATTAAACTCAAGCGTTCGGTGGGAGGAGTCTCTCCTGATTTACCCCGTTTTAGAAAGGAAGTCAATTTTGGAATTGTCTTTAGAGGTTCACAAATCCTTTTCTTTTTTATCTTCTGCGGGCTTTCGTTTTTGTGCTTCACTTAGGTGTTGCCGTTTCGTTTTATCCGAACATAAAGTTATGTAAGTTTTTAAATCTGATTCAACTGCAGGAAATAAATTTGAATAATTGAAAATAAATAAAATTTATAAAATAAAAATTACATTCGAATTTGAACTTTAGCACAAAAAATTGTATTTGAAAATTAATAAGTAAAAAAATTGATGTGGAACATGTGATCTTCTTCTTTAGTTCTGAGACAGTCAAAAGAAATAGTACTTACCAGGCAGTCAGAAATAATTTCACTTGTTTGTCCTACGGTGTTTGTTGGTGGGCCCTTTGATGTTTTCACCTGGAAATACCTCTCAGGAACGTGCGCGCTCACTTTCCGTCCTGTGACGCTGCGTCTTCCCAGTGTGTTGGACGCTGCTGATACCCGACGGGGTGAGAGCGACCGCAGAGCCTGAGACAAACACAAGCTTGGCTCAATCTGAAGATGGATTTTGGTTGGCTTTGTGCGGGACCAGAGACATCAGGAGTCAGAGGACTATAGTGCCGCATGTCCTCAGGTGGTCGAGGAGAGGGAACTGAATGTGAGGTTACACCCCATCAGTCCGTAATGAGAAAGAATATAATTGCTATTGTATACAAAACTTATAAAACGGTATCAATTTCACCTAGTGCCCTGCCAGTTCCCTTCCATTGCAGCGCTTACTTTTCCTCGTGTCCTGTCTGCTTGGCATCTATGGGGCTTTGCTTTGGACAACCGGTGCCCCTGTTTTGTTGACGCCCCAAGCTCATGTCTACCTTGCTTCTTAAGTAATCTGTCCCTGGACCAGTATCTCAAATACAGAAGGGTCACCCATGATGGATAGGTTTCATCGGAACGTCCAGGCTAAGACAGACTAGGAAGAAAGGCCTGGCAATCTACTTCCAAAGGAAAACTCTATGGAGCACACCAGAATATTGTCCAACAGAGTGCTGGAAGATGACCCCCCCTAGGTTGGGAGGCCCTCAAAACACACAGTGGTTGCAAAAACGGACTTGAGCATAGCAACACTTACAAAGATGGCAAAAGACCAGGCAACTTTTCATCCTGTTGTACACAGGGAGTCAGCACCGAATGGCAACTGACAACAATGTGTAAAACACTTACATGAAACCAGCTTGGTATTTCTTAAACCAACATGAACATGTGTCCTGGGAGTTTACCAAATGCCTTGGAATAGCAGGCTCTGTTTGCAGAGAAGAAAATTGGGAGGGGACCAGGAGCTCGCCCCCAGCTCTGAGCTGCCATGTCCCCAGACCTGCCATCTCACTGAGGCCTTGGTTGCTTCTCTTCCCCTCCCCAACCCTTGGCACCCCCACTTGCCTGGCCTCCCCTTTCTCTCTCTCCTAGCATACTCTCACTGCCTCCTGGCCTCCTTCAGCAGCCTCCTCACCTGCCTTCTCATCCTTGCACAGGTGGGAACCTGTCCCTGCAGAAGGAAGACCCACCTGGACCAGGCTCTCTGCACCACACAGCACTGGGTCCGGATGGTCTCTGACAGGAGCCAGACAACTCTTGAAGGCCTCCAGCCTCCCCCAGCACTGACCCACTCCCTCCCAGCAGCCGACTGCAGGAAGACTGGGAGGGGTCATCAGTGATATCCCTGCCCCACTCTCCTGTCCCAGCTGTGCCAAGCCCACATGCGCACCCCCATCTCCCAGGATGGGGTCTCCTGCTCCCAGCAGGGCCAGCTCCCGATCCGGAAGGATCCAACAGTATCTGAGACCTAAGACACTGCCCTGTGCTGGTGAAGGCATGGAGCCGGCTCCAGGGTTGCCAGAGGAGCACCTTTGGGAGGAGCTGCAGTGCCCACTCTGGTCCAAGGGGATCAAGCCAACGAGAGCCCTGGGCCACGACACAGAGGCTGGCATGGCCGAGGCAACAGGGGCCTGTGTCACACCGTGGCCACCTGGGCTGCTTCACACCCACATGGGTCTTCTCCAGTGTCCCAGGAGAGGAGGACCAGGAAGCTACCAGAGATGCCAAGGTCAACTGGTATGTGGGTACAGGGAGGCCTCCTTGAGGATCTTGGAATTCTGGGAGTATGTGGGTGGGGCCCACAGGAGCTGGACATCAGCAAGCCAGGACCCCACTCTGCTGCTCATGAACCTACCCCCCAGCCCCTGCTCTCCTGTCCCTGCCTCCATCCCCTGCCCCCAGCCCCTGCCCCCCAGCCCCTTCTCTCCTGTCCCTGACCCCCAGCCCCTTCCCTCCAGCCCCTGCCTTCCTGCCCCTGCCCCCCATCCCCTGCCCTCTCTTCCCTCCACAGCCCACCACCAGCATCACCTCTCAGCCAGGCACCCCTACCATCCACTTACTCCCCAACCACCGCTTGGGCCGTTGCTCCCTTTCGCTCCATGGCCTCCTGCAGAGTCCCACTGACCCTGGCTTGTCATTTCCGCACCCCTCACAAAGAGAAGGGGAGATGTCCCAGCCCTGAGCCTTCACTGTCCACCTGATGGCCAGCCTGAGCCTGGCCCCTCCTCCTCAGTTCTCCCCCCAACCCCCCCCAGCAGATCAACCACCAAAGCTGGCTCGGTCCCCTCCATCCCCAGCCACGGCGGAGTGTCCAGGCCGCCCCCCACACCATTTCTCCTGGAACACACCCCGGGTTCAGCCCCACGCTCAGGGCCTCCTTCATCTCGCTACTCTGTGGTCCCTGCGCCCCCAGGGATGCCGCTGCCCTCGGGGTCCTGGTCCCGCTGCGGTCCTGAGCCCTCCAGGCCGTCACCCACCGGAAGGCCCTGCCCCTTCCCTGGTCACTCCGCCCACCCTGCCAGCCCCCGACCACCCCAGTCCGTGGCACCCACCGCCGGCACCCACAGACACGCGCAGGCCCCCGCCCCTCCATCCCAGCGCGGAAGTGGGACCCCGTCTCTGCCCCCCCCCAAGTCTGCGCCCCCCAATGCGGGCCGCCCCCAGTGCCAGGGTGGGGCAGGAACCAACGGAGAGAAATTCCACCAGGACAGCCTTGCTCAAAGTCTGCGTTTCCGCTGGAGTCTGCACTCCAGGAGCCGGCGAGATGGGCACGAGAGGCCCCGGGGGTGACAAGAGGTTCCAGGGGGTGACGAGAGGTTCCCGGGGGTGACAAGAGGTTCCCGGGGGAGACGAGAGGCCCCGGGGGTGACGAGAGGTTCCCGGGGGTGACGAGAGGCTCCCGGGGGAGACGAGAGGCTCCCGGGGGTGACGAGAGGCTCCCGGGGGTGACGAGAGGCTCCCGGGGGTGACGAGAGGCTCCCGGGGGTGACGAGAGGCTCCCGGGGGAGACGAGAGGCTCCCGGGGGTGACGAGAGGCTCCCGGGGGTGACGAGAGGCTCCCGGGGGAGACGAGAGGCTCCCGGGGGTGACGAGAGGCCCCGGGGGTGACGAGAGGTTCCCGGGGGTGACGAGAGGCTCCCGGGGGAGACGAGAGGCTCCCGGGGGAGACGAGAGGTTCCCGGGGGTGACGAGAGGCCCCGGGGGAGACGAGAGGTTCCCGGGGGTGACGAGAGGTTCCCGGGGGAGACGAGAAGTTCCCGGGGGTGACGAGAGGCCCCTGGGGGTGACGAGAGGCCCCGGGGGTGACCAGGACTGACCAGCTGCCAGAGGAGGCACCCAGGGCGGGAGCGCTATTGCCAGGCGGCGCCGCCAGGTGGTGCGCTGGCTGCGAGGACCAGGCTGGCCAGCATCGGAGCCAGGAGCCCTGAGCCAAAGGGGCCCTCCCCACCAAGACCCCTGCCTGAGGACTGAGCATGACCCCCCCTCCCTGCTCCAGAGCTTCCCAGATGGACCAAACCTTTCGCCAAATGGTGTTGCAAACTGTTAACACACTTGGCTGCTAACCAAAGGTTGGGGTTGGAGTCCCCCCAGAGGCACCTCAGAAGAAAGGCCTGGCGACCTACTTCCTAGAAATCAGCCATTGAAGCCCCCTGAAGCCCCCTGAAACGCAGTTCTACTTGGATGCACGTGGGGCCTCCACGAGTTGGACTTGACTCGGAGGCAACTGGTTCTTTACCCACTCGGCCAGGAGGACAAGAACAAGCTCCCCAGCCTCTGCACCCCCAGCACCCCAGACCACCCACCAGCACCTCTGGCTGGTCCCACTGGGCCCCCAGCTTTATTCCACTGCTGCCCTGCTACCATCTTCCCTCCACACAGCAGCCAGGCGATCCAGTCAGAATCAAAGCTCCCAATCCTGTCACTGCAGAGAGAACCTACCCAGCAACTCCCAACCCACCCAGTGAAAACCAAAATCCTCCAAATGGCCTGCAGGCCTCAGGGACGTCCTCTCTCCCGCTCCCCCGCCTCCACCGCCAGACACACTGGCCTCTTGTGTCTCCTGTTCCCTCTGCCTGAATCCTGCCCTGTACTCCAAACCCCCAGTCAGCTATTTCAGGAGGCAGCATATGATCAGGAACCGATGGTACTGAAGGAAGAAGTCCAAGCTGATCTGAAGGCATTGGCGAAAAATAAGGCTCCAGGAATTGATGGAATATCAACTGAGATGTTTCAACAAACAGATGCAGCGCTGGAGGTGCTCACTCGTCTATGTCAAGAAATATGGAAGACAGCTTCCTGGCCAACTGAGTGGAAGGGATCCATATTTATGCCTATTCCCAAGAAAGGTGATCCAACCTAATGTGGAAATTATACAACAATATCATTAATATCACACGCAAACAAAATTTTGCTGAAGATCATTTAAAAATGGCTGCAGCAGTATATCGACAGGGAACCACCAGAAATTCAGGCCAGATTCAGAAGAGGACACAGAACCAGGGATATCATTGCTGATGTCAAATGGATCCTGGCTGAAAGCAGAGAATACCAGAAAGATGTTTACCTGTGTTTTATTAACTATGCAAAGGCATTCGACTGTGTGGATCATAACAAATTATGGATAACATTGTGAAGAATGGGAATTCCAGAACACTTAACTGTGCTCATGAGGAACCTGTACATAGATCAAGAGGCAGTTGTTTGGACAGAACAAGGGGATACTGTGTGACTTAAAGTCAGGAAAGGTGTGCGCCAGGGTTGTATTCTTTCCCCATACCTATTCAATCTGTATACTGAGCAAATAATCCGAGAAGCTGGACTATATGAAGAAGACCGGAGCATCAGGATTGGAGGAAGACTCATGGACGACCTGCCTTATGCAGATGACACAACATTGCTTGCTGAAAGTGAAGAGAACTTGAAGCACTTACTAATGAAGATCAAGACCACAGCCTTCAGTATGGATTACACTTCCACATAAAGAAAACAAAAATCATGTCAAAGGGAGAAAAGATTGAAGTTGTCAAGGATTTCATTTTACTTGGATCCACAATCAACACTCATGGAAGCAACAGCCAAGAAATCAAGAGATGCATTGTGTTGGGCAAATCTGCTGCAAAGGACCTCTTTAAAGCGTTGAAAAGCAAAGATGTCACCTGGAAGACTAAGGTGCGCCTGACCCAAGCCATGGTATTTTCAATCACCTCATATGCATGTGAAAGCTGAACAGTGAATAATGGGAACCGGAGAAGAATTGATGCCTTTGAATTGTGGTGTTGGCGAAGAATATTGAATATACCATGGACTGCTGAATAAATCTGTCTTGGAAGGTACAGCCAGAATGCTCCTCAGAAGCGAGGATGGCAAAACTGCATCTTACATACTTTGGACACACTGTCAGGAGAGATCAGTCCCTGGAGAAGGACATCATGCTTGGTAGAGGGTGAGCAAAAAAGAGGAAGACCCTCAATGAGATGGATTGACACAGTGGCTGCAACAATGGGCTCAAGCATAACAACGATTGTGGGCATGGTGCAGGGCCGGGCAGTGCTTCGCTCTGTTTTACATAGGGTCACTAGGAGTCAAAACTGACGCCACAGCACCTAACTACAACAACAGGGCTTCTAATACAATGTTGAATAGGAGCAGTAAGTGGGGACATCCTTACTTTGTTCCTGATTTTAGCAGGAAAACATCTAGTTTCTTGCCAGTAACTATGGTGTTAACTGTAGGTTTTTTGTAGATGTTCTTCGTCAGGCTGAGGACATTTCTTTCTTTTCTTATTTTGCTGAGAAATAATTCTGAAAGTGTGTTGGATTTTGCCAAGTGCTTTCTCTGCATCTATCGATGTGTTCATGTAATTTTCTCGTGTAGCCTGTTGATGCGATGGATTACATCGACTGAGTTTCTGGTGTCGAACCACCCTCACACGCATCGGATAAACCGTACTTGGCCGTGGTATATAGTTCTTGTTGTACATTGTTGGATTCAGTTTCCTAATTTTTTTTGTGAGGAGTTTTGCATTTGTGTTCATGAGAGATATTGGTCTGCAGTTTTTTTTTTCTTGTAATATTTTTGTCTGGTTTTGGCATTCAGGTGATAATGGCCTCATAAAGTTAGTTTTCCAGTATTTGCTCTGCTCCTATTTTCTGGAAGAGACAGAGAATTTGGTATACTTTCATGATTAAATGGTAGATGTTATGGATTGAAATGTGCCCCCAACAAATGTGTGTCAACCCGGCTAGGCCATGGTTCCCGGTACTGTGTGGTTGTCCTCCAGTTGTGATCTGATGTGATTACCTATGTGTTGTAAATCCTAGCCTCTGTGATGTTAATGAGGCAGGACACCCTCTGCAGGATTAGGCTGTATCTGAGTCAATCTGTTTTGAGATATAAAAGAGAGAAGCCAGCAGAGAGGAGAGGAACCTCATTACCATCAAACAAGAAGAATCAGGAGTGGAGCACGTCCTTTGGACCCAGGGATCCCTGTGCTGAGAAGCTCTTTGGCCAGGAGAAGACTGATGACAAGGCCCTTCCTCCAGAGGCAACAGAGACAGACAGCCTTCCGCTGCAGCTGGTGCCCTGAATGTGTACTTCCTCCTAAAGGAAACCCTAGTGGTGTAGTGGTTAAGAGCTACGTTGCTAACCAAAAGGTTGGCAGTTCTAATCCACCAGCTGCTCCTTGGAAACTCTATGGGGCCATTCTACTCTCTCCTATAAGGTCGCTATGAGTTGGAATTGACTCAGCGGCAATGGGTTTTTATCCTCCTAAACTGTGAGAGAATAGATTTCTGTTTGTTAAAGCCACCCACTTGTGGTATTTCTGTTACAGCAACACTAGATATTTAAGATGGTAGAATTCACCAGTGAACCCATCTGAACCTGGTGCTTTCTGTTTTGGGATGTTTTGACTTAGTGATTTAATTATTTCATAGCTCTAGTCCCTATTTGGATGATCTTTTTCTCTTTGTGTATGTTTTGTTAAATTGTGCCTTACAAAGAATTGGTCCATTTCATCTGGGTTATCAAGTTTGTGAGCATAAAAATGTTCATAATATTCTTTTATCATCCTTTTAATGTCTATGGGATCAGTGATAAGGGCCCCTCTTTCATTTCTGATATTAGTTATTTGTGTTTTCTCTCTTATCAGTGTTCTTGATTTTTTCCCCAAAGAACCAATTTTTGGTTTTGATGAAATTCTCCATTGATTTCCTGTTTCCATTTTTGTTGACTTGTTCTCTCATTTTTGTTATTTCTTTTCTTCTACTTACTTTGGATTTCATTGGCTCTTCTTTTTCTTGTTTCCTAAGATGGAATCCTAGGTTATTGATATTAGATCTCTCTTCTTTTCTAATGTATGTATTCAGTGCTATAAATTTCCCTCTCAGCATGGCTTTCTCTGCATCCAACAAATTTCGCTAAGTTGTATTTTCATTTTCACTTAGTTTAAAATATTTTGTAATTTATCTTGGGACTTCTTTGTCCCATGTGTTATTTAGAAGTGTGTTGTTTAATCCCTGTGTGTCTTAAGCTGAGTTCCCTAAAGAAGCAAAACCAGTGAAGTGTATATATATATACACATAGAGAGATTTATCTCAAAGAAATGGCTCACGCTGTTGTGGAGGCGGGCGAGTCCTAAAGTCCACGGGTCAGGCATTGGGTGAAGGTGTCTCCTGATTCACATGGCTGCAGGGGCTGATGGAAACCAGAATCGGCAGGTCAGGTGACAGGGTGCTGGCTCACAGAGCTGCTGTGAAGCCAGGGAATCCCAAAGTTGGCAGGTCAGGCGACAGGCTGCTTGCTGAAGACCTAAGAACAAGAGTTCAGATGATGACAAGCCAGAAACAGGATCCAGAGCAAGCAAACAAGCTTTGCCAAATATATTATTGGATGCAGGCCACACCCCTGGGAAAACTCCCCTTACAGCTGATTGGCTCATCACATTATGGAGGTAATTACATTATATCACAAAATGGAGGATAATTACATAATACTATGGCCTAGACAAGTTGGCACATAATATTATCACATGATCTTGTCTCGAGATTATGTTAACTGTCCTGCCTTCTGTCATAATATAGTCCACAGGGACATCAGTCATACTGACAACTCACACTGGGCCTTTCCATTGACTACACTACGTTCACTGGACCTGGTTATTAGGAACTATAAGTACACGAGATGCCTCATCCCTCACCAAGGCTTCCACTAGATGCCTTATGAGACACATGTTTGTCAGGGTGATGAAATGTCTGCTGGTGGCTTTTCTAAGGCCTAGTGATCTGGAGCATGTCAGCTATCTACCGTCCCCAAGTGAAAGACGAGTTGCTACAATTTGTGCCACATACCATAAAAAGGTAAGATCAAGAGGCAGTCAGTCGTTTGAACAGAATGAGGGGATACTGTGTGGTTAAAGTCAGGAAAGGTGAGCACCAGGGTGGTATCCTTTCACCACACTTATTCAATTTGTATGCTGAGCAAATAACCCGAGAAGCAGGACTACATGAAGAAGAATGGGGCATCAGGACTGGAGGAAAACTCATTAACAACCTGCGTTATGCAGATGACACAACCTTGTTTGCTGAAAGTGAAGAGGACTTGAAGCACTTACTGATGAAGATCAAAGACCACAGCTTTCAGTATGGATTACACCTCAACGTAAAGAAAACAAAAATCCTCGCAACTAGATCAATAAGCAACATCATGATAAATGGAGAAAAGATTGAAGTTGTCAAGGATTTCATTTCACTTGGATCCACAATCAATACCCATGGAAGCAGCAGTCAAGAAATCAAAAGACTCATTGCACTGGGAAAATCTGCTGCAAAAGGCCTCTTTAAAGTGTTAAAAAACAAAGAAGTCACCTTGAAGATTAAGGTGTGCCTAACCCAAGCGATGGTGTTTACAATCATCTCATATGCATGTGAAAGCTGAACAATGAATAAGGAAGACTGAAGAAGAATTGATGCCTTTGAATTGTGGTGTTGGCAAAGAATATTGAATATACCATGGACTGCCAAAAGAACAAACAAATCTGTCTTGGAAGAAGTACAAGCAGAATGCTTCTTGGAAGCAAGGATGGAGAGACTATGTCTCACATACTTTGGACATGTTGTCAGGAGGAATAAGTCCCTGGAGAAGGACATCATGCTTGGTAGAGGGTCAGCGAAAAAGAGGAAGACCCTCAAGGAGATGGGTTGACACAGTGGCTGCCAACAACGGGTTCAAACATAACAACAATTGTGAGGATGGCGCAGGACCAGGAAGTGTTTTGTTCTGTTGTACATAGGATCACTATGAGTTGGAACTGACTCTACAGCACCTAACAACAACACCATTAAAAAAAAGAGAGAGAAAGACAGTGCTTTGTGAGCCACTTTGGATCTTAGAGATACCATATACCCTGTTTGGATATGTTTCCCCAATGTATTTACTGAGTAAACATGAGGCTTCTGGTTTTATGTGGGGCCCAAAGCAAGAGAGAGCTCTTTCACAGGTCCAGGCTGGGGTGCAAGCTGTCCTACCACTTGGGACTTACGACCTATGGGAAATAAGGCTACTTGAAGTGCTGGTAGGTGATGGGGCTCTGTATGGAGCCTGTGGTCATTCTGTAGGAGAATCACAATGAAGACCCCTAGAAATTTGCAGTTAGGTCGTGTTCTCATCAGTGGACCACTAACGTCCATTTGACGAGGAGCTCCCAGCTTAGCCACTGGGCCCTGAAATTCTGATCATGGAACATCAAGTGACTCCGTGAGCTGCTTATCAGGAACTGGGTGATATCTGATCTCAGAAACATAAAATTAAACATGCACAGCTGCGTTCCTATCACTAAATGAAAGTAGTGTGTGTGAGACCAGGCCCGAGCAGGTCCAGAGGCACAAATAAATATCATGAACAGATGGCTCAGCTCTCATGATCTTCGCTCCTGCTGCTTTCCCTCCTCCCCCACAGTACATGCTGGTGGCCTCATGGGGTGCTCCTTTGACTGGGTAACTGAAAAGAAAAAAACACTGGACTGGGTTAACATGGGTCTGAGTGGTAAGCTGGTGCCACAGCCGCCATATTACAACCCCACATAAGGATGGTCCGGTAGTGAAGGGCAGTCACAGAGGGGTCAGACTTCCAGGCAGGACTTCCAGTAGTCCAATGTATCTGGAAGGAAAGATGCCAAGGTATGGGTTTACATGGATTCATGAGGCGTAGCTCACAGCTGGGATGATTTGGGAAAAAAACAAGCCTGGGTGATTGGTGGTGTTGGTTTGAGAAGAGGCATGCTCATGAACCACGTGGAATGCATGAAGAATGAGGAATATCTGTTTCCATGTAAATGTCCACCCCCTGCAGGTAGACAAGGTGATCCCGTCTGTAGACGCCAAGCTACCACAGTGCTTGTATAACGGACCTTTGCACAAAGTGGTCAAGGCACCAGGCATAGTGTCAATCCATGGGCGCAGTAACAGGAATGCTCCTCATCAAGACTCTTCTAGCTACTTTTATTACTGAATGCACACCTTCCCAACAGCAGAGACAAAGTCCGAGCCTCTGACACAGCACCATTCCCTGGGAGGACCAGCTGGCTTCCCAGACACAGGTAGAGTACATTGACTCCCTTCCATCAAGGAGGGGGCAAGGATCTGTCCTCATGGGAATTGTGGTTACAAATGAACCTTTCCTGCCTGCAGGGCTTCTGCCAGCTCCACCAACCTTGGACTTGCAGAATGCTTTATTCACTATCTTGCTGTTATGGATTGAATGGTGTCCCTCAAAATATGTACTGAAGTACTAACCCCCAGTCCCTGTCAGCCCTGGTATCTAGTTTGAAGATAGAATCTTTGCAGATGTTATCAGTTAATATGAGGTCATACTGGAGTGGCAAGGGTCCTGATCCCATCTGAGTGGTGTCCTCATAAAAGAGAAGAGACACAGAGGCAGAGGAAACTTGGGGCTACCAGAAACTGGGAGAGATAAGAAGGAAACTTCCCCTAGAAGCTTCAGAGAGGGCATGACCACCATTTTGTCACCTGATGCGATTTTCCCGTGTGTTGTAAATCCTGCCTCTATGATATTAAAGAGGCAGGATTAGAGGCAGTTATGTTAATGAGGCAGGACTCAACCTATAAGATTAGGTGGTTATCTTAAGTCTACCTCTTTTGAGATATAAAAGAGAGAAGTGAGCAGAGAGACGTGTGGACCTCATACCACCAAGAAACAAGAATCAGGAGAATAGCATGTCCTTTGGACCTGGTGTCCCTGCACTGAGAAGTTCCTCAACCAGGGAAGATTGATGACAAGGACCTTTCTCCAGAGCCGACAAAGAGAGGAAGCCTTCCCATGGACATGACACTCTGAATTCCAACTTCCAGCCTCCTAGACTATGAGAGAATAAATTTCTCTTTGTTAAAGCCACCCACTTGTGGTATTTTCTGTTGTTTTAGCAGCACTAGGTGACTAAGACATAAACCACCCAGTTCATGGTATTTTGTCATGGCTTGATTTTCTGCAAATAGCATTTCAATCAGGGACTCATTTTAGAGGGAAAGACATGTGGCAGTGGGATCATGTCTGCAAATTTCACTGGTTTCACCCCATAACCCTTCACCCAGAAGGAGGCGGCCTGATAGAATGGCTGAGTGGCCCTCTGAAGGCTCAGTTATGACATCAGCTGGGACCACATCCTGCAGTGCCAAGATGTGGTCCTGCAAGATGCAGCATTTGTTTTAAACCAGGGACCCTATAGGATGACCCCCCGGCCCCACCCCAGCCAGAATGTGTGTGTCTCAGATCTAAGGAGCAGACGCAGGCATGACCACTCACTGTTACATCCAGTACTCCACTGAAAGGTTTTCTTCCCCTCCTGGCAACCTGGAACCAGCAGGGCTGGTGCTCCTAGCTCCAGGTCCACCAGGGAAGCAGGCACACTTACTTTAAAGCAGAGACTGCCCTCTGGCCACATGGGCTTCTCTGCTGCTGAGTGGACAGAGGAGGGGCTGCTGGGTGGGGTAGGGCAACTGGCCCTGATCACTGAGGAGGAATCAATGCTGCTGAACCCAGGGGAGAGAGCACTAGGGGGAGCCTGAGATTCTCTGGGGTGCCTTTTTATAGTATCACATCCAGAAACAAAGATCATTAGCAAACTGTGGGCCATTCCAGAAGACGGAACCATTAAGGACTCAGATCCTTCGTGAAGAGGGCTTGGACCACCCATGAAAGAGCCCCAACCGGCTAAGTGCTGGCAGAGGTAAGGAACACACAGAATAAGTGGTGGAAGAAAGAGGCTCTGATGACCAGTTCTGGCCATGTGACCAGCTTCTGAAGGGCTGCGAGTAGTGGCTGGACTGCCTTTAGGCCCAGGAAATTGCAGCCCCTGTCCTGGGCCCATTCTTTAGAGGGATCTGCTCTGGCCCTCCTCCAGCCAGGCACCCCCCACAGTGTGCACTTTATACAGAGCTCAGAGGGTGAAGCCCCTCAAAGCCTACACCCCTTTCTCCTGGATCACGCTTTGGGCTCCCAGGGTTCCCGCCCAAACAGCCCCTGGGGGAGACTGTGTGCTGGAGAGCTCACATCTAGGTGCCAGGGTGGCTATTTGCAGCAGCAGCTGAGCCTGGATGTCAGGCTGGGTGTTGGCGCTCTTCCTCTGCCCCTCGTGGTGCAGGGTGGCACTAGGGTGGGAGGAGCAGGATAGTGGGCCACATCCAGCGGGAACTTCCACTGAGCCCTTGTCCAGGGCTCCGCAAATGCTAAAGATTGGTAGCCGCTGTGCCTATTTTATGTTAATTTATTGTTTACGTCCTCTCCTTCCCTGTTACCTTGTAAGGAGATAATTCCAAAAAAAAAAAAAACTCTTTGCCATCAAGTAGGTTCCAACTCATAGTGACCCTGTAGGACAGAGTAGAGCTGCACCATAGAGTTTCCAAGGAGCGCCTGGTTATTTGAACTGCTGACCTTTTGGTTAGCAGCCGTAGCACTTAACCACTATGCCACCAGGGTTTCCAGGAGATGGTTGGCAGTGACTAAATTTACCGTCTACGTTTCAGTTGGAAGTATGGCCGGCACTGTCCCTTGTTTCCGCCCCGTTTGGGGATGAGAAACCCTTTACCTAAACTAAAGGCAAGAATGGAAGCGGAGGGCAAAAGTAGGGGGGGCACTGTGCTGGGCACTGTCTGCCTCTCCCCTCTCCCGCTCCCCTCTCCACACTTCTCCGTCCTGCCCTGTGCTTTGGGAAGCCGACCTGTGTGTTGGACCCACTGACTCCCTTGCCAGCTAGCTTCCAGTTGGGTGTGGCCAATGGGAGACCCTGGCATAAGAGTGAGAGGTGGAAGGAGAAGGCATTTGGGGAATTTCTTGCCCACCCTGTCCTGCTTCAGTGCTGTAGCTCCAGCTGAACCTCCAGGACCTGTGTTCCCAGGGCGGCTCCTCCCCCATAGCTGCAGGCCTCACTGGGGAGCAGATAGGCAAATGCAGGCTCTGTAGGGCCTGAAGCTATCATACACTCTTGAGGACCTCTTTAAGGGGAATAAATATATATACAACTTCTACAATTTGTTCAAAAACGTATGACTATATGAATTCATTTCTGGGGTCCCTCCAAGGATCTTGGAAGGGGCCTATCCAGGGGAGGGGCCCTGAAGCCTAAGCCGAACTCTCTCCCACTCAGGCCTACAGGTGCAGCAGCTTCCCACCGTTGCTGGTCTCTGGGTGCCTCGTCACCCTCGCTTGCTCCCTTAGCCCCACCTGCACCTTGGCAAACAACCCCTCACTAAAGTCTGTTTTTCCCAGGACCCTGCTGGCTGCAGCCCGTCCCCGTCCCCCCGCCCATGCCCTTACCCTCCCTGGTCCACTCTGCCATTGCAGCCTCTTGTTATGGGTTAAATTGTGCCTCCCCCAAATTATGTTGAAGTCCTAACCCTGTGTCTGTATATATAAACCTGTTTGAAAATAGGCTTTTCTAACGTTAATCAGGCCATATTGGGTAGGGTGGGTCCTAAACCTAACCCATTCTGGGTGGTGTTTTACACAAAGAGCAGGGCAGACACAGGTACCAGGGGAAGATAATATCCGCAAGCAACCAAGAAGCACCAAGAAACGCCCGGGGCTACAGAAGGGGAGGGAGAGAAGAATCTTTCCCTAGAGCCCACAGACAGACAACCAGCCTAGCCCCACCGATCCCCGGAGCTGAGACTCCCAGCAACCAGAACTGTGAGACGGTAAATTCCTGTTCTTTAAAGCCTCCCACTTGATGTACTTTTGTTGTGGTGCCCTAGCAAACTAAGACTCCGTCTTATCCGTCTGGTGACTGCTGCTCTATCAGGCCCCTACTTTCAGAAATGCCTAAGGGAAAAGTGAAGAGTCCTACTGCCCACCTCCAGGGAAAATGACTCCAGCTCCCCAGGAAGGGGTCTCTCCCACAGCAGCTGCAGGGCTCTGTACAGCAGCCCTCCCATCCTGCAGGTATGTCACTCCAGAGAGGCTTTGCCTCGGGGTTGGTGGGGCCTGGAAATCAGCTCTCAGGAACCCCGCAGTCTCCGGAGGTCAGGGAGTCCAGGGAATTCCCCTTTCCTCTTTGAATGCTGCAGGAGGGTCTGGGCCAGTTCTGTAGAAGGTGGGTCACCTCCCGTCACACATTCTGAAGCACTAAGAAAAATCTCACCACTCACCACTCTTCCACCCGCCCAGGCACTGTTGTTTGGGGAATGGACTGAGGTTCTTGGTTGCTGTTATCGATTGATTTCTGTCCCCCCACAAGTATGCGCTGTAAATCCTAACCCCTATACCTGTGGTTATAATCCCATTTGGGAATGGGTTTTCTTTTCTATATTAACAAGACACTGTTACTGTAGAGTGTATCTTGAGTCAATCTCTTTTGAGATTTAAAGGAGCAGATTAAGGGGGCAGAGATGGGGAAGATAGACACGTTGCCACATGAAGATCACCAAGAAGCCAAGGACCTCTGTGTCTACAGGTGCTGAAAAGAGACATGGACCTTCCCCCAGAGCCAACAAAGAGAGAAATCCGTGCCCTAGAGCCAGTGCCCTGAATTCAGACTTCCAGTCTCCTACTATGAGAAAATAAATTTCTGTTTCTTAAAGCTACCCCCTTGCGGTAGTTCTTTTATAGCAGCTCTAGATAACTGAGGCAGTCGCACATAATAGAATCCACTCAAAGCCACTTGAAGCAGAAAGAGATTTATAAAGAGCTGTGAGACAGCTCAGCGATCAGGCTAAGCTTCCAGGAGCAATGCCCAGAACCCTCTGTCAGAACTGGTCCTGATAATGGACCTGCTGCCCCACACACCCACACTGCTCTATCTCTACCACAACAGGAAGGGGACACCACCACCAGTAACCCCAGAACTATGCTGCCTTTGCCACGCAACACTGTGCCCCAAGCCCACTGGTGTCCCCCTGTCAAGTCAGAGTCTGCCCCCTGCTGGGCGGACAAGTGTAAACCAGTTGCCACGGAGTCTACTCGGACTCACAGTGATCCCGTGTGTGTCAGGATAGAACAGGGCTCCACGGGGTTTTCAACGGCTAATTTTTGGGAAGCAGATTGCCAGCCTTTCTTCTGTGGCGGACTCCAACCTGCAAACTTCTGGTTAACAGCCAAGCGTGTTAACTGTTTGCACCACCCAGGACTCCCTGATAAATGTAGTTCTCCTGATTCCTAAGTGGGAGAAACAGGGTTCCCAAAGTGGGGCCTGTCAGATGTAGAGAGGATGTTCAAAAGATGCTGGGTGGCCACAATGAGAGATGTCCTCCAGGGCTGCTAACCCCACTCCGTTCCCCCTTCTCACCTTCACTACAAACCCTGGAAAAGTCTAGTGTCCACTTCCCCAAACTGCTTTGCTGTAGCATTGGTCATGTGACATAGTTCTGGCCAGTGAGCCTAGTGAGGAGCTTCTGGGAATTTTGTTGTCATGATAAGAAAGATAGACATCTCTGTCACTGTCCTTTCCCCCCTTCCTCCTGCCTTGAATGCAGCTGCGGTATCTGTGGTCATGAAGGCAGATGCGCTGCACTGTGCAAACTAAGGCCAGGTGTGCCTGCCTTCAAACTATTTGTTAACGGAGAAAAATAAACCCTATTGGTTCAACTCACTGCATGTGAAGCCAAGGGTGCCTCTGATACACCATCCATCCATCCATCCATCCATCCATCCATCCATCCATCCATCCATCCATCCATCCATCCATGCATCCACCCACCCCCCCACCCACCCACCCACCCACCCACCCATCCATCCATCCATCCATCCATCCATCCATCCATCCATCCATCCATCCATCCATCCATCCATCCATCCATCCATCCATCCATCCATCCATCCATCCACCCGTCCGTCCACGTGTCCATCCACCTATCCACCCATCTACCCATCCACCCATCCACCCACCCATTCATCCTAGAGTTGAAAAAGGTCTTAAGCAAATGACTAACATTGTTAAACTTGCTCTTTAGAAAGGATTGGAGGAAGAAGAGAGGAAGCAGTGGCCAAATGGGAGGGAGCAGTAGAAATGAAGATGAAGAGTTGTTTCCAGAGACATATGGCTGTAGGGGAGCCCTGGTGGCAGGGCAGTAAAAAGTTCAGCTGCTAACCAAAAGGTCGGCAGTGCAAATCCACCAGCCACTCCTTGGAAACCCTATGGGGCAGTTCTACTCTGTCCTATAGGGGCCGCTAAGAGTTGGAGTTGACTTGAGGGCAATGAGTTTGGTTTGGGTTTGGTTTTATAACTGTAGGAAGTTGTTAGCTATTAAAGTCAGACTGGGAAAATTAAAAATTCAAAGGATTCCTAGACTGATATCAAACCAAGCTCTCCAGGGAGATGCTCGTTCCACTATAGCCCTCTAAAGCCATGGCGGTTTTTCTCCCAGAGGTCGCATATCACAGCCTTTGGAGTTGGGGTCAAAATTCTCCATCCCATTGCTGGCTCCAAACTACTTCTCCTCCAGCTCAGAGTTAAATCTATGCTCATGCTATCTGGTTGCGTCGCCCTTTTCCTGTCTAGCCCTGGCCTGGTGAGGGCCACAGCAAGTCAGTCAGTGGACAAAAAAAACAGCTCCTCCTATGTAGAGTTAGAGGGAGGGTAACAGCTGCATTAGTGATGCTGGAGGGCTCCAAGGGGGCCTGAGGCCTGAATAATTCACAGGCTGGGCAGACTTTGCAGATGCATACACTTCCTGGTCTTGTCTCACGTTCACCGATGGCAGACATCGGCCTGTTGTGCAGTGTCCTCTCCACCTCAGGTTTTGCCGTCACGCTGGGTGACCTCTGTGTCCATGAGAATAACACATTAATTGCTGCCGCTGCTGCCCTCAAGTCGGCCCCGATTCATGGCGATCTCATGCACGACAGGATCAGACTGTGTGATACGCAGGGTTTCCATGGCTGATTTTTAAAAGTAGATCATTAGGCTTTTCTTCGCAGCCTGGATTCCTAGTTCATCTTAGTCTGGAAGCTCCACTGAGACCTGTTTAGCATCTTAGTAACACCCAAGCCTCCAGACAGACAGGTGGCGGCTGCAAACGAGGTGCATCTGCTGGAATCTAACCCAGGTCTCCCGCACGGAAGGCGGGAATTCTACCTCTGAATGACCACTGTCCCCAGCACACATCCGATGTGTCTCCTTATTCATTTCTCCAACACTGAGAGTCCCAGGTCTGTGCCAGGCACTGAGAAATGGTCCCTGTCCTTGGGACAGTCCCCATTTAGCAGGGAGGCAAACAGGTAAATTACAGCTAACAGTGCAGAGTTCCAGCTACATGACCTTCCCTTCTTTCATCCAACAATTACTTACATTGCACGTGTGCAGATGTGTCAGCCACTGCTGGAGGCTCTGCGGATACTGAAACAAATCACACAGAGTCCTCATACTCGTGGAGTGTACAGGGGAAATAGCAACAAAGAAGTCAACACATAAACAGATTGCGGCGTGTCAAAGTCAACATGCCTAGCAAGCCTAGCACGTGCCTCCTACACGTATGTCCAAGTTGATATGCCTCGCACATGCCTAGCATGCACATGCCACAGGTGTGTCAAAGTCAGCACACACGCCTCCTGCACACCCAGCACAAGCCTAGACCACACGTGACACAACTACCACATATGTATCACAGGTGCATCGAGGCATATCACAGACATGTCAAAGACAAGTGAAGCACATGAACAGAACACACATATCATGGGGGTCACAGGCGTGTCAAAGCTGACACACCTAGCACACATGTCACAGGTGTGTCAGAGTCAGCATATCTAGCATGCACCTGGCACACTCCTGGATCACACATGCTGAAGTTGACATGCTTAGCACACACCAAGCACACACCTAGCACATGCATGGCAAGGTCAATACACCTAGCACTCTTCAGGCACACACGTAGCACGTGTGTTGAAGGTGATAGGCTTAGCACACGTGCATCACAGGCATGTCACAGACATGTCAAAATCAATGAGTCTAGCATGCGCCCAGCACACACGTCACAGGTGTGTCACAGCTGTGTTAAAGGCAATGCACGAGCGTAGTACTAGCCTATGCCTTTTTGATAGTTCATTTTCCTGGTAAATTATGTGTTTGACCTGATCGTCAAGTTCCTTTGCATGCAATTGTGCAAGGAAGTCTCTTATTTTCTAAGAAATAATTTTCTTTGTATCCAGTTACTTCTCCCTTGTTGTTTCTTATTTTGTCTATTTGTGCTTTCTTCCCTTTTTCCTTGATTAGGTTAGCTGGTTGGTTTTCTATTTTATTAGTTTTTCCAAAGAATCAGGTTTATGGTTTAATTATTGTTGTTGTTGTTGTTGTTAGGTGCGCTCGAGTCAGTTCCAACTCATGGCGACCCTATGTACAACAGAACGAAACACTGCCCGATCCTGAGCCATCCTTAAAATCGTTGCTATGCTTGAGCTTATTGTTGCAACCACTGTGTCAATCCACCTTGTTGAGGGTCTTCCTCTTTTCGGCTAACCCCGTACTCTGCCAAGCATGATATCCTTCTCCAGGGACTGATCCCTCCTGACAACATGTCCAAAGTATGTAAGATGCAGTCTTGCCATCCTTGCTTCTAAGGAGCATTCTGGTTGTACTTCTTCTAAGACAGACTTGTTCTTTTGGCAGTCCATGGTATATTCAATATTCTTTGCCAACACCACAATTCAAAGGCGTCAACTCTTCTTCGGTCTTCCTTATTCATTGTCAAGCTTTCACATGCATACGATGCAATTGAAAATACCATGGCTTGGGTCAGGTGCACTTTAGTCTTCGGGGTGACATCTTTGCTCTTCAACACTTTGAAGAGGTCCTTTGCAGCAAATTTGCCCAATGCAATGAGTCTTTTCATTTCTTGAGTACTGCTTCCATGGCTGTTGATTGTGGATCCAAGTAAAATGAAATCCTTGACAACTTCAATCTTTTCTCCCTTTATCATGATGTTGCTCATTGGTCCAGTTGTGAGGATTTTGGTTTTATGTTGAGGTGTAATCCACACTGAAGGCTGTGGTCTTTGATCTTCATTAGTAAGTGCTTCAGGTCCTCTTCACTTTCAGCAAGCAAGGTTGTGCCATCTGCATAACACAGGTTGTTAATGAGTCTTCCTCCAATCCTGATGCCCCATTCTTCTTCATATAGTCCAGCTTCTCAGATTATTTCTTCAGCATACAGATTAAATAGGTATGGTGAAAGAATACAACCCTGACGCACACCTTTCCTGACTTTAAACCAATCGGTATCCCCTTGTTCTGTCCGAACAACTGCCTCTTGATCTATGTAAAGGTTCCTCATGAGCACAATTAAGTGTTCTGGAATTCCCATTCTTCACAATGTTATCCATAGTTTGTTATGATCCACACAGTCATATGCCTTTACATAATCAATAAAACACAGGTAAACATCCTTCTGGTATTCTCTGCTTTCAGCCAGGATCTATCTGACATCAGCATTGATATCCCTGGTTCCACATCCTCTTCTGAAACCACTCTGAATTTCTGGTAGTTTCCCATCAATATACTGCTGCAGTCATTTTTGAATGATCTTCAGCAAAATTTTGCTTGTGTGTGATATTAATGATATTGTTCTATAATTTCCACATTCGGTTGGATCACCTTTCTTGGGAATAGGCATAAATAGGGATCTCTTCCAGTCAGTTGGCCAGGAAGCTGTCTTCCATATTTCTTGGCATAGACGAGTGAGCACCTCCAGTGCTGCATCTGTTTGTTGAAACATCTCAATTGATATTCCATCAATTCCTGGAGCCTTGATTTTCGCCAATGCCTTCAGAGCAGTTTGGACTTCTTCCTTCAGTACCATCATTCCTGATCATAAGCCACCTCTTGAAATGGTTGAATATCGACTAATTCTTTCTGGTATAATGACTCTGTGTATTCCTTCCATCTTCTTTTGATGCTTCCTGCGTCATTTAATATTTTCCCCAGAGAATCCTTCACTATTGCAACATGAAGCTTGATTTTTTTCTTCAGTTCTTTCAGCTTGAAAAACACCGAGCGTGTTCTTCCCTTTTGGTTTTCCATCTCCAGCTCTTTGCACATGTCATTATAATACTTTATTTTGTCTTCTCAAGAGGCCCTTTGAAATCTTCTGTTCAGTTCTTTTACCTCATCAATTCTTCCTCTTGCTTTAGCTGCTCGATGCTCAAGAGCAAGTTTCAGAGTCTCCTCTGACATCCACCTTGGTCTTTTCTTTCTTTCCTGTCTTTTCAGTGACCTCTTGCTTTCTTCATGGATGATGTCCTTGATGGAGTAAAGCCTTCAGGACCTTCATTTACTGATGTGGCACAACTCAAAATGAAAAGATACAGCTGCAAACATCCATTAATAATCAGAACCTGGAATGTACAAAGTATGAATCTAGGAAAATTGGAAATCATCAAAAATGAAATGGAACACATAAACATCGATATCCTAGGCATTAGTGAGCTGAAATGGACTGGTATTGGCCATTTTGAATCAGACAATCATATAGTCTACTATGCTGGGAATGACAACTCGAGGAGGAATGGTGTTGCATTCGTCATCAAAAAGAATGTTTCAAGATCTATCCTGAAGTACAATGCTGTCAGTGATAGGATAATATCCATACGCCTACAAGGAAGACCAGTTAATACGACTATTATTCAAATTTACGCACCAACCACTAGGGCCAAAGATGAAGACATAGAAGATTTTTATCAGCTGCTGCAGTCTGAAATTGATTGAACACACAATCAGGATGCATTGATAATTATTGGTGATTGGAATGTGAAAGTTGGAAACAAAGAAGAAGGATTGGTAGTTGGAAAACATGGCCTTGGTGATAGAAACAACGCCGGAGATCGAATGATAGAATTTTGCAAAACCAACGACTTCTTCATTGCAAGTACCTTCTTTCACCACCATAAACGGCGACTATACACATGGACCTCGCCAGATGGAACACACAGAAATCAAATTGACTACACCCGTGGAAAGAGACGATGGAAAAGCTCAATATCATCAATCAGAACAACGCCAGGGGCTGACTGTGGAACAGACCATCAATTGCTCTTACGCAAGTTCAAGCTGAAACTGAAGAAAATCAGAGCAAGTCCACGAAAGCCAAAATATGACCTTGAGTATATATAAAAAAAAAAAAAAATCCCACCTGAATTTAGAGACCATCTGAAGAATAGATTTGACACATTAAACACTAGCGACCGAAGACCAGACGAGTTGTGGTTTAATTATTAGTTCTATTGATTTTCTGTTCTAACTTATTTTCTGCTTTTGTCTTTGTAATTCCGTCTCGCTGCTTTACTTTGGTTAATTTTGTTATTCCTTTAAACATTTTGGGGCTGAATGTTTTATTTTCATGTTTTCAGGATGTAAGTATTTTAAGGCCATGCTTTTCTTCTCAGCATTGCTTTGGTTGTATTCTATAGGTTCTGGTATGTACTGTTTTTATTACCATTGTTTTCTAGACATTCTATAGTTTCTTCGCGGTTCCCATTTGACTTAAGAGATCAGGAAGCCCACCCCACCATACCCCCCGCCCAGAACAGCCGTTTTACTTCTGGAATTTGTAATTAATTTCCATTTTACTCGAGAATATTATCTGAACTATTTCTATGTTTGGGAAATTTATTCAGGTTTTCCTTGTACATTAATATGTAATCAATTCTTTATTCCTTTCTCTTTTATTTCCTCCCTGAGGTAAGATTCGTTTCAACAATTGTCTCACATGTCAAAAGCCAGAAGATTTGAAAATTCCATAAACTTTCTAGGAAGCTTCTACTCTAACAATTAACTTCAAGTTTTAGATTCAAAATTTAATCCTTGGCCACTCTGATCACAGCAGTGTCGACAAGCGCTGCGCGGCGGAACCTATCTCCTTGGCTCGGGTTGCCGCGGGGGACTTCCTTGAAGAACACGGCTCCGACTCCCACGTGACAGGAGAACGCGCGCGGGAAGAGCTGAGCATGCGCGCCGGGCCGCGGCGTCCTGCGGGCGGAGACCCGGGTGGGGAGGCGTCTGTGGGGGCGGCGCCCTCGGCCCCGAGCCCTTCGGACACCGCGGGGGTTGGTCAGCCGGGCCCGTTCTCCCGCGGCCGCGCTTTCCTCCGGGTGTCGGCCGTCGGTGTCTCTCGGGCGCAACGACAGCCGCCTGGAGGGAGACGGGGACACACAGCCGAGCCCGCCCCGCTGCCCCACGCGGGACGGAGGGAGACGGGACCGGACAGCCGAGCCCGCCCCGCTGCCCCACGCGGGACGGAGGGAGACGGGACCGGACAGCCGAGCCCGCCCCGCTGCCCCACGCGGGACGGAGGGAGACGGGGACACACAGCCGAGCCCGCCCCGCTGCCCCACGCGGGACGGAGGGAGACGGGGACACACAGCCGAGCCCGCCCCGCTGCCCCACGCGGGACGGAGGGAGACGGGGACACACAGCCGAGCCCGCCCCACTGCCCCACGCGGGACGGAGGGAGACGGGACCGGACAGCCGTGCCCGCCCCGCTGCCCCACGCGGGACGGAGGGAGACGGGACCGGACAGCCGAGCCCGCCCCGCTGCCCCACGCGGGACGGAGGGAGACGGGACCGGACAGCCGAGCCCGCCCCGCTGCCCCACGCGGGACGGAGGGAGACGGGGACACACAGCCGAGCCCGCCCCGCTGCCCCACGCGGGACGGAGGGAGACGGGACCGGACAGCCGAGCCCGCCCCGCTGCCCCACGCGGGACGGAGGGAGACGGGACCGGACAGCCGAGCCCGCCCCGCTGCCCCACGCGGGACGGAGGGAGACGGGGACACACAGCCGAGCCCGCCCCGCTGCCCCACGCGGGACGGAGGGAGACGGGGACACACAGCCGAGCCCGCCCCACTGCCCCACGCGGGACGGAGGGAGACGGGACCGGACAGCCGTGCCCGCCCCGCTGCCCCACGCGGGACGGAGGGAGACGGGACCGGACAGCCGAGCCCGCCCCGCTGCCCCACGCGGGACGGAGGGAGACGGGACCGGACAGCCGAGCCCGCCCCGCTGCCCCACGCGGGACGGAGGGAGACGGGGACACACAGCCGAGCCCGCCCCGCTGCCCCACGCGGGACGGAGGGAGACGGGACCGGACAGCCGAGCCCGCCCCGCTGCCCCACGCGGGACGGAGGGAGACGGGACCGGACAGCCGAGCCCGCCCCGCTGCCCCACGCGGGACGGAGGGAGACGGGACCGGACAGCCGAGCCCGCCCCACTGCCCCACGCGGGACAGAAGGAGACGGGACCGGACAGCCGTGCCCGCCCCGCCGCCCCACGCGGGACGGAAGAAGACGGGACCGGACAGCCGTGCCCGCCCCGCCGCCCCACGCGGGACGGAGGGAGACGGGACCGGACAGCCGAGCCCGCCCCGCCGCCCCACGCGGGACGGAGGGAGACGGGACCGGACAGCCGAGCCCGCCCCACTGCCCCACGCGGGACGGAGGGAGACGGGACCGGACAGCCGAGCCCGCCCCACTGCCCCACGCGGGACGGAGGGAGACGGGACCGGACAGCCGAGCCCGCCCCGCTGCCCCACGCGGGACGGAGGGAGACGGGACCGGACAGCCGAGCCCGCCCCGCCGCCCCACGCGGGACGGAGGGAGACGGGACCGGACAGCCGTGCCCGCCCCGCCGCCCCACGCGGGACGGAGGGAGACGGGACCGGACAGCCGAGCCCGCCCCACTGCCCCACGCGGGACGGAGGGAGACGGGGACACACAGCCTGCTAACCAAAAGGTCAGCAGTTCACACCCGCCAGCTGCTCCTTGAAAACCCTGTGGGGCAGTTCTGTTCTGTCCTGTAGGGTCACCCTTAGTCGGAATGGACTGGACGGCAGTGGGTTTGGGTAACTGCGCGGAGGGCGACTGTGCTTGGACTAGAGCGTTGGCAGTGCAGAGGGGGAGCGCTGAAGAAACTCAATATATGTTACGGAGAGAGAATCTACAGAACTTGGTGTTCAAACTGGGGAGTGAGAGTGAAGAGCTGGGTTCCAAGCTAGAGCGAAAGACTCGACAGTGTGCTGTGTGCTTTTGTTCTGTTTTGTTTTGTTTACTGGAATGGGGCAGCTGCATGAGGAACCAGTTTGTGGGGGGAAATCCAGGTTTCATTTTCTGCTCCTATGATACAGGCAAGAGATGGGAAGTGTTACATAGTGATTGGACTCAGAAGAGGTGAGGGCAAGCGTCATCATTGCAGGAGGTACCAGTAAGAGATGGTGTTCATCTCTCTTAGAGACTTTAAAGAATGGATGTTAACAGAGAAGAGAGCCCAGGACCGAGACCTAAGGAACTCCAACGCGTGCAGAGACTGAAAGGTGGTGAAGAAACCGAGGGAGGTGTAGCCAGTGAGGTAGAGAGAAACGAGGGAGGGAGAGGAGGTGAAGGAGGGAACCGTCCGCTTAACAGAATGCTGCCGAGAAGGTGAGTGAGTGCAGAGTAGGAGGACAAAAGGCTCCGTGTAACTTGGCAGCGGGTGGTTCCTGGTTTCCTGATGAGCAGTGTGGTGAGTGGTGGGATGGAGGCTGCAGTGGAGTGGACTGAGGAGTCAATAGCAGCTTTTCCCCTTGAACTAGATGAGCCGATTGTAGAGTTCAAACGGAAAATGAACAAGCAGAAAGAGACACGAAAACTGCAAAACAAGAGGGATGGGAGCAGGCCAGCCCTCCCGGAGATGGGAACCTGCTGTAATGCCTCATGCAGTCCAGCTGTGTAGATGGCTGCAGGGGAGTGTGGACAGGGCGGTGGAAGGAAATGGTACACAAGCAGAGCTCCACACCTCCAGGGCTTAGTCTAGGAGAAGGAATCCCTCAGGTCAGGGAGGTAAAGACGGGTGTTTTAATAAGTGGTCTTCAGGCAACTGGTCAGCCACGTGAACACAGATCTGTACCTTGACCACATATCAGTTCAAACCAAAAGGGTCAAAGATAAAAAAAATTAAAATGCAAGGGAAAAAGCCATGGGTGAATTCCTTAACATTGGAGCAGAGAAGACCTTTCTAATTATGACTTGAAACTTACAACTATTTTTTCCTTAACCGGCAAATATGGGTACATAAATGTAATAAGTTCTGCAAGGCAAAATACAAAATGCTCAAGTTCAAAAGACAAAAAATGGGGAATATACGTGCGCCTCATGCCACAAATGATTGCCTGATACCTTAAATATATTCGTAGTTTCTAGAAATCAAGAAAAAAAGACCAACCCAATAGGAAAATGGGCAAAGAACATGAACAAAGAGTCGAGCCAAATAAAATGCAAATAACCACAGACAGGAAAGTGTACTTAACCTTATTGATAATAAGAGAAATGTAAGTTAAAATGATGCTGGGATACTAGTTTTTACCTGTCAGATTTTCAAAAATGCATAAGTTCGATAACATACTGTAGTAGAGAAGATTATGGGAAAATAGGTGCCAGGGGAGTGAGGATTGGTGCAAACACCATGCGGGCAGTTTGGCACTCTAGCGGAATTACAAGTCTGTTTATCCACTGAGCTGGCAACCTCACGTCTGGGAATTTATACCAGGGGACCTGCCAGTGTACCAAATGGTGCACGCTCATTGTTTGTATCGGGAAAAGATGAGACACAACCCAGATACCACTCTCTAGGAGACTAGTTAAATATATGATGGTACGACCACACTGAAACACTAGGCAGCTGTTTAAAAATAAAAGGTGGTTAATGGACTACAACTACCACGGCCTCCACAAGACTGAATCCAGCACAACTAGAAGGTGCCCGGCTACCACCAATGACTGCTCTGACAGGGATCACAACAGAGGGTCCCGGACAGAGCTAGAGAAAAATGTGGAACAAAATTCTAACTCACAAAAAAAGACCAGACTTACTGGCCCGACAGAGACTGGAGAAACCCCGAGAGTATGGCCCCCGGACACCCTTTCAGCTCAGTAATGAAGTCACTCCTGAGGTTGACCCTTCAGCCAAAGGTTAGACAGGCCCGTAAAACAAGACGAAAGGGGCACACCAGCCCAAGGCCAGAGACTAGAAGGCAGGAGGGACAGGAAAGCTGGTAATAGGGAACCCAGGTTCCAGAAGGGAGAGTGTTGACATGTCGTGAGTGGGTAACCAATGTCGCAAAACAATATGTGTACTAATTGTTTAATGAGAAGCTAGTTCTGTAAACCTTCATCTAAACTACAGTAAAAATAAAAGGTGATGAACGTGTTCTAAAATCGATTGTGATGAAGGCTGAGCATATATCTGTGAATATACTAAACAAACCCTGGAATTACACACTTTACATGAGTGAATCGTGTGGTATGTGAATTATATCTTGATAAAGGTGTTAAAAAATAAGAGTCGAGACAGTTTTTGTGTATCGACACGGGAAGATCTTTGTTGTTAGGTGCTGTCGAGTCGCTCCTGACTCAAAGAAACCATACGTACCACAGAATGAAAACACGGCCCAGTCCGGTGCCATGCTCACAGTCATTGCTATGCTTCAACCCATTTTTGCAGCCACTGTGTCAATCCATCTTGTTGAGGGTCTTTCTCTTTTCTGCTGACCCCATACTTTACCAAGAATGATGTCCTTCTCCAGGAACTGATCCCTCCTGACAACATGCCCAAAGTATGGACGCAGTCTCGCCATCCTTGCTTCTAAGGAGCATTCTGGTTGTACTTCTTCTAAGATAGATTTGTTCATTCTTTTGGCAGTCCATGGTATATTCAGTATTCTTCGCCAGAACCACAATTCAAAGGCATCAATTCCTCGGTCTTCCTTATTCATTGTCCAGCTTTCACATGCATATGATGCAATTGAAAATTCCACTGCTTGGGTCAGGTGCACCTTAGTCTTCAAGGTGACATCTTTGCTTTTCAACACTTTAAAGAAGTTGAAAGGTACAATGTGCCTTTTGATTTCTTGACTGCTACTTCAATGGGTGTTGACTGTGGATCCAAGTAAAATAGAATCCTTGAAAACTTCAATCTTTTCTCCGCTTATCATGATGTTGCTCATTGGTCCAGTTGTGAGGATTTTGGTTTTCTTTATGTTGAGGTGCAATCCATACTGAAGGCTGTGGTCTTTGATCTTCATTAGTAAGTGCTTCGAGTCCTCTTCACTTTCAGCAAGCAAGGTTGTGTCATCTGGATAACGCAGGTTGTTAATGAATCTTCCTCCAATCCTGATGCCCCGTTCTTCTTCATATAGTCCAGCTTCTCGGATTATTTCTTCAGCATACAGATTAAATAGGTATGGTGAAAGAATACAACCCTGATGCACACCCTTCCTGACTTTAAACCACTCAGTATCCCCTTGTTCTGTCCGAACAACTGCCTCTTGATCTATGTAAAGGTTCCTCATGAGCACAATTAAGTGTTCTGGAATTCCCATCCTTCGCAATGTTATCCATAATTTGTTATGATCCACACAGTCGAATGTCTTTGCATAGTCAATAAGACACAGGTAAACATCCTTCTGGTATTCTCTGCTTTCAGCCAGGATCCATCTGACATCAGCATTGATATCCCTGGTTCCACATCCTCTTCTGAAACCATCCTGAATTTCTGGCAGTTCCCTGTCGATATACTGCTGCAGCCATTTTTGAACGATCTTCAGCAAAATTTTGCTTGCATGTGATGTTAATGATATTGTTCGATAATTTCCGCTTTCTGGTGGATCACCCTTCTTGGGAATAGGCATAAATATGGATCTCTTCCAGTTGGTTGGCTGGGTAGCTGTCTTCCAAATTTCTTGGCATAGACGCGTGAGCACTTCCAGGGCTGCATCTGTTTGTTGAAACCTCTCAATTCATATCCATCGATTCCTGGAGCCTTGTTTTTCCCCAGTGCCTTCAGAGCAGCTTGGTCTTCCTTCACCACCATTGGTTCCTGATCATATGCCACCTGTTGAAATGGTTGAATGTCAACCAGTTCTTTTTGTTGTAATGACTCTGTGTACTCCTTCCATCTTCTTTTGATGCTTCCTGCGTCATTTAATATTTTCCCCATGGAATCCTTCACTATTGCAACTCGAGGCTTGAATTTTTTCTTCAGTTCTTTCAGCTTGAGAAATGCCAAGCGTGTCCTTCCCATTTGGTTTTCTATCTCCAGCTCTTTGCACATGTCATTATAATATGTTACTTTGTGTTCCTGGGCCCTCATTTGAAATCTAACATTCAGTTCTTTTACTTCCTAATTTCTTCCTTTTGCTTTAGCTGCTCAGTGTTCAAGAGCAAGTTTCAGAGTCTCTTCTGACATCCATTTTGGTCTTTTCTTTCTTTCCAGTCTTTTTAATGACCTCTTGCTTTCTTCATGTATGATGTCCTTGACGTCATTACACAATTCGTCTGGCCTTTGGTCGTTAGTGCTCAACATGTCAAATCTATTCTTCAGATGGTCTCTAAATCCAGGTGAGATACGCTTAAGGTCATACTTTGGCTCTGGTGGGCTTGTTCTAATTTTCTTCAGTTTCAACTTGAACTTGCAGGGGAGCAATTGATGATGTGTTCCACAGTTGGCCCCTGGCCTTGTTCTGACCGATGATATTGAGCTTTTCCATTGTCTCTTTCCACAGATGTAGTCAATTTGATTCCTGTGTATTCCATATGGTGAGGTCCATGTTTATAGTCACCGTTTATGTTGGTGAAAAAAGGTATTTGCAATGAAGAAGTCGTTGGTCTTGCAAAATTCTATAAGCCATCTCCAGTATCATTTCTATCACCAAGGCTGTATTTCAACTCCCGATCCTTTTTTCCAACTTTTTCATTCCAATCACCAGTAATTATCAATGCATCCTGATTGCATGTTCGATCAATTTCGGACTGCAGAAGCTGGTAAAAGTCTTCAGTTTCTTCATCTTTGGCCTTAGTGGTTGGTGCTTAAATTTGAATAATAGTCATATTAACTAGTCTTTCTTGTAGGCATATGGATATTACCCTATCACTGACAGTGTTGTACTTCAGGGTAGATCTTGAAATGTTCTTTTTGACATTGAATGCAAGCCATTCCTTTTCAAGTTTTCGTTCCCGTCATAGTAGACCATATGATTTTTTGATTCAGAATGGTCAATACCAGTTCATTTCAGCTCTCTGATGCCCAGGATATCGATGTTTACGCATTCCATTTCATTTTTGATGATTTCCGGTTTTCCTAGATTCGTACTTCGTACATTCCAATTATTAATGGATGTTTGCAGCTATTATTCTCATTTTGTGTCGTGCTACATCAGTGAATGAAGGTCCTGAAAGCTTTACTCCATCGACGTCATTAAGGTCGACTCTATTTTGAGGAGGCAGCTCTTCCCCAATCATCTCTTGAGTGCCTTCCAACCTGGGGGGCTCATCTTCCAGCAATATATCAGACGATGTTCTGCTGCTATTCATAAGGTTTTCACTGGCTAATGCTTTTCAGAAGTAGACTGCTGGTTCCTTCTTCCCAGTCTGTCTTAGTCTGGAAGCTCAGCTGAAACCTGTCCTCCATGGGTGATCCTGCTGGTATCTGAACACCGGTGGCATAGCTTCCAGCATCACAGCAACACACAAGCCCCCACAGTACGACAAACTGATAGGCACATGGGGAAGAAGTTAGTGATACTTTTTTTTTTTTTAATAATATTGTGTTTTTAGTGAAAAGTTACACAACAAATTAGGTTCTCATTTGACAAGTCCCACACAAATTTTTCGGTGACATTAGTTACATCTTTCACAATGTGTCCACATTCCCTTTAATTGCATTCTGGTTGTTCTGTTTCCAGTGCTCTGGTCTCCCTGACCCCTCACCTTCTCACCTTTGCTTTAGAGTAAATGCTGACCTTTGGTCTCAGTGACACATTTTTAAGTGAAAAAAGCAAGATGTGGAACAGCACATGTGGATGCCAGCTTTTGGGGTGATGATGGGGGAGGATACGAGCCCGTATCTGCAAAGAGAAGCACTGGAAGATGCCCGAGAAACTAAAAACAGGGGTTTTCTGAAGGCAGGGACCAGTAGGGGAGGGGACAGAGCAGCGGGAACGGGAGCAGGAGGGAGAATTTTCAGTGCGAGTCTTGATGACAAAGAAGAAACAAGAGAACTAAATTCTTAGGGGAAAAGGAAAGAAGTACAGAGTTAGAAGCATATAAGAGGTCTTGCTGGAAGGAGAGCAGAACAGTGGAGCTGTGAGGAACGAAGAGCGTTTTAACATTATTCTGAAATGACCATCACATAATTAAAAATTGA
Source organism: Elephas maximus indicus (assembly GCF_024166365.1). Taxonomy (NCBI): domain Eukaryota; kingdom Metazoa; phylum Chordata; class Mammalia; order Proboscidea; family Elephantidae; genus Elephas; species Elephas maximus. The sequence continues at coordinate 119,113,444 of NC_064828.1, read as the reverse complement.
AAAAGAATATACAGTGAAAAGTTCACCTTGCTTCCCATCCTCCAGGCATCTAGTTCCCTCCCCACAAACCACTGAATCGATTCTCAACCATAGCGACCCTGTAGGACAGAGTAGAACTGTCCCATGGGGTTTCCAAGGTTGTAAATGCCTGAGAAGCAGACTGCCACGTCTTTCTCCCAAGGAGCGGCTGGTGGGTTTGAACAGCCAACCTTGTGTTTAGCAGCTAAGCTCTTAACCACTGCACTACCAGGGCTCCATTCCCTCCCCATACCCGTTGCCGTGGAGTCAATCGAGACTCATAATGACCCTATAGGACAGAGTAGAACTGTCCCATAAAGTTTCCAAGGAGTGTCTGGTGGATTCGAACTGTCGATCTTTTGGTTAGCAGCCATAGCACTCACCACTATGTCACCAGGGCTTCCTCCCTCTGCCTAGGTGCCCAAAATGCCAAACTTATGTATTTCTTTTATATCCTTCCAGAAATGTTTTATACGTATCCAGACGTATAGTTATATGTAAATAACTCTCCCTTTTATCACACAAAAAGCACCATACTACCATACTTTTCCATATTTACAATTTTCACTGAATTTATTTTGGAGCTCATTCCATGCCAACACGTACACGCTGGCTTCACATACACGCTGGCTTCCTGTGTATGCTGCAACATCACGCCGAGTGAAATAAGTCAGAAAAGGGCAAATGTTGTACAATCCCACTTATGTGAAATATCTAGGATACACAAGTGTTTAGAGACCAAAGTCTACTAGGAGTTACCAGGGGCGAGTGGGAGGGGGTGGGAATTGGGGCTTATTGCCTCGGGGGTGCTGAGTTTCTGTAAGGATGATGGACAGGTTTGAAAGTGAATCATGGTGAAGGCTGGCCAACATGATGAACATACCGTAATTAATGACACTGAAGTGTGAATTTGTTTTTATGACTACAGTGTCCCATTTGGTGGACATAATGTGGTTTGTGTAGCCAGCTTCCTGCTGGTGAGCATGCAAGCCTTGTCCAGTGTTGTGCTGCATTGAACAAGCCCTAAAAACACCCCCCGTGTAGGTCATTGTGCACATGTGTGAGTTGGCCTGTAGGACAGATTCCTAGAACTGCTGGGTCACAGAATTTGTGAAGTTGTAATATGGACGGCAGTTATCAAATTTCCCTCCAAACAGATACATATCAGTTTACACCCACTCAGTAACATCTCAGGGTGCTGTTGCCCCACAGCCTCACCAGCAGAGTATGTCACCTCAGGTTCTATCTATGGCTGATACAAAATGGTCTCTCTGTGTATTTTTCCCCCTAAACATTTTATTATGGAGAATTTCCAAAACATACAAAATATTTTAAAATTGTTACAACCGACTCGCTGTATCCACAACCAGTTTCAACCATTCTCCCCAGTCTGCTTTTCCTGTTGCATCGAGCTTCACCCACTCCTTGCTCTCCCACAACTAGATGATTTTTATATAGTTTTCCTTGTAAAATGTGAATACATTGAAAAGCACTAATATTAACTGAAAATTTTGACAAATGGTTTTTTCCATGAGACACACACCCCTGTCAAATCTAGAACATGTCTGTCACCCCAAAAATTTCCTCATGGATGTGGAGAGACGGGAACACTTATACACTGCTGGTGGGAATGTCAAATGGTACAACCACTTTGGAAATCAACTTGGCGCTTCCTTAGAAAGCTAGAAATAGAACTACCATATGATCCAGCAATCTCACTCCTTGGAATACATCCTAGAGAAATAAGAGCCTTTAAATGAACAGATATATGCACACCCATGTTTATTGCAGCACTGTTCACAATAGCAAAAAGTTGGAAGCAACCGAGGTGCTCATCAATGGATGAATGGATAAATAAATTATGGTATATTCACACAATGGAATACTACACATCAATAAAGAACAATGATGAATCCGAGAAACATTTCACAACATGCAGGAATCTGGAAGGCATTATGCTGAGTGAAATTAGTCAGTTGCAAAAGGACAAATATTGTATGAGGCCACTATTATAAGAACTCAAGAAATAGTTTTAACAGAGAAGAAAATATTCTTTGATGGTTACGAGAGTGGGGAGGGAGGGAGGGAGAGGGGTATTCACCAATTAGTTAGTAGACAAGAACTATTTTAGATGAAGGGAAAGACAACACACAATACAGGAGAGGTCAGCACAACCAAAATAACCAAAATCAAAGAAGTTTCCTGAACAAACTGAATGCTTTGAAGGCCAGCACAGCAGGGGCAGGGGTTTGGGGGCCATGGTTTCACGGGACATCTAGGTCAATTTGCATAATAAAATCTATCAAGAAAACATTCTGCATCCCACTTTGAAGAGTGGCGTCTGGGGTCTTAAACGCTAGCAAGTGGCCATCTGAGATGCATCAATTGGTCTCAACCCACCTGGAGCAAAGGAGAATGAAGAACACCAAAGACACAAGGTAATTATGAGCCCAAGAGACAGAAAGGGCCACATAAACCAGAGACTACATCATCCTGAGACCAGAAGAACTGGATGGTGCCTGGCTACAACTGATGGCTGCCCTGACAGGGAACACAACAGAGAACCACTGAGGGAGCAGGAGAGCAGTGGGATGCAGACCTCAAATTCTCGTAAAAAAAAACAGACTTAATGGTCTGACTGAGACTGGAAGGACCCTGGATGTCATGGTCCCCAGACCTTCTGTTAGCCCAAGACAGGGACCATTCCCAAAGCCAACTCTTCAGACAGGGATTGGACTGGACTATGGGATAGAATGGAAACTCTGGTGGCGTAGTGGTTAAGTGCTACATCTGCTAACCAAAAGGTCAGCAGTTCAAATCCGTCAGGCGCTCCTTGGAAGCTCTATGGGGCAGTTCTACTCTGTCCTATAGGGTTGCTATGAGTCGGAATCAACTCAACGGCAGTGGTTTTTTTCTTTTTTTGGTATGGGATAGAAAATGATACTGGTGAGGAGTGAGCTTCTTGGATCAAGTAGACACGTGAGACTATGTGGGCAGCTCCTGTCTGGAGGGGAGGTGAAGGGGTAGAAGGGGTCAGAAGCTGGTCGAATGGACACGAAAATAGAGAGTGGAAGGAAGGAGTGTGCTGTCTCATTATGGGGAGAGCAACCAGGTGTATATAGCAAAAAAAATTTTTTTAAGGTGTATATAAATTTTTGTGTGAGAGACTGACTTGATTTGTAAACTTTCACTTAAAGCACAAGAATTAAAAAAAATTTCTTTCCTCGTATCCTTCCCAGCTAATTGTCACCTTCCACCCAGAGGCAAACTGCTGTTCTGTTTTTTTTTTCACCATAGATTAGTTTGGCCTGTTCTGTTAACTTCATATACATGAAATCGTATAGTATGCACTCTCTGGGTGAGATTCACCCATGTTGTTGTATGTATCGCTAGCTCGGTCCTTTTCATTGTTGTGTGATACTCGATTGGATGAATATTCTGCAATTAATTTGTCCATTCTCTGGTTGACGGGCATTGATTTGGGTTGCTTCTAGTTTTTTGCCCCCACGTGTCTGTCAGTTTGTTGTACTGTGGGGGCTTGTGTGTTGCTGTGATGCTGGAAGCTATGCCGTTGGTATTCAGATACCAGCAGGGTCACCCATGGAGGACAGGTTTCAGCTGAGTTTCTAGACTAAGACAGACTAGGAAGAAGGACCTGCCAGTTTACTTCTGAAAAGCATTAGCCAGTGAAAACCTTATGAATAGCAGCAGGACATTGTCTGTTATAGTGCTGGAAGATGAGTCCCCAGGGTGCAAGGCACTCAAAAGATGATTGGGGAAGAGATGCCTCCTCAAAGTAGAGTCGACCTTAATGACGTGGTTGGAGTAAAGCTTTTGGGACTTTCATTTGCTAATGTGGCACGACTCAAAATGAGAAGAAACAGCTGCAAACATCCATTAATAATAGGAACCTGGAATGTATGAAGTGTGGATCTAGGAAAATTGGAAATTGTCAAAAACGAAATGGAACGGATAAACATCGATATCCTAGGCATTAGTGAGCTGAAATGGACTGGTATTGGCCATTCTGAATTGGACAATCATAGAATCTACTATGCGGGGGATGACAACTTGAAGAGGAATGGTGTTGCATTCCTTGTCAAAAAGAACATTTCAAGATCTATACTGAAGTACAACGCTGTCAGTGATAGGATAATATCCATACACCTACAAGGAAGACCAGTTAATACGACTATTATTCAAATATATGCACCAACCACTAGGGCCAAAGATGAAGAAATAGAAGATTTTTATCAGCTGTTGCGGTCTGAAATTGATCGAACATGCAATCAAGATGCATTGATAATTACTGGTGATTTTAATGCAAAAGTTGGAAACAAAGAAGAAGGATTGGTAGTTGGAAAATACGGCCTTGGTGAAACTGTGTCTTACATACTTTGGACATGTTGTCAGGAGGGATCAGTCTCTGGAGAAGCATATCATGCTTGGCAAAGTACAGGGTCAGCAGAAAAGAGGAAGACCCTGAAGGCGGTGGATTGACACAGTGGCTGCAACAATGGGCTCAAGCATCGCAACGATTGTAAGGACGGCGCAGGACCGGGCGGTGTTTCGTTCTGTTGTGCACGGGGTGGCTGTGAGTCGGAACTGACTCGACGGCACCTAACAACAGCAACAACTAGTTTTTTGGTAATATGGATAAAGCTACAGTAACCTTTGGGTGTAAATCCTTTTGTGGACACGTGCTTTTAATTCTCCTAGATAAATACCTACAAGTGGAATTGTTGGGTCAAAGAATAGGTGCATATTTAACTTCATAAGAAACTGTCAGTCTCTTTTAAATTCCCACTAGTAGGAAACTTGAATCATTTGCTTATGAAGATCAAAGACTACAGCCTTCAGTATTGATTGCACCTCAACATAAAGGTAACATGTATTCTCACAACTGGACCAATAAGTAACATCATGATAAAGGGAGAACTTATAGCAGTTGTGAAGGATTTCGTTTTACTTGGATCCGCAATTAATGCCCATGGAAGCAGCAGTCAAGACATCAAACAATGTATTGCCTTGGGCGAATCTGCTGCAAAAGGCCTCTTTAAAGATGTCACTTTGAGGACTAGGGTATGTGTCTTAATTATCTGCAGCTGCTATAACAGAAATGTCACAAGTAGATGGCTTTAACAAACAGCAACTTATTCTCTCACAGCTTAGGAGGAAGCTAGCAGTCCAAATTCAGGGTGCCAGCTCCAGGGGCAGCCTTTCTCTCTCTGTTGGCTTTGGGGGAGGTCCTTGTCATCAATCTTCCCGGAGTCTAACAGCTTCTCAGCGCAGGGACCCCAAGTGCAAAGGACATGCTCCACCCCTGGCTCTTCTTTCTTGGTGGTAGGAGGCCCCTCTCCTCTCTGCTCTCTTCTCTCTTTTATATCTCAAAAGAGATTGACTCAAGATACAACCTAATCCTATAGATTGCGTCCTGCCTTATTAACATAACTACCTTTTATCCTGCCTCATTAACATCCTAGAGGTTAGGATTTACAACACATAGGATAATTAGATCGCAAAATGGAGGACTAGCACACAATATTGGGAATCATGGCCTAGCCACATTGACACACATTTTTGAGGGACACAATTCAATCCATAATGTTGCATCTGACCCAAGCCTTGGTGTTTTCAAAGGACTCATATTCATGCGAAAGCTGGGCAATGAATAAGAAGAACCGATGCCTTTTAATTATGGTGTTGATGAAGAATATTGAATATGCCATGGACTGCCAGAAGAACGAACAAATCTATCTTGAGAGAAGTACAGACAGAAGGCTTCTTAGAAGCAAGGATGGCGAGACTTCATCTCACTTAACTTTGGACATGTCATCAGAGTGACCAGTCCTTGCAGAAGGACATCATGTATGGTAGAGGGTCATTGGAAAAAGAGGAAGACCCTCAACGAGATGGATTGACACAGTGGCTGCAACAATGAGCTCAGATATAGCAATGATTGTGAGGATGGCGCAGGACCAGGCAGTATTTTGTTCTGTTGTGCACGGGGTCGCTATGAGTGGGCACCAACTCTATGGTACCTACCAACAACAACAATGGATGTATGGAGCCCCAGTGGTGCAGTAGTTAAGAGCCTGGCTGCTCACCAAGAGGTTGGCAGTTCAAATCCACCAGCCACTCCTTGGAAGCCCTATGGGGCAGTCTGACTCTGTCCTATAGGCTCACTGTGAGTTGGAATCAACTCTACAGCAAGGGGTTTGGGTTTCTTGGAATGAACGTGTGGTGGTATCTTATTGTGGTTTTAACTTGCATTTCCCTGGCGACTACTGGATTTGAGAACTTTTCCATAAACTTTTTGGCCACGTATAACTTCCTTTGTGAGTGTCTATCTAATCTGTTGTCACAAACTCACAAATCTCATCAGGTGGAGTTTCTATTTTTCAAAGGTAAACTTCCCAGTTTCTGCTTGCTTTGACTTGCTCTCCTATGCCTTCAAATAGTTCTTGTTTGTTCGTTTGTTTTTTAATATACATTTTGTCCAGAATTCATCATTATTACCCATGGCGGGTTTAGTCTGACCAAGTTACTCCAGTTTAGCAGACTCTCCATTCAGTTGTGTTTTACATATATTTTATTACGAGTGAGGTTGAGCACATTTTTGTGTGTCTTGGAGACGATGCCCTTCCTTTCCTGTAAGCTGTCTGCACGCACAGTGTGTCCAGGGTTTTCGTTTTCCCAAGTAATTTGACAGAGAAAAAAGAAGGCAAAAGATTCAAGGCTTAGGAAAGAGGTCATTGTAGTGATAGCCTGGGGCAGCTGAGCTGAGTAAAAAGGGAAGGAAGGAAGGAGATGGGGAGATAGATGGCAAATAAATAAATAAATAAATAAATAAATAAATAAATAAATAATAATAAAATAAAGGTGAGGTCAATGGATTTAAAGTCAGAACGAGGCCAAGGAATGATTATAGAGAAGCTACTTGATCAGGTAAACAAGGAAAATAGGAGCTTGTGCTGTGAGTAGGGGCGTCAGAGGCTCAGAGTGCAGAAGTGGGATGTCACTGGTGATGTCCATGGGAGCAGGTGGCCCAGGTGGACTGGCAGAAAAGCCCACTGAGGAGGAGGTGGAGGAGTGGGGGGGTCAGCTGCTGCACACATTTCCTCCAGACAGTTACTGCGGAAGCCATGGGAACCAGCTGATGTTGGGCAGAAGAAGACCAGCTTGGAGCTAGAGCCTCAGCGAGTTCAGGAAGACATAGGAGCTGGAGAGCCCAGTCCTGAGGGGGAAGAGAAGGCTGGCAAATCAAGAGGAGTGAATTTAAGAGAGCTGAGACTTTGCGAAAGGGAGAAGCAACCGCCTGAGAGGCAATGAGGGGCAGCGATGTCCTCCATCTCCCTTCCTGACCCTGGCATGTGGGGCAAAGAGATGGGAAAACCTGAATATCTGTGAGGCCCTGCAGGGGAGCAGTGTCAGAGGGCCGGCGGGCGGGCAGGGGTGAAGAGGAGCAGTGGTGCCTGGGGGAGTGGGTCTGCCATCCACCAGAGGAGTATGTCTGCCATACACCAGGGGGCTGTGCCCGCCATACACAAGGGGAGTGTGTCTGCCATACACCAGGGAAATGTGTCCGCCATACACCCAGGGAAGTGTATCTGCCATCCACCAGGGGGAGTGTGTCTGCCATACACAAGGGGAGTGTGCCTGCCATACACAAGGGGAGTGTGTCTGCCATACACCAGGGGAGTATGTCTGCCATACACCCGGGGACTGTGTCCGCCATACACCAGGGGTCTGTGTCCACCATACACTCGGGGAGTGTGTCTGCCATACACCAGGGGGCTGTGCCCGCCATACACCAGGGGGACTGTGCCTGCCATACACCAGGGAAATGTGTCTGCCATACACCCGGGGACTGTGTCTGCCATACACCAGGGGACTGTGTCTGCCATACACCAGGGGGACTGTGCCTGCCATACACCAGGGAACTGTGTCTGCCATATACCCAGGGACTGTGTCTGCCACACACCAGGGGGAGTGCATCCACGGTACACCATGGGAGTGTGTCCGCCATACACCCAGGAAGCATACCCTGGACTTCATTCCTAGAATTAAGGCAAAGGACTCTGGAGGGCGTGGGCTTCTGGGAGGCCCTGAGCTAAAAGGGGGTGTGTGGGGGCCAAATGGGATCTTTTGAGGGGGGTAGTCACCCCATGGTGGGGGCTCTGGGCAGCCTGGCCATGTTCTGGAGCTGTACCATGAGTGCCCACGGGTGTGTTGGCCCATAGTGGGGCTGGACACAAGGAGGCCACTGCACCATCCCTGGTAGAAAACTGCAGCCCAAGAGCTACAGGGCCCAGGCCTGGGCAGAGCCAGGTCAGCAGCCAGCATCCAGCTCCAAGGCCAGGATCCACCCCTTTCTGGCCCCCCCCCGCTACTCCTCTGAAGTACTCAGCTATCTGCTGTATGTGTGGGTCTCCCATACACAGACTCCAGTTCAAATTAGTGAACACCAAACTCCAGGTAGTATGCCCCTGCTCCCCAAGTTTCCCTGATCCTCCAAGTCCACTGACCTCCCTGAGGTGCTGCATGTTACCAGAGCTGAGGCGGGGGTTGGGGGGTGGGGGGCAACACTGGCCTGCTTGCAGTCCCTGGTCTGGAAGTGCCTGCAGCCCTCCCGCCAGCTGTTCCTGACTTCCCTGCTGCTGCTGCAGTGCACACCCACCCTTGGTAACCCCTGGTGGGGGCTCTCGGCCAGAACAGCTGCAGGCCTGGGGCAGCGGGAACAGGGCCTCACATGCATCACTCTGCCCTGCATCCAGGCTCAGTGCTCCGCTCCGTAAGGACTGTTATCAGAGCTTCTCGCCAGGCCCCTTTGGATCTGCTGGTGGTCCCGGAGACAAGATGGGCAGGGCAGGCATTACACGCAGGGGAGGCAATATAGCTGCGCTGAGTCCCCTAGGGCTGCTGAAACACCACCAAGTGAGGTCTTTAATAACGGACCTTTATTCTTTCACAGCTCTGGAGGCTAGAAGCTTGAGTTCAGGGTGTCAGCAGGGCCATGCTCCCCTGAAGATCCTAGGGGAAGATTCTCTAGGCCTCCCTTGGCATGTAGATTCGTCTTCACATGGCATCCTTCCTCTGTCTCTGTGTCTGTTCTCGTCTCTTATAAGACACCACTTAGATGGTGTCAGGACCTGCCACTCCAGTGTGACCTCATGTGAACCCAACTGATAAAATCTTTCAAGACCTTACTTCCAAACAAGGTCATATCCACAGGTGCAGGGGTTAGGACTTCAGCATATCTTTTGAGGGGACACAATTCAACCCACAATGGCTGCCAACCCTTACGTGCTCATCGCTGGGCATCACCCCACTCAATCCTGCACCAGTTGTCTGTGATTATTCCTGTTTTATAACTGAGAACACTGAGGTGTTGAGAGAGAAAGTGACCTGGTTACACTGACGGAACTGATGCACGATGGGACAGGGACCAGGTGGTCCTGCAGGGCGTGGAAGTGACTAGGACTTGCAGAGAGGACTTGTTTCTGTAGGTGTGTGTTGGGGAGGTACAGTGGGCATAGGTGGGAAAAGTCATAGACCTCCTATCACGTAGATGTGGACTTCACTTCTGTGTGGGCAGGGGGTGGAGGTCGGTGGAAGGAAGTGCAGTGGGACTGAGAATGCAGGGGAAAGAAACATCGATACTGAAGTTCTACTAGGTGAAGAGGGTGGACGTCACCCATTTTCTTACCACTGCTCAGTTGAAAGGAGCCCTGGTGGTGTAATGGTTAAGCACTCAGCTGCTAACATAAAGGCCAGCAGTTGAAACCCACCAGCAACGCCACAGGAAAAAAGACGGAACAATCTGCTCCCGTAAAGATTATAGCCTAGAAAACCCTATGGGGCAGTTCTACCCTGTCACATAGGGTCACTACGAGTCAAAAATCAACTCGACGGCACCCAAAAACAACAACAGCTCAGCCTGACGATAATCAAGACGAGTTCCTCAACTTGGAAGCTGGTCAGTCTCTGTGGGCTCTTCCACAAAGACGGTGCAGATAGTGAAGATGGGGGTGATGCTAGTGGGGGTGGTGGTTATGATGGTTGTTGATGGTGGTAGTTATGGTGAGGATGGTGATAGTGGAGACAGGGAGGAGGTGGGATGGTGGTTATAGCTGATGGTAGTGGTGGTGAGGATGATGGTGATGGTGGAGGTGGCGGTTATGACAGTGGATGTGACGATGGCGGGGGTCCCAGCCCTGTGTCTAGGTCCTGGCTAGCTTGGCTGCCTCAGCCCCTCCAGGCAGCTCCTTGGTCCTCCAGCTTGGATCAAAGGCCCTTTACTTTGGGCCTATGCTCTCCCTAAGAAGCAGCTTGGTACCCGGGTGTAGAGAGCTGTGTGAAGGTGAGACCTGCTGGAGACCTCTCCTTTTAGCTCTCAGACAGTTTCAGCCCCTCCCCGGGTCATTTGCCCCGAGTTGGGGGGGCTTGGGCCCCTGTCTTCCCATCCTCCATGTGTCACTGCCCTAGTGAGGACCACTGCTCTCTTTCCCCGGGACGACCGTACCTGCTTTTCTAGGTTCGCTCCCCACCGCCACCTACCAGCAATCGTAGTGGACATCCTCAGCCAGAACTGACCAGGCTACTCCCTGCTTCAAGTGCTCCAGGGCTTCCCCAAGCCTGCATCTAACCCATCTGACCATGTCAGGTCACAGGCAGCATCCTGACATCTCGCCCCAGGGCTTCACCCAGAGCTGGCCCTCCACAGGGCTCTGCATTGTCCACCCCGCCTGGGGAACCTCCAGGGTCCCTCGTGTTCCAGAGTCTGACCTCCACACTCCCACCAGCCTTTCTGTTACTGCCCTGGAAGCCACTGTCCCAGCAGAGGCCCTGGCCCTCTTGGCAGGGGCCACAGTGCCCAGCCCTGACAGGCCTACTGTGAAGCCCCTGACTGTTGTGGAAGGAAGCAGCCCCAAATTTGCCACCATGTGACTCTGGGACTGCAGGCCAGTGCCAGGCCCTTCTGTGTGCCTCAATTTCCCACCCAGCCAAGGGGGTCAGGCTGGATGGCCTCCAGGGAGGGTGCCAGGAGGACCACTCTGCCCAGGAGCAGAGCTGACAGCTGCAGTGATGGTGCCAGTCATGAACTGGGTGTGAGCACAGCTGGGCAGGCAGCATGGCCCAGGACCCCCCTCCCTGGATGCCCTCTCCCCCAAGGGACCTCCAGACCACCTGCATGGTTGGCATGGCAACAGCCTCCCCCGGGGTTTGAGATGGCCGAGTCACAGGCCCAACCAGCTGTATGGCGGCATCTCCCTGTGGGGTGGTGCTCTGCTCCCACCAACACTCAACGGGAGGCAGGGGACCAGGGTCACCACCTCCTAGAGCAAAGACTTGTATTTGGGGCCAGGATTGGGAAGGACACCAAAGTTGGCCTGAGAACGGGCAGGCCCTTCTGGCACCACCTTGGCTTCACAAGACCCTGTGGCCAGCACGGCCCTGCCCCACCCTCAGCTTGGACCTTTCCAGGCCAGGCTGAGAGGGCGCTTCAGCCAGGACAGTGCTCAGGGCACCACAGAGGCTTTTCTGCCTCACCTGTTCATGGCCTTGCACGGAAGCAAAGCCCACGGGAGGGTCAGGGAGACACCCCCTAACGCCCCCTTGCAAGGGGGAGGGGGAGCTGGAACTGCCCACCCTGCTCCGTCAGCCCAGGGCTCAGCTGGCCTGCCTGGGGGATGTGGACAGCTCTGGACCCCACCCCACCTGGGGTGGTTGAGCAGGCAGGGTCCCCAGGGGCTGACAGAAAGGAGACACAATAACATCCAAGCCTGGCCCACTTCTTGCACAGGGGCCTCAAGCCTGAGCCTATGGGCTATCCCACTCTGAGAGGTGCGTGTAAATGGGGTACAGAGGTGGGAGCTAGGCTCCCCCCCACAACCAAGGGTGTGCATGCTGCGGCTGGGCAGCCAGAGGAGGGAGAGGCAGGGGGATTGGGGTTGTCTTTGGAAGGAGGTGGTGGGGGGGAGATGGGGTAGGAGGAGGATGCTCCCTCTGCGGCCACCAGGACCCCAGAACCAGGAGGCCCCAGACCCAAGACTCCGCTGAAGGCCAGGATCCCTCTGTGGGCCATCCTCCTGCCCCTGGGCAAGAAGCCACTGGGGCCTCCCTGTTCCACCCCAGCCTGCATCCAGCAGGGACAGGGACCCTTTCCTGACACAAACCTGCCTCCCTGGGGCTCCGCTTGGCTCACTCAGGGTTGCATGGGCACCAAGCCTGGGGAAAGATGATGCGCCACCTGTCCTCAGCCCTCCGCTGCCCAGCCCCACACACAGCACTGCCCACCTGGGCCCTCCACCCCTGGCCTGACTTCTTCTGCCCCCATGAGCTGGACCAGCAGGGCCCCCGCCCTAGCCCAGGAATAATCAAGCCACGTCCACCTGGGGTGGGCTTTATTACCATTGGCAGCATTAGTGAGGGCGTGAGATAAGACCTACCCCTTCCCAGGACGGTCACAAAACCTCCTGCCCAATGCCGGTGAGGGCAACTGTCCTCCAGGGTCACCCGTGGACCAGCACTAGCAGCAGTGGGACTGCCTGTAGGAGGCTGCCTGGCCCCAGAGGACTGGCACAGCAGACCCACCAGAAACAGGTCTGCACACACCTCCAGCACACGCTCCCCCACAGCACACGCCCCCCCCCACAACTGGTGCACCAAATACATACAGTTCCTCTGAACCGTCAGTTAGAGAAGGAAAACCGACCACTTCTCTCACGTTAACTTCACAGTGACTGTGCGCAGAAGACGGTGAATCCAGTGTTGTAACTGGGGGCGGTTTCCCCACCCCCGGAAAGTAAATTGCTTTCCCCACAGAAACAGCTGGGGCAAAGCCAGAGCCCAGCCCAGTCTCCCCGCTCGGAGGGTGGTGTGTCCCCCTGTCTGCAGGGCTGCCCTCGGACCCTGCCGTTTGCTGGATAAACATGCACATCCACGCACACGCATTCACACTCACACACATTCACACTCACACACACACACACACGCTTGGGAAGCCAGGTCCCGGAGCACATCACACCAGTGCAAAGCCCCGCAGACCCTTCCCAGGGGTGGGGGCTGGGGACCAGGACAGTCACAGCAGGCCCCTCCACCCAGCTGTCTGGTAGAGAGGAGGTGCTGCGCTCCCAGGCTGGCCGCCACAGCAGGAGAGCCGGGCTCACAGCAAGAGGAACCACCCATCTGTCCATCCCTGTGACGACCGAGATAATTTCCCTCCAGAACGGGCCGACTAATAAACACCTCAAGTATCGTCAGGAGAAGAGAAAAATAACTTAGCAGGACTTTGTCCTCAGTGCCATGTCCAATCAAGACAAAAATATCCTAGGCGGTCTATGGAAAACCATGAGCCCAGGAGGCTCAGCTGTGAGCAGGACCCCGGAGCTGGGGTCTCTCCTCGTCCCCTGCCACAACCACACAGGTCACAGCAGGCAGAGGTGTTCGTGAGTGGGCAGGAGAGGCAGGCCATCCAGATCAAATGCAAACACCAGCCATTCTCATCCAGGCTGCGGGGGAGGGGGGACTTGTGTCCCTTTGGAAGCATAGGGTTCTTCCACCTGAGTCCTCCATGGAGAAGGGAGCCCCATGCAAAGGGCACGCCTCATAAGGTGAATAGCCCTTGGCTCCCTCGCCCAGGGCTTTGTAAATAATCAGACCCAGAAGGTGAGTGAGCCGGGAGAGTGACAGTCAGGGTCAGGCCCACCCTCAGCTGTTCCCAGCCATGGCCCTACCCCTGAGGTGCTCGAGGCGTCCAGCAGGGAGGTGGCATGGCCCACTGCCCACCACAAACATCTGGCAACCTCAGGAGGTGCATTCTGGCACTAAAAAGAATCAATCCCCAAACCCCTGCTCTCTGCCCGGTCACTGTGTGGTCAGGGTGGCACGTTCGAGGACAGGGAGGCGCTTACCCCACCCTCTGCTTCCCTCGCCTAGGGTCCTCACCAAAATGAGCCCTAGAGCCACTCAGCTGCTAGACAACTCTGCTCTTGACAGCCTAGAGACCCTGCTGGGCCTGGGCCCCTTGCAACACCAGCTGTGCCGGAAGCCCCTGCTGGCATGTGCTGTGCCCCGGGCTGCCCCAGCAGGGGCTCCTGCTGTCATGGCCCCAGGAGTGGCCTGCTTCTTCCCTAGGGGCCGGCAGGCAACTCACTCCAACAACTTCTCTGACACACACATCCTTCACCTAGTGTGGTGCTCGGCTCCCAAGAGTAAACCTTGGTGTGCCAGCCAGGCGCTCCCTCAGAAAGACACATGCCACCTCTCACCGAGGCAGCTGGAGCTCAGTGCCCAGTGGACACACTCGGAGCAGCAGGAGAGGATGAAGAGAGGAAGACGGTGCCAGGGGCACTTCGCAGGAAGAACCAGCACCCAGTGGGTGCCATCTCCGCATGTGGGCTCAGGAGTGCGTGCGGGAGTGTGGGGTGGGGGAAGCACGGTGTGGAGGAAGGGTGCCCGAGTGCCCCCCAGCCCTGCATCCGAGTCCACGTTCCCGGAGGCAACATGAGGGAAGCTGTCCAGGTTTGGGGCTTCCACCCGGCCTGAGCCTCCGTCCCACAGGGGGACCCAGTTTGGGGGACCGGTCCCTTCCCTTCCACCCACGCCGGGGGGGCTCAGGGACCGTCACAGCAGCAGGGACTTGACGAGGCCGCAGTGGAACTTGCGCACGTGGCGGTAGAGGTCCCCGGACTGCGTGAAGCGGCGCTCGCACCAGCGGCAGCCGTGAGGCTTCTCGCGCGTGTGCACCACGGCGTGGCGGCTCAGGTTGTGCGAGTACTGGAAGCTCTTGCCGCACTGAACGCAGGTGTAGGGCTTTTCGCCCGAGTGCGTGCGCTCGTGCCGCTTCAGCGTGTACATGCAGGAGAAGGCCTTCCCGCACAGCGGGCACGTGGGCGCCGCGCCGTCGGGGGACAGCCGGACCCGGGCGCCGTCGCGCTCGCGGAAGTGGGCGCTGAGGTGCAGCTGCAGCACATGGGCGCTCGGGAAGAGCTTGCTGCACAGCGGGCAGACGCGGTGGGGCCCGCCCGGCACCCGCTCCGTGCCCCGCGCCCCGCTGACCCGCAGAGGCTCCAGGTCCGCCGCCAGGCGCTCGGTGGCAGACGCACAGGGGGGCGGCAGGGGGCTACCGGGGCTCTCGGGGCCGCTGCCCTCCTCCTGTCCCGACAGCGAGTCCTGCTCGGCCTTGACCAGTGGCTGGGACCCTCGCTGCGGGCGGCTGCAGGGGTCTGGTTGCGGGACGCGGGGTGGGCGCACCGGATCCGGCCTCGGCTTCAGCGACAGGTCCAGGGCCCGGTCGGCCTCTCCTGGGGCCTGCCAGGGAGGTGGCCGGGCTGCTCGTGGGGGGAGGGCGGCCTTGGCTTCCACCGCGGGGACCCTGGCCTTCCGGGCGGCTGGGCAGAGGTCAGGGGTCCAAGCGGGCTGGGGGCACGACGGCTCGGCGCCTGGGGCCTCCGCGCCCCGCTCCTGATCCCGGAGGCGGCCCTTGCACACCTTGACAATGTCGTACATGTGCAGGTAGCTGGCGGCGGCCAGGACGTCCTCGACCGGCAGCCCGCGCAGATCCAGGCGGCCTTCGTACATGAAGTCCAGCAGGCGCGCGAAGGCGGGCACCGTGACGATGTCGCCGTTAAGCCGCACCGCGTCGCGGCCGCCCCCCGGCCGGTCGCGGTAGAAGAGGTGGAAGTAGACGCTGCAGGCGGCCAGCACGGCGCGGTGGGCCGGGAAGCGCGCGTCGCCCACCAGCACGGTGCAGTCGCACAGGAAGCCCAGCTCGCGCTGCTGCCTCAGGCGGCCCAGGAGCCGCCCGCCGTGCCCGGGGAACTCCATGCCGTCGCCGCCGCCCGCATCCCCCGGCGCAAGGGCCGGCGGGGAGGACGCGCAGCCGCCGGGAGCGCCCTGGCACCTGCCCCCGAGCAGGAAAAACTCGGCCGAAAGTAAACAGAAGCCGCCGCGCGGCTGGGCGGTCCGGGGCGGGGCGCCCAGAACTCCGCTCCCGGCCGGGCCGCGCGAGGGGAGCGCGAGGCGCCGAGGCTCCGCCGAGCGCCGCGCCGCCTCCAGCTGGCCGCCCGGTCCGCCAGCTGCGCCGCCGCCCCATTTAAGGCAGCGCGGCCGGGAGCGGGCCGGCGGCGGGCGGAGCCGGCACCCGCCTCCCTCGCCCTCCCGCGGGGTCCCGCGGCGCCGAAGCCCGAGCCGAGCAGGGCGGGCGGGCGCGGGGCGCGGGGCGCGGGGCGCGGGGCGCGGGACGGGGGGCGCGGGGGGCGGGGCGGGGGTCGCGGGGCCCGGGGTGCAGGGCGCGTCCCCCCAGCCGCTCGCCCCGCCCCGGAGGGAGAGGACTCGAGGCCGGGGCTAGAGGGGGCGGACCCAGGCGACTTCCCGGAGCGGCGGAACCGCTGAGGTCACCTCGCCGCCCCTTCCCTGCCCGCCCCCCTGCCGCCCCGCCCGGATGGGGCCCGCGGGGCGGGGGCGGGGCGCGGCGGGGAGGGGACCCTCTCGCGATACTTGCCGCCTCGGCCTCGTGTCGCCCTGAGGTCCTGGCCGCGCCCGGCCGCAAAGGGTCCCCCTCCGAGGGCCATCCCCTCCCCCAGTCCGCTCTGGGACAGTCACCCGAGGGCGCAGCCCGGACCGCAGCCTCCTGGCAGCACGCGGGGAGCCAGGGCTGGGATCGGGGAGGGGGCGCGTGGGGGGCAGGGCTGTAAACTGAAACGACTTCATCCCTTCGTGGGAAGTCTTCTTGTGAATTTATGTCATCTCAGGTGGGACACTCGTCCGCACACTCACGTGGGATCTCGACCTTGGCGGCCCAGAGCATGGACACCCACCCCGCAGCAGGTCCTAGCGAGCCTCTACTGCTGCCAAGGCGGCATGGGGTACAGGACACGTCCCAGCAAAACGGGGTGGGGTGGAATCGGAGGGAGGCCCTAGCGCCTTGGAAGCCCAGGGCAGGCAGGAAAGTCTGGGGGGTGGGGAGTGGCAGCCGCGGGAGGGAGTCGGCACCCAGGGGGCTGGGCGTTCCAGGTGGGAGGAGCCGGCGTGAAGGTGTGAGAGACACCCGGGTCTGTGGGAGATGGAAACCCCCACAGAAAAGGGTGGGGGTTGAAGAGGTTGGGGTCCCACTGGGAGGTGCTGCTGGTCAAGGACCTGACCAGGAGTGCCCTCGACCGGACCCATTTGGAGGCACCGGCTAAGCTGTCTGTCCCCACCACTCATGTCATTCTCGAGATCACTCAATCCTGTGCTCGTCCAACTCCGGTTTTGGTGGGAGGTTAGGTGAGGGGCCCAGGGCCACACAGTGGAGGGGAAGCCCCAAACCATGGTTCTAATCTGGGCAGCCTGGTTCTGAGTCCCACTCTGCACTTCATGGAGCCCAGGAGGTGAAGAGGGTGGTGTGGTTATCCAGACCCGGGTAGGGGCTGCGCTGGAGGAGGGACCAGGTTAGAAGGATGGACCCCCGCCCAGTGGATCTGGGGAGAGGAAGTAGTGGGAGAAGTCAGGAGCCTGGGGGGATGAGGTGAACAGCTGTGATTTGTGGACCCGCCAGGAGGGACCAGAGCAAGGGGAGGGGTCTGGTTGGAAGCCAGTGGTTTGGGGGCCTGAGGGGCTCTGGGACTCAGCAATGTGATAGACCTGAGTGCGGTTTTTATCTCCTGTGTGTGGAAAGAAAGCACAAACTTGTACTAAAACTCTGAACTTAAAATCCGTCCCAGTGGCCTGTGTTTTTATGTGCTAAATCTGGCAGCTGTAGCTTCCAACCCTGGAGTCACTTGCCCGAAAGAGCAGAGGGGCAGCAGTGCCCTGGCCCCATCGCCCTCCAGTCTGGGGACACCTCCCTCAGTCCGTTGAAATAGCCCTGCCCCCTGCCTCAGCCTTCAGCAGGAAGAGCTGAATTCAAAGTCAAGTTCAGAGTGGGACAAGCCTACCTCTGCGCCACCGGGCCTGGGATAAGACCCTTGGAAGCTCTTTGAATCTGCCAAATGGGAATGAGTGCCCCTCAGGGGGTCTTTGTGCAGATTAAATGCCTTGCGAGGCAGGTAGCAGGCTCTTCCAGAAGGTTGTTCCCCAGTTAGTCCTTCCTGGCTCTTCAGTGGTCTGTATTCCCATGTCATCTCCTGCTGGTTGAGATCAACCTCCCCAGCGCCGGTCTGCACTGCCCATCCCTCTGCCTTGGTCTTCTTTGGGGACTTCATGTCATGGATCTGTACATCTGTGGTCTCCTGTTCCCCTGCCCGCTGAAAGGTACCATTTTGTTCACTGTCAAATCTCTCCCTGGTGTGGAGATTGTGGCTCCTGGCCACCTTGCCTGTGCTGCTTCCTTTGGCCCTCGCCCCTGTGCCCAAGGGGGAGGAGGGAGGCCCCTCTACGGGGCTCTGACAGCCCCTCTTCAGGCCTGGGAGTGAGGCCCTGGGGTGGGGTGGGGGCGAGCTGAGCAGGACAAGGAGCTCCTTTGGGACCTGACGGGTTGTGGGGTGCGGGGCGGGGAGGTCAAGGCAGGTGGGGACCTGCCTGCAGGAACCCTGGGCTGGGTTGGAGGAGGCAAGGACTTTACTGATTAGGGGAGAGTGGGAGAGAAGCCCGGCATGCTGAAAGTCTGAGTTCAAAGCCCCCGTAGTGGGGGAGGGACTGTCCAAGAAGTCCAGGTGTCAAGGCTACCACCATGTGCCCCATGGGCATCAGGTACCCGCTGGCCTTGGACCTCGGATCCTTTCCCAGGTGGGTGAGGTCCGGGCATGACAGGAGGCCGAGAACCCCAGTCAGTGGTCAGTGGGCGGCCCAGGCAGAGCCTCCTGAGACGCAACGCGCAGGCTGGGCCACCATCTGGCCTGGGGACTGCCCAGAGGCCCCGCCCTGCAGCTGCCACCAAGACTAGCAGCAGCCTGGCTGCCTGCCCCGCGAGGTGCCCCCTGACGGCCAGCAGCTGCAGGGGTGACAGGGCAGGAGGCCTGCTCTGGGAGGGGCAGGTGGAGTGTCCTCCAGAGGGGAGGGTGTGAGGCAGTTCTTGATGGAAACATCTGGCCAAGGAGCCCTAGGTGGCCTGGCAGTGGCCAGTGGAGTTAGACGGAGCTTTGCTCTCTTGTTGTAATTGGGGAGGGGGCCGTCCTTCCCTCGAGGAGGCCAGAGGAGGTGGGACTGGCCTGCCTGCTGGAGTGCCAAGTCATGGGGGAGACAGGCCCAGGCAGAGGTGCACATGAGCTGGGGCAGTGCTCAGGGCTGGAACAGGCGGGAGGCCTCTTGGGGCCCCACCAGCCGCTGGGATATTGTGGATCCCTGTGATGAAGCCATTTCCCAAATGGCCAGTGGATGAGTGGCCTGAGGAATCACACCTCTTCCGCGACAGGGCACCCTCCTGCCCTGGCAGTGCTTACCTGGCCTGCCCAGGCTCAGCGGGTTCCCCTCCTCCACCTCTGCTGAGCCCCGAGGGGGTGAGGGGACAGGTAGGACGTTCCTCCTGAGATGGGGAGCAGTGTCCAGGTGGGACAGAGGAACCTAGGGGACCACATGAGTGTTTGTTGGGTGAATGGTGAGTGATGGACAGACGTGGGACCCGCCGGCTCTGGGGGATCCTTGGTCAGCATCCAGCCCAGGCAACAGAGACCTATGACTTGGGCCCCTGGATGCAGGGCCCTGCCCGGAGTCTACATGGTCTGAGCTGGGACAGCTGTACTGGGGGGAAGGGGGAAGAGGGAGGGTCGGAGGTGCTAAGGGGAGAGGCTGGGAGCTGGGAGCCCCCTGCCCTTCTCTGAGGGGCGTCCTACCCTTGTCCAGCCCCGAGGGGCAGGGGTGGATCCATATCTCTGCTGTGGACAGAGCCTCGTCCCGGGCACACGGCTGGCTACACCTGGCTGCAGGTGAGCCTCTGGCCAGAGTGAGTGTCCACACCTCCCTCCAGCCCGGGCTGAACTCTGACCCTGGATGAAAAACAAAAATGACCCCCCCCCACCCAAATACTTACCACCCCTGATGGTGGCTCCTAAGAGTCTTCCTTTCACAAAAGGGTTGTTATCGACTGGAGGCCTCGGGGTGGGGAGTCAGTTGGAGAAACTGGCCCAGAGAACAAGTGTCTGCAGGTGAGTCATCCAGGTGTTCCCAGTCTGCGGGGAGGGGGCTTGGGCCCCAAGGCATAGGACACTACACGGGGCCCCCCTCTGGGCTGTGAGCCATCCCAACCATCACAGCCCTTCTCTTGAGTCTGTACCCCCTTCACCACAAGAGCCCCAGTTCCTCTGGGTGTCTGCCTCCAGCTCAGGACCGGGTGGCCAGACAGGTATGAGGAATGAAGCCCATGAGCTGGGAGGTGCTGGTTGGATGTCCTCTATCTGGGCCCTGAGACCCCTTTTCTCCCCTGTCACCACGCAGAACCCCCTCCTTCATTCCCTTTTGGAACTACCCGCTTCAGTCTCTTCCTCCTAGGGGGGCTGCTGGAAGCCCCTTGTAGGCACTGAGGGCCTGGCTCCGGTTAATGGAGGCCCAGATCATGGCCAGGGGCACGGTGGGCCTTCAACACACAGGAATGTCAGCCTCCCCCCAAAGCCTGTCCAAACTCCAGCCCGCATTCAAGGCCCGCCTCAAACAGGACTTCCTGGGGCCCCCATCCCGCTGGACAGGGCTGCTGGAACGGGGCCTCTCTGGACATTCTTGTCCCCCCTTCAGGGTGGGGCTGGGCCCGAGGGCACCGCTGACAGTCAAACCGACGCCCCCCACGGAGGCAGATCCCCAGGATTCGTCCCTGACCTTCCTCCCCCGCCCGTCCTAACAGGGTCATGGCAGTTCCGGGCCGGGAAGTGCGGGCGCACTTTGCAAACAGGGAAACTGAGGTCGGAAGGACGGTGCCGGAGAGGCTGGCCCCGCAGCGGGCGCCGGAGGGCTGCTTCCTCGGCCGGGCGCGCTGGGGCGGCCGGCGGGGGCGGCGGAGGCGGATGTGGGCGGGCGGCTCCGGGAGGCGCGGGGCGGGGAGAGGGCGGGTCGCGGCGCGGGCGGCGGTAGGACCGAGCGCGGCGGGCGGCCCGGCCCAGCGCACAGCCCGGAGCACCGAGCGGCCGGAGCACCGAGCCCGCGGCGGCTCCGCGAGGCCGCCAGCACAGCGCCGCCCGCCCGCGGCCGCGGCCCCAGCCCGGACCTGCCCCGCGCCGGGCCGCGGCGGGCGGGGATGCGGAGCGGCGGGCGCCGGAGGCCGCGGCCCGGCTAGGCCCCGCTCGCTGGCGCCCGACGCGCGGCCCGGTGAGTCCCGCCGCGGCCCGGATGCGCCCCGCGCGGGGCTTTGTTCGCGCCGGCGGGCGGGCGGGCGGGCCGGAACGGCGCGGAGCAGGAAGTGGCCGGGAGCGCGCGGCCTGGCGCGGAGGGCGCGGGGCGGCCGGGAGGGAGGCGCCCACGCCGGCCCGGGGCGCGGGCCGGGTCCCCGCATGACCTTGGGGCCGGGCCGGGCCGGGAGAGGGGGCCCGCCTGCGCGGCCGGGGGTCGGGGCGCGGGGCTCTGGGCGCGCGGCCAGCAGGCGCGACGCGCAGCGGGGGCGCAGGCGGCCTGGGGGAAGGTTCGGCCCGCCGCCGCGTCCGCGTCTGTGGGTGGGCCGCGGGAAGAAGGGCTCGTTTTCCCAGAGACAAAGTTGCCCGTGGTGGCCGGGTGCCCAGGCCAGCCCACAAAGGCTCCTAACCTCTCCCGGGCCCGACCTTCCCTCCAGGCCCCGGACCGGCTTCCTGTCCCGAGTGGGTGCGGGGGCACTGCCCACCCATCCCAGGGCCGGGCCTGGAGGGCAACTGGGGCTTGTCGCCTCACATTGGGGCTCCCTGAGGGAGCTGGGCATCTTCCTCCTGGCTCTGAGTGCTGCCCTCCTGGGCAGGGCGGGGGCTGTGCTCCGTGGCCTCAGGGCCCCCACATTTACTCCGCGCGGGGGGCCCCAGCCTTGCTCCAAGTGGCCGCTGTTGACTGATCTGAGCCCCTGGTCCACGTGTAGGGCGGGTGCTGCAGTGGGGGCTTGGTTCCCCGCCCCCCAGCTGAACACACAGTTCAAAACCTAGCATTCTCTGGCGGGGCAGGGGGAGCCTCTTCCTAGCCCAGGTTGTTTTTTTTTTAAAGTGTGACTTAAACAATAACAACAGCAGTAGCAATAACACGGCTTCCCTGAGACAGTCGCGGCAGCACATGTATGGTGGATCCCTCCGCCCGCTGGCCTGGCTCAGAGCTGTCCGGTGGCTGGTTTGGGGCGCACATTCTCAGTGTCGACACACCACCCTGTGAGTGCACAGATGTATTTTTACACACTGGAGCCCCGAGCTCTCAGCAGCTGTCTGACTTTGTCAGCACAGGCCCTGGGGCCGGCTCCCTTCGGGGCTCAGGCGCAAGGCGGGCACGGAGAGGTCTTTGAGTCCAGCCCCTGCCTCCAGGCCATGCCCCCTCCGGTCCGAGATCCCTAGCCGTGGGTTTCATAGAGCCGTTTGTGCCCCTCCTCTTTCCTGGTCATATCTTTATCAGCCTCTCTTCTGAGCACCGCAGGTGGACCTGCTGAGTCCCAGCAGCTACTGCTCAGATGGATGGAGGGCGGGGGGGTGGGGGTGGGGGTGGGGGTGGCTTCTCTGCCCTGATATCACATGGCATGAGGTTTTTTTTTGCTGTTTTCAATTTAGCTTAAGACAATCAGTGCAAAGCTACCAGGCCCTGCCGTGGGGTGAGCTGGTGCCCAAGTGGGGATCAGTTCCATAGAGGTCCTCTGCCCAGCCTGGTGGTCCCTGAGGAGTCTCCCAGGCCCACTTTGGGAGTGCCCATCTGGAAGGGTAGCAGAGGACTGCTCACAGGACGATCGTGTCAAGTGCCCTTTCCTGGGATGCCCAGAGTGGGTGACGTGGGAGCTGGGTTTTGAGGGATGCCTAGGAGTTCGTCCAACAGGGGTGAGGGGGGAGGGGGGAGAGCATGCAGGATCAATGGCTGAAGTGTCTACTCCAGTGAGGTCTGGCTGGTGGGCTGCTGTGGATGGGCGCCAGTGCCACTGCTGTTTGTGCAGTCCCCCCACCCCCCTATTTGTTGCCTCCTGAATGCTATAATTATGGGTCTGTAACCACCCTGGACTGGGTGCTCCTTGCCGACAGGGTCTGTCTGAACCTCTCTTTGTCCCAAGCCCCAGCACTGGGCCTGGCAAAACCAGAGATGCCTGGTACCTGGCGACAGGATGAATGAGCCAGATTCAGACGGACAGGAGCGTTGTGGTTTAGGAGGGGCCTGGGGGTTTTCAGGGGAGGTTTTCCATGTCTCCTGGGGCAGCTCTGGGCTCTCATTTTCACAAGTTGCCTGCACTCCTGGCCCTGCCTTTGTTACGTTTGACCTTTTCTCCTTTCCAGGTCTCAGGGACAGGGAGGAGGGGCCCTGTGCCCTGCCCCAGGGACCCCAGCCTGTGGGCAGAAACCCCATGGGCCAGGAGAACAGACAGGGTACCCGTGATCAGGGGCTTGGGGAGGCATGGGCTGAAGCAGTCCGAAGGGCTGCCTGGAGGAGGCGACCTCTCAGCTGGGTTGGCAGGTTAGGGAAGCTGGATAAGCCAGAGGGCCTTTGGGAGATGGGAGTGATTTGTACAAGGGCCAGGGGAGGTGGGGGCAACAGAGGGGACGGTGGTGGGGGGATGGCAGTGGGGTCTGATCTTCAAGAAGGGTGGGTCAGGCTGGCGGGCAAGAGATGAGCCAGCTGCTGAGATCACGGGGACAGAGGAGCCGGCCTCACGCAGGTCCCTTGTCTTGCAGTGGCTGTGGGCACCGCCAGGGCTTGGAGACCTGCCTAGGAGGAGCAGCTGAGTGTCGTGGGGTCCCCACCGGAGCCCAGCACCATGAACGACGTGGCCATTGTGAAGGAGGGGTGGCTGCACAAGAGAGGTCAGTACACCCCCTGTGGGGCTGGGGGCTATGCGTGCCCTGGGGGCTGGGGTTGGAAGGCACCATGGGTGGCACGTGATGCCTGGGGATTGAGGGGCTCCTCCCCAGGGATTGTCCTGGGCCCAGCTTAGCGTGTCGGCATGGAGGGCCCAGCCGGAGATGAGGGGCAGTGAGGCCCCACTTAGCGTGTAGCCGGAGAGGGCGGCCTCTGAGTGGCGTCCTGGCTGGGGCATGGGGTGGGAGAGCTGCTGCCAGCTTGCCTCCTGGCATTCCTGGAAGGCAGTGAGGACACTGGGGTGTTCCAAGGCCGGGCAGGCAGCCGTCCGGGGCACTGCCCGAGGGCTGCTGAGGGCAGAGCAGGGCAGGGCTGCTTGTCTTGGCCCAGCACTTGCCCCAGGACTAGGGTGGGGGGCGGTGGGCTCTGCAGCACCCAGGAGCCGGCACGGGGTGAGTGTATGCTGGAGCTGTCTGCTGGCTGAGCCTGGTGCCCATGCCCCCACCCCCGCCTTTTCTCTCCTCTCCTCTCCCATGTGAACCTGAGGCACAGGCTAGGGCTTAGCAGGGAGCTGGAGAGTGGGAGATGACCCCTGGACCCTCCCCTCCCAGCCTTGCTTACCAGCCCACCCGCCCCCTTCTGCTGCTCTCAGGTAGGGGTGCTGGCAGGATGGACTGGCTCATCTGACCCTCAGGGTTGGGGCCTAGTATCCAGGTGCCCTGGGTGAGTCGCTCACCCCCCATCTCCACTGTGCAGGGACTGCCACGCCCCATTCCTGACTTCCTTTTCCTCCAGACCTGCTCCCTCCTGGTGTGACCAAACACCAGGATGTCACCAAGTCTCTCACACTCTTAAGGAGACTCCCCCAAGGGTCCCATAAGTCTGGGAGCCTTAGACACAGATGGAGAAGTGGGTGTCATGAGACTCGGGGTTTGGCAGGACGCACAGCAGCTCCCCAGTAAAGCCAACCTGAGAAGCTGTAGGAGCTGAGGTAGCAGGCAAAGAAGTGGCCAAGATGAGACTTGAGGGGGGCTGCAGATGGCTTGAGCAGGGGATTAAGGATGTGGTCAGTCATGTTTAGAGCTCGCTTTGGCCACCACAGGGAGGACGGCTTATCAGGCTTTGAGACAGAGGTGAGGAGGCTGCAGGGCTGTGGTCTGGGGACGCCTCTGTGCCTGGCTTCCCCCAAGACCTCCTGCACCTGCCTGCCTTCTCGACCCCTTCCCCAGTGCTCAGTACCTCCTTGCTGCCCAGGAGCCCTCCCTCCTGTGCGTGGAGCCCCTCTGCTTCACCTCCCAGCCGCCTTTGGTGTGGAGGAGTCCCTGCCCACCCCTGCCCCTGTTGTTCTTCTCTGGAATAGTCTGCTGCCTGGGGCCTGCACCTCTTGAACCTTGGCAAATGTTTGTTGATTGACTGTTAGATCTAGGGCTGACCCAGGAGAAGCTGGGCCTCCGGGCTATCCAGGGCTCAGGCTGCAGCACGAGGACATCCAGCCGGTTCAGCAGGAGTGTCCGCTTTGGAGCTGGGTGACTTTCCACTGGGGCTTGCCCTGTGTGCAATGTCCAGAGATTTGAGTTTGAGCCCTAGTTCTGCAGCTCCATCTCTGGGTTCCTCTCCAGGGGCAGGTTGGTTGAACTCCTTGGGCCTCAGATTCCCTGGGAGAACAGCCTCGTGGAGTGGAGATATGGTTTGTGGGGGCCCTGAGTCAGCATGCACTGGGCTCAGCAGCCTCAGGTCAGGGGGTGAGTCCTGAGCCGGCCCCTCTGCCGCGCTGGTCCTTGGGAAGAGGGCAGCACTGAGCAAGGCCCAGGTGGGGTGTGGTGCCAGAGTGGGCCATGGCACTGACCACTTCAGCAGGGACACGCCTTGTGTCCTGCTGTGCTGCCCCTGCCTGCTGGACGAAGGCCCCTTATCCTCGAGGTGCCCCTCATGCCCGGTGCCTGTCACTGGTGAACCTGGGACCCTCTGGTGCCAGCCCGTTCGTCCGGTGGTCTGCTCTCCCCTCACATGCCTGCCACCGTGGTTCTTCACTGTTCTCGCATGTCTGTCTGTCCATCTGCTTGTTCTTCTGGCCCACAAATGCTCTTCTGAGTGCTAACTCTGGGGTGCCTGGTGGGGTGACAAGTATAGGCCCCCAAATGAATCAGAACACAGAGCTGTCCTGGCTGGGGGCATAGTGGGCAGGCAGCAAGCACTGCCTGTTTGGGGCTGGGGCAGCAGCTGGCCGGGGAGGGCCCGTGATGGCTGCGGTGGCCACTGTGGGCTGCCAGGTGAAAGGGCAACAGCAATGCTGGGAGGGGTGGGGGATGGGCAGGCTTGGATTAGACGCTGGGGGGGCGGGGATGAAGGGCGCCCCCTGATTTGGGGTAGAGGTACATGGTGGGGACATTTCCTGAGATGGGGGCCCGGGAAGGACCCTTGTTTTCTTCTGGGGGTGGGTGGAGGGAGCATCTGGGTTCTGTTGTGGCTTTGTTGAGAGGCCTGGCATCGGGTGCGTGGAGGGGTCCAGGCAGCAGGTCACTGTGCACCTGAGTGCACCTGTGCATACCTGAGATGGGTCTGAGCCACACCTGGGAGTCAGGACATGTCAACGGTGTTTACAGCCCTTCCTTGTTGTTGCTCCCGGCTTTTGTGCCTGGCAGCCGTGGTATGTAGGGCTGGGCTGAGTGGGGCAGCCTTGCTATGCCTTCCCCTGTCCCGTGCGGAAGGTTCTGCTTCAGTACCACCTCCTCCAAAAAGCCTCCCCTAAGGCCCTCCTGAAGCCTGGCCAAGCTCCACCCCAGCGGACCCTTTGGGGAAAGCAGAGGGAGTATGCAGGGAGCCCGTGGGGCGAGGCCTGGGGCTGGCAAGAGGTGGTCCTCAGACTTTGGATGACGGATGGATGGGTGGATGGCTGGGGCTGGAGGGACAGTGAGGTCTCCTGGGGGGAGGCTTCTGGGTGCAGAGGGGACCCACGGGCCTGGGCAGAGTGTGTTTGCCAGTCCCAGGCCCCAGTGGCCCGAGGCTCCAGCCCCCTCGCCTGTCCCGGCAGTGGGGGTAGGGAAGCAGGGACTTTGTGCAGGCCCAGCCCCACCCCTGGAGAGCCCTGAGGGTCCCGTATCACCACTCTTTCTTGCTGCTGTACGTTAAGATGTGGCTGGGGGAGGGGCTGGGCTGGCATCAAGATGATGTGGTGAGGGGCAGGGGCGGTGATCTGCAGGGCACAGGCCAGGCTTGAGTTGAAGGACGTGGTTACTGCGTGGTCTTCCCCACCTGTGTGCGTGGGCTGTTGGTCTGTGCCTCCATCTGACTTAACTGCAAGGTCCTGTCCTCAGTCCCCTCATGGTCCAGTGTCTGGCACAGCGAGACCCCCTCCCCTAGTTCTAGGCTCTGGGAGCCCCTCACACACCCCCCACTCCATGCAGAGTAGGCTCCTGGGCAATGATTCCCCCCTACCCTCTCCCTCCATCCAGAGGGCTCCCAACGTCCTGGATTCTCACTGCCTTCTGTCTCTGCCTGTTCAGACAGGGAGGTGGCATGCGTGCTGTGCCTGTACATGGTGGGGCACCATCCCCATGCTGCTTGGCTCTCCACCAGCCTCTGCTGTCTGGCGGGACCTGGGGTCCCCGTGTGGGATGGAAGGTGCAGCTGCCCCTCATAGTCCCCCTGACCTGGAGGAGGCGGTGGTCTGGCTGATAACACACAGGCAGGGCAAAGGAGCCTTGTCCAGCTTAATGAGAGAGCAAATGCTGGGGGCCTGCAGGACTGTGTGGAGGAGGGGGCAGCAGGACCTCCCCTCTTGGGCCTTAGTTTCTCTGGCTGGCAGATGAGGGAGGCCCCTAGGTCCAGGGGCTCTTGCGACTGTGGCTTCGGGCTCTTCTGTCCATAGGGGCTCCTGGGGAGTCTGTGCAGAGTTGCACCCGCGGGCAAGCTCGAGGGGGAAGAGGTGCTGGGAGGCTGCGGGGACCAGTGGGAGTCCTTCTGGGGGGAATAAGGTATGTAGGGGCCGCCTGCCTGGGAGGTGAGGGGGTGGGAAGGGGGCAGCGGGGCGTGGGCTGGGCCCGTCATTTCCTGTTTGGTGATGGTCTGAACTCTCCCTTCAAAAACAAACAACAAAAGAGGAACCTCCCGGCGCCCTGACCTGGGGGCTGGGGGTCACACTCGCTGTCCCGCGCTCCCCTACTCCAGGGGGGCCCAGCCCTTCGGCCCCCCTCCTTCCTGGCTGGGCTTCCCTGGGGCGAGGTGCCCTGTGGAGGGCTGGGCTCTGATGGGGGGTCAGGAGGAGGGTAGAGCTGGATGGCCTCAGGACACCCGACTTGCCATGGGGTGGCCCAGCACTCACTGTGCAGATAGGAAACTGAGTCCTGGGGAGAGACGGTGGGGTGTCAGGCACCAGACCCCCCCAGCTCTGAGAAGGGCCCACTGGTTGCATCAGACCAGTTCCTAGAAGGGCTGCAGGGGGTGGGGCAGACCCTGGCTTGGCTGTGGCTGGCATCCCTCTGGCTGGCATGCCCTGACCAGGCTGAGGGCCAGGCCTCCCCGTGGCCTCCCCTCACTGAGCCGGGCATCTGATGTTCTGTGCCCACTCCTGCCCCTAGGCATGCCTGCTCCGTGCCATCCCTGGTGGCCCCTGAGGGCTTGCCTGGCACTGGCATGGGCCCCAGGTGGTGGGGGCAGGGGAGGCACTGTGGCTCCAGCTTTGGATGGTGATGTTCAGCTGGGCTCTTGTGCCCCCTTTGGCTTTGCTCTCCAGCTGTGGGCACCCCTTCCAGCAGCTCTTTGGTGGCAGCTTCGTTGAGATAGAAATCAAGTAACAAACGACTCACCGTTCAGTGTGTGATTCTGCGGTTTTAGTGTGTTCACAGGCTGGTGCAGCCACCTCGGCAGTCTCTCCTGGGGCGTTTTCGTCCCTTGAAGAGAGACCGGACCCTCTAGCTATGGGCCGGTTCTGCCATCCCCGAGCCTCAGGCACCCACCTGTCCCCTTCCCTCTTGCAGTAGTGCCTATACTGGGCTCACAAATGGAGATTGAGCGATCCCAGACCCGTATTCCAGAAATCCTGGAATGGGGGTGGTCAGTGTTCACTGGTGAGTCTGCTGCCACCCCTGGGGCCTCTGGGGCAGGACCTTGGGGGCCCTGGGTCCAGGTTCTGCAGGCCCTTAGCAGCCCTAGGAGTCTACCCCCCGCCCCTCAGCCCAGAGACCTCTGCCAGCCATCCAGGTCAGGGCTGGGGGTTTCTGAGCATGTGAGGACCCTTCTGTGGGTTGGGGCTGGGGGCGAGAGACCCATGCTGTGTGGCTTCTTGGAGGAGGCAGCGCCTCCTTGGGCCTGACATGGTCAGAGGAGCCCCGAGCTGGTTGGGGACAGGTTGGTCTCCCACCCTGGGCTGGGGGTGTAGCAGGACCTGGGTGTGAGCTCCATGGACAGCTGAGTTCGGGGACCTGTGGGGGGCATGGGGAGGTGAGGGCATGGCCAGGGTGAGTCTGGATGTGGACGCGAGTGACAGAAGGGAATGGACTCACAGAGGGACCACGTCCCCAGTCAGGCAACTGCAGCCCTCACCAGCCCCCTCCCCCTGTGGGGTTCCCTGCAAGTTGTGGCAAAAATTAATCAGCAGTGGGGTGGGCTGTGAGGTTGATAGCCACTTTCTGGGGCTGGCTGCTTCCCACGGGCAGGCGTGGGGCATGGGATAGAGTCTCTCCCTGCTCCCGCCCATCCCAGCGCGGGGGGCTTCTCCTGGGGCTGCAGGCAGCCCTCAGAGCCCTTCATTGCACCAGGAAGGCTGGGCTCGGGGTGGAGTGAGCTGGGAGTCCGCATACCTGCCACAGGGTCTTGCTTAAGCCCCCTAGGGTTTGCAGGAGGGCAGAGGGGTGGGTCTCCTGTCGCCTCCTGGGCGTGCTCTGCCTTCCTGTCCTGGTGCTGCAGGGCCCCGATCGTGGCGGAGACCCCAGAAAGGCACTGTGGCTTTCTCCTCTCCTTTCCACACTCTCTGGGACCCTCACGTGACCTGCTAGTGCTGCAGGCCCTGCTTCCCCTCAGGAGCTCCCTGGACCACCTCCCAGCCAAGGCCATTCCCAGGGTCCCTTCGTTGGCCTGGAAGCTCCCTCCTCCTCTTGGCTTGGTTGTGTCTCCCTGTGGTGTTGGCTGAGGGTTTAGGTCAAGACGTATACCCCTAGAAATGTTCTGGAAACTCCCACCGGAGAGCCTGGGAGGATGGTAGTGGAGCTCTTTCCTCCTAGTGGGCCCGTCATGGGTTGGGGGAGCTGGTGACCGACAAGCTGGGGCCTCTTCCCATGCCCAGCACCCAACAGGGGCCTGCGGGCAAACACAGGCCCCCGAGCAACCCCTCCTCATGGTAGGGTGCAGCTGTAGCTGCCACCACCTGGTCTCTGGTTCCCAGACCCAGCTCCACAGAGCCCACCCACCTGCTGTCACCCTGCTCTAATAGGCCAGCTAAGTGAATGGCCCAGACACATGCCAGGTGGGGAGAACAGATGAGGCAGGTGTGAGGAGGCTGTCCTCCTTGAGGAAGTGACTGTGGGGACAGCGTCTACACAGGCCCCAGGATCCTGCTTCAGTGAGAGCAGGTGGTCAAGAGCTTAGCAGAGGCAGAGCCAGCTGTACACAAGCAGTGAGGGTAGCGGAGGTTGTGGCCTTATCTGAAGGGGGTCGCTGAGTCAGTGGGGAGGGGGGGCGGTGACATGGTTGAAGGTCCCCGGTCATTTCTGGAGAGATCCAAGGGGGACATGGAACAGAGCAATGATGGGTCAGGTGTATGGCCAAGTGGGGGTAAAGGGTGGTTAGAGTTGGTGGTGTTGGGGGGTTGGGGAGATGGTGTGGGCTGTCTTAGTTACCTACCCGTTGCCGTCGAGTCGATTCCGATTCGTAATGATCCTATAGGGCAGAGTAGAATCGCCCCATAGGATTTCCAAGGAGTGCCCGGTGGATTCAAACTGCCGGCCTTTTGGTTAGCAGTGGTAGCTCTTAACCACGGCACCACCAACGGTTTCCGTTAGTTATCTAGTGCTGCTTCTATAGCAGAAATACTGCAATCGGATGGCCTTAACGGAAATTAATCCTCTCATGGTTTAGGAGGCTAGAAGTCTGAATTCAAGGCTCCAGCTCCAGGGGAAAGCTGTCTCTTGGCTCTGGGGGAAGACCCATGTCATCAGTCTTCCCCTGGGTCTAGGAGTTTCTCAGTGCAAGGGACTCCGTGTCCAAAGGACGCCCCCTTCTCTGGGCTCTTCATGGTAGTATGAGGTCCCCACGTCTGTCTACTTGTTTCTTTCTTTCCTATTTTAAGAGATTAATTTAAGATATAGTCTAATCCTGTAAACTGTGTCCTACCTCATTAACATCGTGGCAGTTAGGACTTACAACGCTTAGGAAAACCACTTCAGATCACAAAAGGGTGGGCGTCCACGCGCTACTGGCAATCATAGCCTAGCCAAGTTGACGCACATTTTTGGGGGACACAATTCAATCCATAACAGCGGCATTGGAGTGAGCTGGGGGGGACAGCAGCAGGCAGCTGAGGACCTGATGTGGCCCCGGTAAATGGAGAGGGAGGAACAGGACATAGGTATGCATGCAGAGTTTGTGGCCTCAGGGCAGTGGGCACTTGGTGACCGAAGCAGAGACAGTACAAAGCCTGTCTAGGCAGTGGTCCTGGCTCTCTGGTCACCATCTGCCTGTGTAACTTTGAGTGTCCCCTTACCTGAGCCTCAGTTTCCCCAGAGAGCTAGAGGGCATACTGGTCCCTGCCCTCCATGCCTGCCAGGGAGGCCTTCTGGGAGGGGGGGCTAGGGTCTACAAACCTCCTATGCTGGGGGCCCAGTCAACTACTCATGACTCTGCCCGGTGAAGACCCAAGTGACGGTGCAGCCCTAGAGAGACCCACCCCGCCAAGGAGCAGATTGGGTCATCTGCCCAACAGAGACCTGGGAGCTGAGGGAGCAGCCTTGGGCAGGGCAGCCTGCTCCTTGCCCATCACCCACCCCCGTCTCAGCCCTTGTTCACAGGATTCGAGGGCTTCCTCGGGGCTGTGGTACAGGAAGATGGGTCTCGGCTGTCCTGGAGGTGACCACGGCCAGCGCATCCTGGCAGTGATGAGGGTGGCAGTCAGCAGGGCTGTTTGCTCAATGTGCCGGGGAAGGTAAATGCGGCCTGGCAGCTGTCGGCACGATGGATGTGCGGGCGGCGGGGGACTGTGCGGTGGCCGCTGTCAGCTGGCGCCTGCGCCCCGGGCCTGCTGGGGCTCACTTTGCTGTGGAGAAACAGCTCGGCGCTGCCTGGCACCCTGCCAGCCGCTGCTGCCACTACTGCGGCGAAGTGTTTATCCAGCCCTTTCCTCGAAAACCAGGACTTTTAGAGAACGTTCACGGAGCTTGGGACGAGAGGGCTGGGCAGTGGGGGCTGGACAGGGCATGGAGCCCCCGCACGGCATGCCCACCAGCCTGCCATGGGACATGCTGGGCCCCACGTCTTTGGTGACGCCCGGGGTAGGCTGGCTGCACGCGTCCTCTGGAATCCCAGCATCTACCTGGGAGGCAGCCTGGAGGAGGTCCCCTTCCTGGGCTGAGCTGGTGGGAGGTTCCACAGAGGGGCCCTGGGGGTGGTAGGGCAGGAGGAGATGGTGGAGGGGTCCCGAGTAACCTTGCTCATCCCACCCTCACCCAGGCAGGCCACTGCCCCTCGTGCCTGGGGCTTCAGTTGGGCACAGGTCCTGTCCACCGTCTTGGAGGTGCACATTGGGCCCCCTAGCCTCCCACTCCTTTGCTATTCTGCCCACCCGCCCCTGCTGCCCCAGCTATGGGCCAGCTGTGGGGCAGGAGGTTAGGAACTGCCCCCTGGGGCGGGGGGGTAGGCACCAAGCCCCAGCACCGCTGCAGAGCCCTGCCCCCTGTTGGCCACTGCACTGCCCCCTGGCAGCAGGCGGGGGACCTGCTGGGCCAGAGGTAGCTAGCGCGTGTTCACAGAACCCAGGTTAAATGACCACATGTAGGCTCCTGGTCCCTGGCCAGAGCAGGTGCACTGGGTGGGGTGGGTGCCTGGCTCTGTGGGCCTCTGGCCTGGGGGAGTGGCATACTGAGTACAGACGCTGGTTGCTCCTTTGCCCCCTGCCAGGGTTGTGCCCGAGCCCAGGCCGGGCAGGGGTTGCTGGGGCAGGGGCACCCCTGTGTCTGGTGATGGCTGCTGTACAGTGGGGAAGGCACTGCTGCCGCCCCCACACCCCCTTCCCTGTAGCCAGACTCTGTTCCTGTCCTTGTGCGGAGGGTCAGGGGACTAGAATGGGGTGGGGGTCCAGGATGAGAGCCCAGCACCTCTGGGGACACAGGATGGTCCCTCTGGTTTGGGCTGAGTGTGGGGTTTTCAGAGGGAGGCGGGTCAGGGGGGCCTGGGGCCGGCTGTGGACTTGCTCCCACTGCCCGTGGCCCAGAATTGGCAGCTGTGCGTGCCTGGTCCCCAGCTGGGGGCAGGGCTGGGGGGTTGCCATCCTGTTGCCTCAGCCACGTTCCCCCCTTGTGCCTGACTCCCGAGCGCCCTGCCCTCAGCTCGTCTGGTGGGATGCAGTGGGGTCGGTGTGGACCTGGCCTGCCCTCCTTTCTGTGTTTTGGGTGTGCAGAGCCCCGGGGCAGTTGGGAGAGGAGACCCTGTCCTTGGGACACCCCCAACCCACCCTGCTCCTAGCTCCAGAGCCTTCCCCGCCCCTGGGGGCTGAGCAGGGCCCCGGCACCCTGAGCTTGTAGGACCACGGCTGGTGGGGGTGGGCACTGGGCACGTGAGGGGGTCAGGGCCTGCCTGGGTGCTTGTCCCCAGCACCCCATCTGGGGATTATAGGCCCACTTTGGGTAGAGACACTGAGGCCATGGTGGTCCGCTCCCCAGCCACGTATGGCATACCGGGTGGGGCTGCGTGCCTGGTGCGTGAGGTGGCCCGTCGGGCTCCATGGGGCCCCAGCAGTTGGCAAATCAAGATGGATCTCGTGGGCGGCGTGGCGGCTCATCGCTCTCGAGTGCAGTTAGCGTCCTGGGGAGCAGCAGCTGGCGGCAGGGGGGGCACTCCATCAGGGCCGACAGCTCCAGACTGGTGCCAGGCGGGTGGGAGTGTGGGGCGCTGGGTGGCAGCGGGTGGGCACGCACCCCCAGGAGTGCTCTGCTCACTCCCACCCAGAACCGCGGCTGTGGGGTGGGGGGTGTGGGATCAAGTGGGAGGCCCAAGCCAGGAGCCAGTGTCTGAAGGTGGGGCCCATACCCACTAGCTGGCCAGAGGGGCTCTGAGGATCCAGCAGGGCCGGCTGGAGCTCCTGCATGGTAGGTTCTTCTCGACGTTGGTACAGCGTGTGATTGGTGACAAGTGAGAAGGGGATGGAAGCCCCCTGCTGCCTCATCTCTCCCCTGCAGGTCCACCCTGGGTTTAGGTCAACATTGCCGAAGGTGGGCACCCTCCGTTTCCGGCCTAGGTCCCTAATGTTGCCTGGCCATGCCCTGCACCTGTGGACCTGGTGGGGTCTTGGCCTGGCCAGTGGCCCCTGCCTGGGCTGGGGATAGCACTGAGGGTGGTCTGTGCCACTCCCCGCCAACCCCCCGCCCAGGGCCAACCTCCTAGGGCAGGGTGGGCTCCCTGAAGCAGGGGCAGGATGGCTCTACCAGCACCCCCAACTGCCGTGGGGCATGTGGAGCAAGGCTTGTGGGGCTATGCCCTCAAGTGCTCTGATAGAGGTCTGGGCAGTGGGGGCCGGTGGGGGATGAATGTCCCCAGACCAAGAGGCTTTAGTCATTTGTTGGGCTTGGTGATAGGCTACCTGCCTGTATCCTTGGGCCCCTGCCCCCTCATCTTGGCCCCTGAGGTTGGTGAGGTGGTGGAGCTGTGACGGGGAGGGAGGGATCAGACCTGTATCACTCCCAGCCCAGGTAGGGTATGGCTACGGAGGTCCTGAGGATGGAAAGGGCACAGGGTCTGCTGTCCTGGCCCTCGTGGCCCTTTGTTTTGGGGGAATGGGTTGGGGGGATGCCTTGCCCTAGGGTCAGGGGTCCCTAGGAAGTGAGTGGCCAGGCCATGCCAGGACCCTGTGAACCCAGCACGCTCTAAGCAGGTGGAGGTGCCTGCTGCCCCCCTTCACTGCCCCCCACTGTGACTTCTGTCTGCATTAAGGAGGGCTGGGGGGTGCCGGGGCTGCTGCTGCTCACTCCCGGCCCCATCCCCACATACTGGCTCCCCCACCCTCCACCCAGTGGCCTCTCTGATGAAGCTGCCCCCTAATTAGAAGTTCCATTGTTCAAACTCCTTGCTCGGCAAAATGTAAATGAAACATTTTTTTCTGGGTGTCAGTATGAAAAATGACAGTCGCTGGAACATCGCAGAGGACATCTGCTCCAATCCCTGGGTGTGAGCGCCTATTTACGGCTGATGTTGCACAACTTCGGGGAAAACTATCCTTTGTACCTGGGGGCCCTGGGTGGGGTGCTGTGTGGCCCCCAGGCCGGCCCTAGCGGGTGACTGTTTGCCCTTGGTGCCTCAGTGCTTCCGGGTATCTGGCGGGGTTCCTGCCCCCCTGAGGCCTGGCTTCCCAGGCATGGCCAGAACCAGGGCTCGGGGACTCTGGACAGGAGGTACTGCCACCTGAGAGGGGCTGCTGCCCTAAGCACCCGGCACAGTCAAGCTGCGGACGTGTCCTGTGTCTGACCCCAACTCTCACTGCAGTGTGGTACAGACCTACTGACAGTGGGTGCCTGGCTACCCCCCTTTTCGTCCCAGCCAGGAGCTGGCTGTGGGGGTTGTGGGAGTGTTCTTGGTCCCCCAGGGCTGGGTGGTAGCCAGCCCGTGCTAAGCTGCTGGCAGTGTTGCTGGGCACCAGCCACCCAGTGCTGCCTCTTCCAGGAAGCCGTCCAGATTGACCCAGCTCCTTCTTCTCGCCTCCCCCAGTCTTTACCCATTCCATGGGGACTCTGATGGTTCTGCAGGTCACTTGTGCCCAGGTGCCTACCTGACCCTTTCAGACATGGGGAGGGGGAGGGCTTGTCAGCAGAAGTAGGTGAAGCTCACTGTCCTGCTGGCCCCGTGCAGTGTCTTACTGGCCTTGGAGAGCACAACCCAGCCCTGCCACCGTTGGGGTTGTACTTGGGTACTGGGGTGCATCTGCCCACGGCCTGAGCTGGTGTGACTGGCTGCCGAATGCCACGTCCCACAGGTGAGTACATCAAGACCTGGCGGCCACGCTACTTCTTGCTCAAGAATGACGGCACCTTCATTGGCTACAAAGAGCGGCCTCAGGACGTGGACCAGCGCGAGTCCCCCCTCAACAACTTCTCTGTGGCACGTGAGTGGCCCTCGGTGCCCTGGGTCAGGACGGGGTGGTGGGCCTGGGTGGGCGCTAGGTGGGATTGGGATGGCTGGGTCCTCTGCACCAGCCAGTCCCCACACTGAGGCCCCTAAGCCTCCATATCCTGGTGGGCAGTGGCCATTCAGGCCACTCTGCCATGGGCAGGGTCTCCGTGCCAGGCCCAGGCTGGCTGCCCCAGTGCCAGTTGGTTCCTGGGCTCTTTGACAAGAGACTGGGGGTCTGGCTGGTGGTGGCGGAGCCTGGCCCTGGAGCTGATGGGCTGAACCAGGGGACCTTTCTCCAGGGATGCAGATGGAGCTGGCAGCCCCTCATCGGGAGACCCCCAGGGGGAGCAGGCGAGAAAGAAGGCGTGTAGGAAGGAGGGGGTGCCGCCCCTAGAAGGAGCCTGGGGGCCTCCCTCACAGCCCATGAGAGGCCACCCAGAGCTGTGGGTGGGGCAGGAGTGTGGTCCCTCGGGATGGTGAACCTGTGGCCCCCACAGAGCTGACCACACGGGCACTGTCTCTGTGTAGCCCCTTTTGTACCGGGGAGGGGTGGTGTGTGTGAGTCTGCCCTTGAGGCCGGGGTGGGAGGGTGGGGGGTGGGAGAGATGATGTGTGTGAGTCTGCCCTCACAGCTGGGGGCATGAGGGGTGGGCTTGCGGATGCAGCATAGGGTGTGGGGAGGCGGGCTTGGTGACATGGCCTGGGGGGTGGGGGGTAGCTTGGTGACCTGGTCTGGGGGGTGGGGCAGCCTCCTGATCCCCAGTCGCCAGCATCATCGCCTGGTGGCAGGCTTCATGTAGGCCGAGCACCAAGGTGGGACTAAGTGGCCAGTAGAGGCGTGTTGGCTGAGACCCCCCCATCCTGGACAGCTTGGGTGGGCTTGTCGGTGGGAGGACCTTGGCCCATCCCGCTGCCATCTGGGATGTAAGTGCTGTGCTCCCCACA
The DNA here is from genome assembly GCF_024166365.1 of Elephas maximus indicus. NCBI lineage: Eukaryota > Metazoa > Chordata > Mammalia > Proboscidea > Elephantidae > Elephas > Elephas maximus. The sequence goes on along the minus strand of NC_064828.1, from coordinate 119,076,331 downwards.
GGGAGGTCCTGGGCTCCCCCTCACTCCTTGGCCCAGTCCTTCAGCCCCCTTGCCCTCCCTGCTGCCATGTGGCCTGGGGCCTGAGTCCTCCAGTCCCTCCCTCGTAGGCATCCCAGCTCTGGCCTCAGGCCAAGATCTCTGGAAGAGGCTCAGCAGATGGCTGGACCCCAGCTAGGGGAAGGACTTCCAGCCGTGGTGCCGTGCGTGGGTTCTGGCACCTTCAACCAGAAACACACTGTGCTTCCCCCTTTCCCCCTTGCCCCGCCCAGTGAGCCCGGCCCTGCTGGGGGGAGGCTGGCAGGAGGCAGAGCTTGTCAAGGCAAGGCGGCTGTGTGAGGCCCTGTGGAGGGGCTTTTCCAGGGGTGGGAGGTGGCTGGAGAACAGGGCCCCTGGGCACATACTCCTGGGGCAAGGGGGGGGAGCTGGGCCCTGTGGGCACCTCAGTCGTGGGCCTCGTGTGGCCCCATCCGAGCATGTGGACTGTGAGGCTTGTGTGGGAACCTCAGAGAACTGGTCTGCTGGGAGTCCCCTCCCTGGTGTTGACACAGGCCCCTCAGCCCTGGCAGGGGCTGGCTGGCCCCTTGGTGTTGCCAGGGCAGTATGCTGGAATGTGGGACAGACCCTGAGCCCCCCAGGTGCCCCGCCCCTCCCCCAGAACCCCACCGCCACGCAAACCACACTCAGCCCCACCCATGATCCTTCCTGCAAATGTGTATCCCCACACCTGTATGTGCCCTGAGTTCCTGGCCGGCACCACCCCAGGAGCCTCCAGGGGGAGGGTCACCATGCTCTCAAGCTGCCGGCCAGGGCCCTCTTCACTGCCCTTCACCTGGGACTGCCATGCACCCAAGAGGAACAGTAGTTAGTGCCTAGCCCCTGAGGGGCTGTGCGGCTTGGGAAGAAAGGCTGGGATGAACCGCTGCCCTGGAAACCCCCACCAGCCCTTCCATGGGATTCTATTTGCCCACCTTCAGCCTCTGACGTGGTGGGAGCTAGCTCAGAGAGAGCCTGCAGGCAGGAAAGGGGCGTGGGTGTGGGGTTGACCCAAGCCAACCCCAGACACGCCCATGGGGCCTCTTGGCTTCAGAGCAGTGTCTGAACTGGAATGGGGGTCCAGGCCCCATTTTACAAGGAGGGAAACTGAGGTTGTGAGAGGGGATGGAATGGGGCTTCTCAAGATGGGTTAAGTGGAGCCCAGGTGGGAAGGGGTGTGGCCAGGGTCCTGGGCATTTAGGCAGCCTCGAGAAGGGGCAGGTGGGTCCCAAGCCCCGGCCATGTGTGGGGTGAGCAGTCTCGCAGCATGACACAGGGACAGGTACTCAGGTGTGTGACACCCCCCCCTCAGAATGCCAGCTGATGAAGACGGAGCGGCCCAGGCCCAACACCTTCATCATTCGCTGCCTTCAGTGGACCACGGTCATCGAGCGCACCTTCCACGTAGAGACACCCGAGGAGCGGTAGGGGTGCCATGGGGGCCAGCTGTGAAGAGAGAAGTCTGTGAGGAGGGGGAGGAGGGGAGGAGGCTGTGAGGAGGATGAGGAGGCTGTGAGGAAGAGAAGGAGGCTGTGAGGAGGAGGAAGAGGGGGAGGCCGTGAGGAGGAAGAGGTGGTGAAGAGGGGAGGCTGTGAGAAGGAGGAGGAGGCTGTGAGGAAGAGGAGGAGGCTGTGGGGAAGAGGAGGAGGCTGCGGGGAAGAGGAGGAGGCTGCGGGGAAGAGGAAGAGGCTGTGAAGAGGGGAGGCTGTGAGGAGGAGGAGGAGGAGGAGGAGGCTGTGAGAAAGAGGAGGAGGCTGTGAGGAAAAGGAGGAGGCTGTGAAGAGGGGAAACTGAAGAGGGGAGGCTATGAGAAAGGGGAGGCTGTGAGGAAGAGGAGGAGGCTGTGAGAAGGAAGGGGAGGTTGTGAGGAAGAGGAGGCTGTGATGGGGAGGCTGTGAGGAGGGGAAACTGTGAGGAGGGGGCTGTGGTTGCCCCATGCCTAGGGCCAGCCAGCCAAGCAGGAGGGTGGGTGAGGGTCCAGGGGAGCTCCCTCTGCTGGACGCACCATCCTGGGGGGCTCACCTGGAGGCACCCGCAGGGAGGAGTGGACCACAGCTATCCAGACGGTGGCGGATGGGCTCAAGAAGCAGGAGGAGGAGATGATGGATTTCCGGTCAGGCTCACCCAGCGACAACTCTGGGGCTGAGGAGATGGAGGTGTCCCTGGCCAAGCCCAAGCACCGTGTGGTGAGCCCCCACCCTGACCTCTGCCCAGGCCAGACTATGGATCAGGGATCCCTGCGGCTAGCCCCAGGATCCCCTCAGGACTGCTGTGTGGGGCTTTGGTTTCCCTGAAGTCCCCTTTCCCATGGACGCACGGTCTGGTCATCCATGACCTAGAGCCCATTTCAGAAGTGAAGTGGGGATGCCTGTGTTCTGGAAGGCAGGGGGTGTCCGTCCCACCATTGTCCCAAAGCCCGAGGCCCGAGTTCTCCCACAAACCCTGGAGGCCTGATCTCACCTGCATCAGAACCTGCGTGGGGCCCTGGGGATGCCCTGTGTCACCCATACTTGGCTGTGAGCCAGAGGCTGTGGCTCTGAGTGGGGCCTGTTGGCTGTTGTATACACGCCTGGGGCAGGCAGGTGGGTGGGTGCTGGGCCTACCTCCTGACCCTGGGCACCTGCCCACTGTCCTGTAGACCATGAATGAGTTTGAGTACCTGAAGCTACTGGGCAAAGGCACCTTTGGGAAGGTGATCCTGGTGAAGGAGAAGGCCACGGGCCGCTACTACGCCATGAAGATCCTGAAGAAGGAAGTCATCGTGGCCAAGGTGGGAGGCGGGTGCTGTGGGGGTCTGTAGGGCAGTGGAGGGGCTGGGACATGCAGGAAGTCTGGGGGGCAAGGGGATTGCCGGGGAGGGGAGACTGGGGGGCAGGGGCGGGGGGAGGGCTGTGGGGCCAGGCCACTCTCACCGTCTGGCCTGTCTTGCAGGATGAGGTGGCACACACACTCACCGAGAACCGTGTCCTCCAGAATTCCAGGCACCCTTTCCTGACAGTAAGTGTCCCCTGAGTTCCTGGGCCCCCTTCTGGGCAGGGAGCGAGGGGCTGGGCCGGGGATCACGCACTCAGGCCATCCTCAGGGCTCCATGTGGGGCAGAGCTCGGGCCTGGGGGATCAGAGTGGGCAGGGTGGGATGGGGGGCCGCTGCCCCCTGTGTTCGGGAGTCAGATGGGTGGGCCTGGGTCTTCCTCCCCCATCTGAGGCCTGGGTGGCCCCACCCCTAGCCCCTGTAGGCCAGCCTCTGGGGCTGCGTCCTCCGTCGAGGCTAATGCTGGAGTCCCATCCCTGGTAGGCATCCACAGAAAACTCTTAGCATCTGGAAACAAAGGGACAATTGCCCCAAGTTCAGTCCTTCTGGAAGCTTGGTGAGCTGAGGGGCTGGGCCAGCGTGGCTGGTCCCCAACTTGCTGCCGCAACCCCCAGCTGTCTAGCATTTCATCGGTGGCTCCTTTCCTCTGGAGCCCGGTTCCTGGTGGTAGACTGCAGAGGCGGCCCCTGCTCGGTCCTGTCCAAGCAGGGCTGCCAGCCAGGGTCTCAGAGCCCACCCTGCTCTGGAGCCCCCCTACCCCGCTCCTGAGGCTCCCTTGCCTGGAGCCTGAACCCAGCCCCTGGCGGCTCCTTGTCTCCTGGGGCCTCTGTCTCGCATCCCTGAGCCAAGACTGCTGGGCTTTGCATGCCACGTGGGGCCTGGCCCACCCCCCCGAGTCTGCCTGGGCCTCGGTCCTAGCCCTGTTCCCCTTCCAGGCCCTGAAGTACTCCTTCCAGACCCACGACCGCCTCTGCTTCGTCATGGAGTATGCCAACGGGGGCGAGGTAGGGCTGCTGTGGCCACCAGAGGGGCTTGTCCCGCCTTGAGCTCAGACTCCCTTTCCCCCAGGTGTGTGTGGCACCCACAATTGGTGCCAGTGATGCTGGGGGGGTCCCTCCCCCTGGACTCTCACAGCTCTGCCCAGCTGGGCAGCCTCCCAGACAGACTCTGGTGGCCCTTGGGCACTGGCTGACCACGTCCACGTGACCCGGGGAGGTCCTACCCTGCCCATCCCTCTGCCCCCTGACCGTGAGCCAGAAGCCCCAGCCTTGCGGCCCCAGTGCTTAACCCCACCTGCCCCTGCAGCCGATGGGCTGCGCCTCAGCACCCCGTCCCTGCAGCTCTTCTTCCACCTGTCCCGGGAGCGCGTGTTCTCCGAGGAGCGGGCCCGTTTCTATGGCGCTGAGATCGTGTCGGCCCTGGACTACCTGCACTCGGAGAAGAACGTGGTCTACAGAGATCTCAAGGTCAGCGGGGGTGCGGCGGTGCTTGGACCCCGGGTTGCAGGGCTTGGCTGTGTACTCACCCACGGCCGCTCCCGCAGCTGGAGAACCTCATGCTGGACAAGGATGGTCACATCAAGATCACAGACTTCGGGCTATGCAAGGAGGGCATCAAGGATGGCGCTACCATGAAGACCTTTTGCGGCACGCCCGAGTACCTGGCCCCTGAGGTGTGTAGTGGGAGGGAGATGCCTGAGTTCCTAGCCTCTGAGGTACGTCTGTAGCAGGGGTGCACCTGGTGCCCTGTGACGCTCCCCTCCTCACCTGTCGGTGGGGGCACCCTGTGACACCTTGTCTCCCTCAGGTGCTGGAGGACAACGACTACGGGCGGGCCGTGGACTGGTGGGGGCTGGGCGTGGTTATGTACGAGATGATGTGTGGCCGCCTGCCCTTCTACAACCAGGACCACGAGAAGCTCTTTGAGCTCATCCTCATGGAAGAGATCCGGTTCCCACGCACGCTCAGCCCTGAGGCCAAGTCGCTGCTCTCCGGGCTGCTCAAGAAGGACCCCAAGCAGAGGTGGGTGCCATCCCCCCGCCTGCCCCCACTGCCTCTGCACTGGACTGTGTCTGGGCTGCCTGCCAGGCCATGCCAGTGGTCAGCACACGATGTCCTGGCCACCTCTTAGGCTGCTGGACAGGGGTGCTAGGGCTGGACAGGCCCGTCCCAGACCCTGCAGTTCCCCCACACCTGCCCAGAAGCCCAGACCCCATCTGCAGCTCCTGCCCACCCAGTGGCTCAGAGCAGCTGCACGGCTGTCTCCACTGCCCCTGGGACCCAGGATCCCGCAGCAGGGCGGGGGCGGCGCATGGGGCAGCAGCACCTGGCAGGCCACTGTCCCCATGACCTCGTTTCCCCCCAGGCTCGGCGGGGGTGCTGAGGATGCCAAGGAGATCATGCAGCACCGCTTCTTCGCCAGCATCGTGTGGCAGGATGTGTACGAGAAGAAGGTGCGTGCCACGTGGCTGCCACACCACCTGGCTGCCACACCACACCGCCACACCACACGGCCGCCACACCACACTATACCACACCACGTGGCCACCACACCACACCGCACCACACCATGCGACTGCCACACCCATGCGGCTGCCACACCACACTGCCACACCACACCACCACACCACACTGTACCACACCACACCGCATGGCCGCCACGCCACACCATACCACACCACATGGCCGCCACACCGCACCACGTGGCCGCCACACCACACGGCCGCCACACCACACCGTACCACACCATGTGGCCGCCACACCACGCGGCCGCCACACCACGCGTCCGCCACACCACGCAGCTGCCACACCACACCGCCACACCACATGGCTGCCACACCACACACCACGCCGCCGCCACACCACTCCGCCGCCACACCACGCCGCCGCCACATAACGCGGCCGCCACACCACACCGCACCACACTGTGCGGCCGCCACACCACACTGCACCACACCACGCGGCCGCTACACCATACTGCACACCACGCGGCCGCCACACCACAGTGCCACGCCACGCGGCCGCCATACCACACCACACACCGCTGCCACACCACGCAGCCACCACACCACGCCACCGCCACATACTGCGTCTGTCACACCACACCCCACCACACATTGCCTCTGTGCGCACAGCCAGCACCATCACTCGCCCTCACAACTAAACTCACTGCACTCCCGCTCATACACACAGCTATACACATTTGGACGCTCACTTGCACACACACCAGCACACAGAAAAACTCAGCCACGCACTAGCACAGGTGCATACTCGCACACAGACAGAACTCCATCTCAGGTGCCAGCAGCAGCCCCAAGTACAGAGGTTCCTCATCTGGAGGCCTTGCTCCTGAAAAGCAATCTGTCCTTTCTCTTTCCCTTCTCCTGGGGTTGTGGTACAGGGACAGACTGTCCCTGCCTCATGGCCTTCAGATGCCAGCGCCAAGTTCCCCCTCCACTGATGGCTGCTGGTGAAGGCTGGATGTGGAGCAGGGGTGCTAAGCCTTGCTTTCCACCAGTTCCTCCAGTTGTCTGAGCTCAATCTCTCCTGCTGCAAGGAGAGCCCAGCTCTGCTCTCTGGGTGTGAATGGGATGGGGACAGCCACCTGCTCTTCTAGCACATGTGGGTGCCTTTCAGTAGGGGGGCAGCTGCTTCCTATCTGTGGGACTGTCACACTGCCCTTCGCTTTGGGGACCCTGGTCCAGGCTGACGGGGTCTGGCCCCTGGGCTCAGGAGGGCTGTGACTGGTAAACTGAGCTTCCTTCACTGGGCACACGTCTACCCCAGTGCCAACCGCCCTCCCCAGAAGCCCCGTCTTGGCCACACACCACTGGCTAGGCTGGGCAGCACCAAGGCTGGCTGGACCTCTGTTCTCCGGTCCCATCGGGCCCTAACCCCGCCCTGCTGTAGTCCAGAGGGGCCTGCTTTGGAGGTGCTGCCTGCGGGGCCTGGGAGGCTGTCTTTGGGGGCTCCTTGCATGTACACAGCACTTCACAGTGAGCCTCACGTCCAAGGCCATGGCAAGTCCTCTCTACAGCCGTACCCAGATAGGTCACACCGTCAATAGGGCAGGACTGGGACAGACTCAGTCTCAGTTCCCTCCTCCACCCTCAGATAGGAGCCCTGGAGGCAGAGGCCCAGTGCCCCGGGGCTGAAGGGCTCTGGAGAGACAGTGGAGGGACAGTGGCTGGGGCATAGACTGGGGCTTGCAGCTGGCGGGTAGGGGACTTGTAGAGAGGAAGGGGCCTGGTTCCTGAACCTCCATTTCCTGGGTCAGCAGTTAAGCAGGGAAGGGTCCTCAGAGCCCCCTTTGTAGGTTTCCGGGTACCTCCAGGCTGAGCTTGAACAGAACAATCCCCTGGTATCCTGGCTGGGTTGGGGCCTGGGGAGCTGGTTGGGCTGAAGACACCATCGACACCACTGTGGCTGGGGCCATGCCAAGAGACCGGCTGCGTCTGGGTTCCCTCCATGGGCTGTGGCACCCCTGCCCTCATCCTGCCCCCCTGTTCTGGCATATACCTGGGCTCCCCACCTTGGGAGAGGTGTGGTCTCCCCTCGGTCCACTCACTGGCCTGTGTGGGTAGAGGGACGTGGAGACACGACTCTGCGCCTCCCTCCTGAATTGTTCCCCGTGGCCAGGCAGAGGCTCTGGTAGGAAGGGTGGGGGTGTTGGGAGCCCACCCTGTAGCACAGGTCTCCCTCCTGGTTCATAGGAGAGACAGGGGTCCATGCACTGGCTGGCCCCTTCTGGGGTGAGTGAGCAGGGTCTTGCAGAGCTGGGATATACTACTTCCTGCCACCTGCACGGGCTGCTGTGACCCAGCTCTGCCCTGCCCTGCCCTTGGCCGACAGGAATTAGCAGTGTCCAGACAGGCTCCGACCAGCCGCTGCCCACAGATGCGGCCGCAACCTCCCAGGGCCAGATCACGCCTACGCATCCCCTCCCACCTCCTTTCCAGAGCTCTGCCCTGCAGTGCTTAACGGCTTCCCTTTCCTTGGATGTCAGTAACATCGGTGCAGCCTGGACATCAGCACTGCCCAGTGGGGACACACGGCCTCTGATGCCCTGTCCTCCAGCTGAGGGTTCAGCTCTCTGGGTGGGGGGGGCACACTGCCTTTTGGAGCGTGACCTCAGCCATGCCCTCCTTCCTCCTACCTCCTGCAGCTCAGCCCGCCCTTCAAGCCCCAGGTCACGTCGGAGACGGACACCCGGTATTTTGATGAGGAGTTCACGGCCCAGATGATCACCATCACGCCACCTGACCAAGGTGAGTGGGGGTTGGGCCCAGAGTGGGCCCCTCTGCTGACGAGGGCTGCCTGGCAGGGAGGCTGGCTTCAGATGTTTGCAAATCCAAATTAAAAAAAAAAAAAAAAAGACTCCTTTTGGAGGGTGGTGGGATTAGCCAGAGGGTTACCCCTGGCTGTCCTACCCATAGTGTTCCAGGGCATCACTGCATCCAGGGGTAGAGTTTGGGAGTGGCACTCCTGCAGGCCCTAGGTGGGGGTGCAGAGCGCTTGGGAGAGCTGTGTGGGTCTGACGTGTGTCTGTCATCTGTTGCCCGCAGATGACAACATGGAGTGTGCGGACAGCGAGCGCAGGCCCCACTTCCCTCAGTTCTCCTACTCGGCCAGTGGCACAGCCTGAGTGAGGCTCCGGCAGACGTCCTGGGCAGCAGTGGAGGGCCTGGACGGTAGGCTCATAGGGGCCTTGCCGAGCACCATATTTAATTTTATTTCTCGGCGCATCTTCCTTTGAGCCGGTCAGGAAGACGTGGTCCTGCGGGTTTTCTTAATTTATTTCATCCAGGTTGTCCTCCAGATGCAGCGTTGGCACTCAGAACAGTTAGGTGAACCTAGGAAAACGTTCAGGATGTCTACAGCCACGGGCGGTGGGCTGTGGGTGGGTGGGCCTGCCTCCAACCTCACCCGGCCCCTCACTGGCCCTGGCTGTCCTGCCCCAGGGTCCATCGCCTCGGCCCAGCGGGCACCACAAGCTCGTCGCTCTGGGTCCCCTGGAGCCCTCTCCTGGCCCCTGCACTTAGGCCATGCCCCCTCGTGGCAGTGACCTCGAGGAGGCGGGGCTCCCCACCCCCATGACAGAGGAACAAGGTTTAAATTTGTCCCCGTGTATTATGCTGTTAAATGCATTTGGGGGCTGTTTTTAATCTTAGTAACAGGAAGGGCCCCAGCTCCCCCACCCCATGTTCCGTCTGATCGTCTGTCTCCCTCCTTGCCTAGCCCCCCACATAGCACTTGTCCTTCTTAGAGGCTTCCGTTTCCGCTGTTTGCCCCCAGGCCCCGCTGGGCACAGCACCCGCCGTGACCCCCGGCCTGACCCCCTTCTGAAGGGGCGGCCCCTGACCTTCCCGCACCCTCAGCTGGCCGCCGCGCTGCTCCCATGGCATTTTTTTTACAACATTCAACTTTAGTATTTTTATTATAATATGAAGCTCTCCCTCCAAATTCTTCAATAAAAACTGCTTTTCAAGTTTGGGTTGTCTGGTTGTGCCACGTGGGGTTACGGCGCATGCGCCCTGGGGGAGCTGGCCAGCTCCCGTCAGCACTGCCACCTGGCTGGATGGTTGGTGCTGTGTAGCGAGCGGTGCGGGCCGTCCAGCGGGCCTGTGCCTAGGGTTGGTCCTGTGTCCCGCAGCCCCTGGCCCTGCAGGGCTCCATGAAGGAGGGTGAGGCACCCTGGGCTGCCCCCACTGGCCCTTCCTAGGCATCTGGTCTCGGGAGGGGCCTGGGTTAGTGCAGCCCCTCCCCCATTCATCCTCACCCACCTCAGCAGTGAGGGGGGAGTGTGTGGGTGTGCCTCCCCATGGCCAGTTTTAGGGGCATTGGGCAGAGGAGCCCATCACAAGAGCCAAGCCCCCTGGAGTCTTGGGGGTTTGGGGAGGTGGCCAGGAAGAATGGTGCTCTAGACCCCCAGCCCTGATGGCCCAGGCCCCACTGGGATCTCAGGGTGCTATAGCCAGGTCACACGGGGAACCCTGTGGTCAGCACGGCCCCACCACCCTGTCCTGTTCCCACCTGCCCAATGGTCAAAGCCTAGCCCCAGGGTCACAGCAGCATCTGGAGCATCCACCTGCCTCACAGGGGAGCCGAGCCCACCAGGAACCCGATGCCCAAGGCCACCAGTTCCTGAGGAGGGGCGTGCAGGGCACAGGGACATGGGCTGGCCTTTTAGGGGGCTAACCTGAAGCCCGGCCTGGTCTCGGACACCTTCTAGGAGGTCTGTGTCCTGAGGGAGGAGTCTGGTTTGCGTGGTGCCTGAGTGCTGTGGTTGCCATAACAAAGTACCACACGCCGTGAGGCTCACAGCTACAGAGCTCTGTCGTGCTTCTGGGGGCCGCAGGCGCACTGGTCCAGGCCACTCTCCCAGCTTCTGGTGGTTTCTCGGCTTGGAGACGCATCATGCCACCAAAGGCCAGCCCTGTGCCTCGTAAGGACACCACTCAGGTGGTGTGAGGACCCACCCTACTCCTCTATGGCCTCGTGTTAACGGACCCTATTTCCACACAGGTCACATTCACAGGTACATCTGAGGGACACGACTCAGCCCACTGCACACAGCCATTGCTGATTCTCCAGCCCCAGCAGCAGCCCACTGGGCTGAGCTGGGAACGAGACCCCCGACCACCAGGAAGGACTGGAACCACACTGGGCTCAGAGGTGGGGCCAAGGTCACAATCCTGTCCACGGCCAGACCCTAAACCCCAGACTGGCAAAGCGCAGACCCTGGGAGGGTGGCCTGCTCAAGGTATACAGCAGGAGTGGGACACGGGACCAGAGGGGCCGCCCCCCTTCTGTGGCATCACCAGTCCCAGTCCTGCTGGGAACCAGCTCTGAACAGAGCGTGCTCCTGACGCCACCTGGTGGAAGCCCCTCAGCACTGCACCCCTGTGCACGCCCCATAGGGTCCCCCACTGCTGTCAGCTGGTCCTGCACAGAGAGCAGGAGGGCCACAGCCGAGCCCCCTCATCTCTCAGATGGGGCCCAACCCGCTGCAAGGAGGGTCGGAGGGCGATTGTCCTGCAGGGATGGGCTCAGCCACCATGCAGGAAGGGGTGTTGGTCCCTGGCCTGGAAACTGCTGGAGGTAGGAGCAGGCCTCTGGCCAGTGAGCCTGGACTCCAGGACATTCCCGGTGGTGAGAGGAGGGGCTGCCGGGTGAGGGACGCCAGCGTGGAGTGGGGGCATCCCTGGCTGTGGAGCCGTGAGCGACAGTCACACCAGTGATGACAGACTTCCTGGGAAAACACAAAGACACAGGTTTCATCGTAAACGGTGCCTTGGAGGCAGGATGCATCCGGAGTCCAGCCGTGGGAAGCCCGAAGACACAGTGCTGCACTCTTCCGTGCACAGCCACATGGCCTCTGGGGCTGCTGCTGAGGTGTGGGCCCTTAGGCCGCCTGCGTGTAAGCCCTTCCTGAGGGACCCCCGTGGGTGAGGGTGGGGTCCGGAGGGGCACTCCACAGTCCAGAGGCTCTGCCTTGTGGGCACTAACGCAAACATGACATGCTTTGTCCCACTTGGTGGGTGAGGTCATGAGGAAAGAACGACAGGAGACCCTCTTAGAACTTACTCCAGATGGGACCACTGCTGAAGCTTCAAGGGCAGAGAGCGCAGTGGGGCTGGGTGCACAGGGAGGCTGGCATCTGGAGTGGCAACTCCCAGCAAGGGCGGGTTCTGGCTTTGAGATTGTAAAGCCATAGAGGCCAGAGCGGGCCCGGGGGGGTGAGGGGGAGCCAGGTCCTCCAGCCAGGCAAGCCATGGGCAGGGCATCGAGGGCCAGGCCAGGGAGACTCTATGCGTTTGTGGTTTTCATCAAATTTGGAAAAATTTCAGCCATTTCTTCAAAACACTGTGTCCTCCCCCTCCCCATGGACTCCCGAATCACAATTGGCTGTTTGGTGTCTCCTCGCCCTGCTGTCACCTGGAGTCTCTGCTGCACCGTCTGGAATTCACTGGCCTTTCCCCCCCCCTCTGTAATCCCACCCTGGGTATTTCCCATCTCACTGTATTTTCATCTCTACAAGTTCAGTTTGGGTGTTCACGCCTTCCATCTCTCTCCTGAACGTGCCTGTCTCTGCTTTTCTGAACATGGGGTGTGTTTACAATAGCTATTTCAGTGCCTCTGCCTACTAACTTCACCATCTGTCATTTCTGCGTCCCTTTCTACGGGCTGATTTTTCTCCTTGTGGGCTGTATTTTCATGCTTCTTTGCACGTCTGGTATATATGTGTATTCTAATGGTAGACTCATCTTTTTCAATTGTAAAAATGTATGTAACGCCCATAAAAATCCACCGCCACTGAGTTGACCCCAACTCATAGGGACCCTGTAGGACAGAGCAGAACAGCCCCACAGGGCCTCCAAGGCTGTGATCGTTACGGGGGCAGGTCTTTCTCCCTCAGGAGGGGCTGGCGGGTTTGAACCACCAACCTTCTGGCTAGTAGCTGAGTGCTTAGATACTACACCACCATGGCTCGTTACATACATTTGCTAGTTCAGCGTTCATGTGTGCAATTAATCACGTTGTGCAACCATCAGCCATAATTTTTCACCACCATAAACTGAACTCACTGCTCCTTAAATGCCTCTTCTCCAGCCCTGGTAACCACTAATAAACTGTGGTCCCCGTACGTTTGCCTATTATTACCACACTCAGCGTGTTTCCAAAGCTCATCCATGTTGTAGCATGTGTCAGGCTTCGTTTCTCTTTATGGCCGAGCGATAGTCCGTTGCATGTACGTACCACGTTCTACCCGCTCATCTGGCGCTGGACACTTAGGTTGTTTCTACATTTTGGCTGTGACGACTAACGCTGCAGTGAACGTGGGTGTACGTGTCTGTCTGCATCACTACTTTCAAGTCCCCTGGGTACATACCTAGGAGTGGAATTGCTGGGTCATATGCTCGCAGCCCTGGTGGTGCAGTGGTTAAGTGCTCAGCTGCTAACCGAAAGGTCGGCAGTTCAAACCCACCAGCTGCTCTGCGGTAGAAATCTGTGGCAGTCTGCTTCCGTGAAGATTTATAGCCTTGGAAACCCTACGGGGCAGTTCTACTCTGTCCCACAGGGAGGCTATGAGTTGGCATCGGCTCGACGGCAGTGGGTCTGGTTTGGGTTTTGGATGATACTTCCATGTTTTAACTTTCTGAGAAACCGCCGGACTCTTTTTTGACAGCGTCTCACCATTTTGCATTCCCACCAGTAGTGGATGAAGGTTTCAAGCTCTCCACACCCTCACCAACATGTTCTCCATTGTTTTAATCTTAGTCATCCTTACGGGTGTGAAACGTGGTTCACTGTGACTTTGATTTATATTTCCCTGAATGGCTAATGGGAGTCCTGATGGCACAGTGGTGAAAAGCTCAGCTGCTAAACAAGAGGCCAGCAGTTCGAATCCACTAGCGAGCAGCTTCTTGGAAACCCTATGAGCAGCTCTACTCTGTCCTACAGGGTCGCTAGGAGTTGAAATCCACTCGATGGCAATGGGTTTAATGGCTAATGAGGTTGAGCATCTTTTCATGTGCTTGTTGGCCACTTGTATTATCTTCTTTAGTAAAACGTCTACCCAAGTCCTCTACCCATTTTCTTTTTTCAGTAATTAAAAAAAAAACAAATATTGTGCTTTAGGATAAAGTCTACAGCTCAATTTGTCATTCAAAAATTTATACACATATTGTTTTGTGACATTGGCTGCAATCCCCGCATGTGACAGCATGCTCCCCCTTTCCACCCCGGGTTCCCTGTGTCCATTCATCCAGCTTCTGCCTTCCTGCCTTCTCGTCTTGCTTTTCCGCAGGACCTGCCCATTTGGTCTCGTCTATTTGACTGAAGTAAGAAGCACCTTCCTCACATGTGTAGTTTGTTTTATGTCTATCTAATCTTTGTCTGAAAAGTGGGCTTCGGGAGTGGTTTTAGTTCTCAGTTAACGGAGCATCTGGGGGCCGTGGTCTCAGGGGTTCCTCCAGTCTGTCAGACCAGTAAGTCCGGTCTTTTTTAGCGAATTTGAATTGCCTACATTTTTTCTCCTGTTCTGATCAGGACTGTTGTGATCCCTGTCAGAGTGGTTGTTGGTGGTAGCCAGCCACCATCTAGTTCCGGGCTCAGGCCGGAGTCTCTGGTTCATAGGGTCCTTTAGGCTAGTATTTTGTATCTTTGGTTTTGTTCATTCTCCTTTGTTCCAAGTGGGATGGGACCAACAGATGTATCTTAGATGGCTACTTGCAAACTTTTAAGACCCTGGACGCTACACACCAAAGTGGGACACAGAAAACTTTCTTTATGAACTGTTAATGCCAATTGACCTAGATGTCCCCTGAGACTGTGGTCTCCAGCCCCAGCCACTCGGTCCCTCAAAGTGTCTGGATGTGTCTAGGAAACTTCCATGCATTTGCTTTGGTCCAGCTGTGCTGACTCCCCTATACTGTGTGCAGTCTTTCCCTTCAGCAAAGTTGACACTTGTCTACTATCTAGTTACTCCCCCTTTGTAACCATCAAAGAATTTTTTTTTCTGAGTCTAAACCTTTTCTTGAGTTTTTATACTACTACCCACTTCCTGATTGAGTTTTCTTATGTTTGGTAATTTTTTATTGGATGCAGGCACTGTAAATTTTCTCTTTAGCAGGTGCACTTCTTTTTTTTTTTATTCCATTAATTCTTTGTGAGCTTTGTTCTGGGATTCTATTAAAGTACTTGAAACGGCTTGTCTCTTTAAGGCTGGCTTCAAGTTGTTAGAAAGGAATGAGCTGTCTTCATCCAGGGTCTGTGTGACCTCACCACTCAATCAGCATGCTTGGTGCCCTGCCCTGTATGTTGGAGGTTTCTCCACTCTGGTTCTTGGGTATAGGGCTTGTTGCGGTTCCTTTCCGACGGGTCTCCCCACCTTGGGTAGTCCCCCCACATGCACGCGTGAGGCTGTGAGGACCCTTTGTCTCAATCTCCTCTCCAGTGTCTACTGTCCAAGTTCCAGCTGCCACAGCCTTCTCTGCTCAGCAAGCCCACGGAGCTCACCGTGGCCACACCCCGTGCCACAGCCTGCAAACCTGCTCTAGCCAGTGAGCAGGGGCACTGATGGAGGTGCATCTCATCCATTCCTTCTCCACGGACCACCGCCCGGCACTGCCTGCTGTCCAACTTCTTAACGTTTTGTGTGGTTCTCAGATGCTGATGGCGGAGGGCAAGCCCAGCCTGTTACTCCACCACGGCCAGAGGCCCGACAGGTATTTTTTACCAATGAACATGTCAGACATGGGTCGAGGTGAGACCCCAGCCCTTGTGGTGCCTAACTCATGGTAAGAAGAACAGGTAAGCAGACATGTCAGACGGTGACAATCAGGTGTGGCAGGAGGAAGAGGGTGGAGGAGCACTGTGTATCAGGGAACCCCGGGAACACTTCTCTAAGCAGATCCAGGGAGAAGTGAGGGAGTGGGCCCTCCTCCCCATCCACTAGCCAGGTCACTCCAGGCAAGGAGCACACTTCGGGCTTCTATCCTCTCAGCTGAGAAGTGGGGGTAAGAACAGCCCCACATGACACCCACGAGAGCTACACAACTTGATCATGCAAAGTGCTCTTAGCACGCCACCATCCACGTCAGCTCTCCTGGGTCTGTGGGGTCTTCCCGAGCTGGTGTGCCATCCACGTAAACCCTTCCGGGTCTGTGGGGTCTTCCCGAGCCAGCGCACCACCCATGTCAGCTCTCCTGGGTCTGTGGGGTCTTCCCGAGCTGGTGTGCCATCCACGTAAACCCTTCCGGGTCTGTGGGGTCTTCCTGAGCCAGCGCACCATCCATGTCAGCTCTCCTGGGTCTGTGGGGTCTTCCCAAGCTGGTGTGCCATCCACGTAAACTCTTCCGGGTCTGTGGGGTCTTCCCGAGCCGATGCACCACCCACGTCAGCTCTCCTGGGTCTGTGGGGTCTTCCCGAGCCGGTGCACCACCCACGTCAGCTCTCCTGGGTCTGTGGGGTCTTCCCAAGCTGGTGTGCCATCCATGTCCACTCTTCTGGGTCTATGGGGTCTTCCTGAGCTGGTGCACCACCCACGTCAGCTCTCCTGGGTCTGTGGGGTCTTCCCAAGCTGGTGTGCCATCCATGTCCACTCTTCCGGGTCTATGGGGTCTTCGTGAGCCGGCGCACCACCCACGTCTGCTCTCCTGGGTCTGTGGGGTCTTCCCAAGCTGGTGTGCCATCCATGTCCACTCTTCCGGGTCTATGGGGTCTTCGTGAGCCGGCGCACCACCCACGTCTGCTCTCCTGGGTCTGTGGGGTCTTCCCAAGCTGGTGTGCCATCCATGTCCACTCTTCCGGGTCTATGGGGTCTTCCTGAGCTGGTGCACCACCCACGTCAGCTCTCCTGGGTCTGTGGGGTCTTCCCAAGCTGGTGTGCCATCCATGTCCACTCTTCCGGGTCTATGGGGTCTTCGTGAGCCGGCGCACCACCCACGTCTGCTCTCCTGGGTCTGTGGGGTCTTCCCAAGCTGGTGTGCCATCCATGTCCACTCTTCCGGGTCTATGGGGTCTTCCTGAGCCGGCGCACCACCCACGTCAGCTCTCCTGGGTCTGTGGGGTCTTCCCAAGCTGGTGTGCCACCCACGTCCACTCTTCCGGGTCTGTGGGGTCTTCCTAGCACTCAGCAGATATGGCAACATCCTCAACACAACTCACGCAGACAAGAGCCCTCTTGTCCAAATATAAAGGGTTTATTCACTTGTGTTGTTTAGAGTACAAAATATAAAATATAAACCTCCCCACCCCCACAATTCTTTAGTCTTGGCACATGGGCTGGTCACCACAGAGCCAGCCACTCTGGAGCGGCCTCACGCTTCAAACATGGCGCAGCTGGTGCAGAGTGCCTTCTCATGAACGTCACCGTAGCTGCCAACAGTACCAGGGAGAAAGAGAAGCCGATAAGCCAATCTGCATCCACCCCAGAGTCCCCCTAGAAGTCCCATCAGATCCCACCATACCAGGATGGTTGGCACAAGTGTATCAGACGTGGCACCCTTCCGAGGTTTCAAGGCTCTAAGAGCAAAGGCTAGGAGAGCCATAAACGATGGGGAGAAAATCCCCAGGAGGCTAAGAGGACACGAAACTGGTAACGTGCTAAACACCCCAAGTGAGGGTTGTTCAGACTAGGCTACGGCAGCCCAGGAGTCAAAACCTCCAGCCCTTCCGGGTCAGGACGTTCACAGGGCCTGTGGGTTGAGCCACCCCTGCCAGCTGAGGCAACCTTGCTTCCTACACTCCAGGGTGCTCCTTCCTGCAGTCCGGAAGCTGAGGGGGAGAGGGCAGAAGAATGTGGGCAGCAAAGGCAGGCCCGGCCCCCACACCCGTGTGATCCAGAGCCAATCACCTGTGTGGAAAAGGGCAGCGGGATGCCCTTCCG
The DNA here is from genome assembly GCF_024166365.1 of Elephas maximus indicus. Taxonomy (NCBI): domain Eukaryota; kingdom Metazoa; phylum Chordata; class Mammalia; order Proboscidea; family Elephantidae; genus Elephas; species Elephas maximus. The sequence continues at coordinate 119,059,096 of NC_064828.1, read as the reverse complement.
GCTGTAACCATAGCTGGTGGGTGTGTGGGGCACCTCCCCCAACCTTTCTGAATGCTGTGAGATGGTGGGTGTGTGGCATGTGTGCCCCCGGCCTGTCAGTGTTAACACCATGAGACGGTGGGTGTGTGGGGCATGTGCCCCCAGGTCTCTCAGTGTGAGCTCCGTGAGACGGGGGTGTGTGGGGTGTATGCCCCCCAGCCTCTCAATGTGAGCGCCGTGAGATGGGGGCGTATGTGGGGTATGTGTCCCCTGGCCTCTCAGCGTGAGTGCTGTGAGATGGTGAGTGTGTGGGGTGTGTGCCCCCCAGCCTCTTAGTGTGAGCACTGTGAGATGGTGGGTGTGCAGGGTTTGTGCCCCCCGGCTTCTCAGCATGAGTGCCATGAGATGGGGGGCATGCGGGGTGTGTGCCCCCCGGCCTCTCAATGTAAGCGCCGTGAGATGGTGGGTGTATGGGGTGTGTACCCCTGGCCTCTCAGTGTGAGCGCCGTGAGATGGTGGGTGTGTGGGGTGCATACCCCCTGGCCTCTCAGTGTGAGCGCCGTGAGATGGGGGGTGTGTGGGGTGTGTACCCCCTGGCTTCTCAGTGTGAGTGCTGTGTCCTGGAAACGGGGAAGCAGTGAGAAAGCAGAACAGAGGGGATACCAGCAGCAGGAAGTCCTGCAAGGACTCAGTGCTCCACCCAGGGTGCCCAGCGCTGCAGGATGGGGGAGCGTGGGGTGACCCCAACATCTATGCTTCTGCCCAGTGCCAAATTCACCCTGGAGGGGAAGGCAACCAGGAGCTGGAGAAGTAGGAAAGAGCCCTCCGTGTTCAGTTTACACATAAACAAAAGGATAAGGAGAGCAGCCCTTTAAACGGTCTTGTCCATTAGCCCAGGCCAGCCTTGCCCTGCCCCACCCAACTACGAGCTGCCCGGGGAACAGACTTGACCTCCACCAGCATCTCTGCTTTTCAATCTTACACATTTGGTTTTAAAAAGACTGCTGCAACAAGGCTGGGTTAGGTCCCTAAAACCAGCCCCTTTTCTGTTTTGGTGAAACCCTTCTTTCTCACACTACAAAGCCCCCACCCACCACAGGAGATCTGTTGCTGAATGGGAGTGGCCTCAGCCTCTGAAGGTCCAATCAGCTACAGTGACCACACACACACACAATCCAGCTGGGTGATCTGACCCAGGAGGAGCTGTCTCCAGGTAAACATGCATCTGGTAGTAAAATCTGCAGCTCCACCTGCTACAGAGTAATGAGCACCTCACACAGGAGACAAAACGGTCCTCAGAGAAGTCTGCAACAACCCAACACGAGCTGCAAGAGGAACTGCAGCCAGAGAGTCTGCAATTTCCCTTAGGAGGGATCACAAAGTTTTCAGAAAAAAATAAACAGATGAAGTTGGGTAGATAACTGAAGCTGACACCATCCCTGGGCCCGCCAGGCAATGCCAATGGCAGAGGCCACACTGTGGTGCCCAGGGCCCAGCTGGGGTCCTGCCCCCATCCTCCCTGCACGATGTGCTCCTGAGGACGAGCTGTGGGGACACGGAGGTGAAGCACTTACTCAACGGCAGAGCACAGGGCACAGGCCACGGTGCCGCAGCCCCAGCAGGTGCGCAGACACCGACCACACAGGGGGCGCTCACACTGGCTGCAGACCGCCTTTCCGTCCACACTGCGAACGCACGAGGAGCAGGCCCTGGACACTGCCTCCAATGGGTCTGCAAGGAAAAAATACCATAACTCGTCGGCCATGAGGATGGCACCACCTCCACCCACAACTGGCCATGGACTCTCCGTGGGAGCCTTTCATGCTGCATCACCTCCCATGGTCAGAGACACATGGTGTGACCACCTGAAGCTGTGTCCTGTGGGGCATCCACTCCAAGCCTACCCTCACATCTCCACTGGACCCCCCATTGACACTCCTGGAGCTAATAAGCATGGCATCTCACAAGTAAGAACCACACCCGAGGTCCCAGCCAGCTGTACAGAGCAGGACAAAGTTTACGTGGCCCACAATCAGTGTTCTCTACCTCTGGGATGACGGAGCCAGGGAGAGCCAGAGTGGACAGCGGAGGGGCGCTCAGGGGTGTCTCTGCTCCTTCTGGCCCGACAGTTAGAAACTGTGTGACAACTTCCAAATCTGGGGATCTACTGAGAACTTATGGTAACAAGTATCCCCAGCACCGCCCAACCTGCAAGATCCTTGCTCATCTGGGCAGGAGAGACGCTGGTGGAGAGCCCTGGACACAGCATCATGGCTGGAGAAGAGCTCTGTCCTGCCGTGGCTGCACTCACCGGCCCCTGAGGCCTGGACATGGCTCCTCAGCAGGCGGCCACCCGGTCCGATCAGCATCTGCCCACTGGTGACCCCTGGGACACCTGTGGGGCTGGGCTTCGGGGACTCAGGCAGGTGGACAAGGGTGCAGCTCTCTGGCGAACCTTCATCCCACACATGGTCCATGTAGGCCTGGGCTCCACGGAACAGGAGCTGCCTGGTCCTTTCTGCAGAAGACACGAAATTTCCATGCTGACACCATCGGTCTACAAAGCCCGCAACAGCCACACTGTCCTTTGAGCCCCACAAGGGTCCCTCCAGTAGGCAGGGTGAGGCCCTTTGTGCCCTGTGTCATCTGTAACCCTGGCCTCCGCCATGCTTTGGTGAGCTGGGTCCTCCCCTCCCTTCGGTGCCTGGCCTTGGCCGCCATCTCCTGCAGGAAGGCTCCAGACGCTGCACCCGCACCCTCCCATCACTGCTCGTTTCCCACAGCGGCTCTCGGCACAGGGTCTCCCAGCTGGCCTCACCTATGGGGGCCTCACCTACGGCTGTGTGCCCCTGCCCCCTCCTTGCTCAAACAGCTCAGCATCTGGCACAGAGCACCCCCGCTGCGGAGAACAGGCCATGAGAACAAGTTCCCCACCAATAAGCAGCCCTCAGACTCTGGCCTGGGCCAACCCCCAGCCAGCCGCCCTGCACCTGCAGTAGAGTGGGGCCCAGGCACCCCAACAATGGGTCCCAACAAAAGCTGCCCACCCCCTTCTGCCCTTTGTGGGACCTAGAACCTACCTCCCTACATGGCCACAGAGTCCCCAGGGGAGCAGTCGCAGACCCAGTGCGGCTCTGGTTTCTCACCCTGCCCTAACAGCCGGGCGGGGGCCCGGTTACCGAGGAGCTGATGGACCAGAGGGAATGGGAGTAGCTCAAGTGCAGTGGCGATGACAACCCAGCCACCCAGTGCCCACCGTTTATAAAATAAACTGCCACGGTGGGAAAGAGTCTCGGGGTGAGGCCAATCCTGTCTTCAGGGGCTTGTGGCAAAGAGGTTGGGGTGAAGGCTCAGGCTCAGAGCTGGGTACATGTGAGCTCAAACCTTCGTCTTGTACTTAGTTATAAGCGCCCAGGGACAAGTCCCTGACAAGCCTCGATTCTCTGGAATCCTGTCTCTGCCTGCAGTCTGAAGTGTTTGAACATCTTTATATCTAAGGCACGTACATGTGGTTGTCTAGCGGCTCAGAGCCTTAGAACCCATTTGACTTTGCAACCTAGTGTACAAGGGGAGAAAAGGCAGAGCAGCTGCTGGTGCTGCGGAAGGACCAGCAAGAGAAGAGAACCAGCTGCTGGAGCCTCAAGGAGGGGGGCCTCTCCTAAGGCCAGGCGCCCTCCCAGATCCCTGAAACACACGCGGCCCCTCAATTACAAACACCCCGTGCCCCAGCCAAAAGGGTAAGTTCCACTTTGTACCTGCCCCATGGTATCAATCACCGCGAGTGGGAAGCGATGATCAGCACGGAGCACGCCCCAAATCCTGAGCGCTGACCGTCCCTACGACCCACCCTGACTGGGATGGTGCGGCCAGGGGGAGCCGTGGCTACCAGACACTGTTCGGCTCTCCTCTGCCCGGCCTCTGCCCTTCTCTCTGCCCTGACCTCTCCGTCTCTGCCAGGCTCTCTCCTGCTCGCCCTGCCGGACCCGGCTCCCTCTGCACCCCAGGAGCCCCTCTCCAGCGTCACCGAGGTCCTCAGCTGGCGGGCCCGCTCTGGTCCCTCCGGACAGTCCTCCCGCGTGCGCGCCCGCCGGGCCGCTGGCGGGGGCGGCGACCCACGAACACCGCCCGGGTAGGAGAGACGCTCCTGCCGCTCAGCCCGTCGGCCCCTCCGCACCGCCCAGAGCCGCAAGCAGGAGGCCCCGCTCGCTGCGCGGGTGGCCGGCTGCTACGACGAGAGCGGCCCGTTCCCCTGCCGGTGCTCACGGACCCCACGCCCGGAGACCGGCGGCCCCGGGGCAGCACTCGCCCGCGGGCTCCGGGTCCTGGGCCTCCGGGGGCCTCCCGCGCCGCGGCCGCCCAGCCCGGCCCTTCGCCCCAGCTCACCGAAGACCTCCCGGGAGTGGCGCTCGCCGCACACGCCGCGGCTCAGCTCCTTCGGGCCCACGCGGACCTTGAGCTGCAGCGGGGCGACGTCCCCGAAGGGGCAGCCCCGCTTGGGCATGGCCGCGGCCGGGGGTCGCTGCTCGGCCGGCGCGCGCCTCGTCGCTGACCCTTGATGTCACAGCCGCGCGCCAATCCCCGGCCGGGGCGGGGGCGGGGCTCGGGCACGCAGTGGCGCGGCGCGGGGTAGGATAGGCCGGAGCAAGGGCAGGGGGCGGGACTCGTCCGGCGGTGGGCGGGAAGCGGCGACGCGGGAAAGGCCGGGGCGAGGTCCAGGGTCGGGGCTAGTTAGCTGCGGGGCGGGATAGGCCGTAGTGAGGTCGGGAGGCGGGACTAGTGCGCGGCGCGGCGCGGGAGAGGCCGGGGGCCAGGTCAAGGGGCGGGTAGAATGCGTCGGGGGCGGGACTTGAGCAAACGCAGCGCGGGATAGGCCTGGGCCAGGTCGGCGACTGGACTGATTCACGGCGTGGCGAGGGACAGGCCGAGGGCGGGAGGGGGCGGGACTTGTGCACCTCGAGGCGCAGGATAGGCCGGGGGAGAGGTCAGGGGGCGGGACTCGGAAGCGCTGGAGAGGCCAGGCGTTCCAGCTTTTTTTTTTTTTTTAACACCTTGAATACGGGTTTTATTTCCGTGTTTAAATTATCGCAGTTTGAAGAGAATTCATCCTTTTCTAATTTTAGTTTTGAAAACCTCCAAGCACTCAGAAAAGTAGAGTCATGTAGGACCAGCGCCGCAGGGACTGGGTCCACGTGGCCGGCACCCCTTCCCCTCCTTTCCCGGCACTGACGTGGCGGAGGGCACGTGCCCCGAGGACGTCCACGCCTGGGTGTCGGCTGTGTCCTCCGTTATGGGGGAGACCCGGTCGGGCGCGGGGTCCTCCGTTATGGGGGAGACCCGGTTAGCTTCAGGGTCAGCGTTGGATGCTGATGGAAAGGTTGGAGGTGTGAGTCCACCCATACAGCCTCGGAAGAAAGGATTGGCGATCCACTTCCAAAAACCAGCCGCTTAAGACCCCGTGGAGCACAGTTGCGCTCTGACACGTTGGGTCACCATGAGTTGGAGTCAAGTCCACAGTAACTGGTTTTACTGTTTTTTTTTTTTTTTTAATAATATTGTGTTTAAGGTGAAAGTTTACACAGCAAATTAGGTGCCCTGGCATAGTGGTTAAGTGCTACAGCTGCTAACCAAAGGGTCAGCAGTTCGAATCTGCCAGGTGCTCCTCGGAAACTCTATGGGGCAGTTCTACTCTGACCTATAGAGTCGCTATGAGTAGGAATCGACTCGACGGCACTGGGGTTTGGTTTTTTAGGGTTTTTAACAATTTTCGTACGGGTTATTCTGTGTCCTTGGTTATAATTTTTACAATGCATCAGCATTCTCATTTCTATTCTGTTCTGTTTCCATTGATCTAGCTTCCTTGCCCCTCTGGGCTTCTCACCTTTGCTTTTGGGTAACTCTTCACTGTTTGGTCTCATACGGTTAATTGTTTAAGGGAGCACATTACTCAAAGGTGATAGTGTTAATTTTAAAAGCTAATCTATTATTTGGGTAAGTGTGACGTTGAGCATATCCCACCCGAATTTAGAGACCATCTCAAGAATAGATTTGACACATTGAACTCTAATAACCAAAGACCAAATTGTGGAATGATATCAAGGACATCATACATGAAGAAAGCAAGAGGTCATTAAAAAGACTGGAAAGAAAGAAAAGACCCAAATGGTTGTCAGAAGAGACTCTGAAACTTGTTTTTGAATGTTGAGTAGATAAGCAAATAGAAGAAATGATGAAGTAAAAGAGCTGAGCAGAAGATTTTAAAGGGCGGCTCGAGAAGACAAAGTAAAATATAATGACATGGCAAAGACCTGGAGATGGAAAACCAAAAGGGAGGAACACACTTAGTATTTCTTAGGCTGAAAGAACTGAAGAAAAACTTCAAGCCTCAAGTTGCAATATTGAAGGATTCTACAGGGAAAATATTAAACAATGCAGGAAGCATCAGAAGAAGATGGAAGGAATACAGAGTCACTGTACCAAAAAGAATCGGTCGACATTCAGCCATTTCAGGAGGTAGTATATGATCAGGAACCGATGGTACTGAAGGAAGAAGTCCAAGTTGCACTGAAGGCATTGGCGAAAAACAAGGCTCCAGGAACTGACAGAATACAAACTGAGGTGTTTCAACAAACAGATGCAGCCCTGGAAGTGCTCACTCGTCTATGCCAGGAAATTTGGAAGAAGGCTACCTAGTCAGTCAACTGGAAGAGATCCATATTTATGCCTATTCTAAAGAAAGGTCATCCAATTGCATGTGGAAATTATTGAACAATATCATTAATATAACGCACAAGTAAAATTTTGCTGAAGATCATTCAAAAGCAGCTGCAGCAGTATATCGACGGGGAACTGTCAGAAATTCAAAGTGGATTCAAAAGAGGACCTGGAAACAGGGATATCGTTGCTGATGTCAGATGGATCCTGGCTGAAAGCAGAGAATACCAGAAGGATGTTTACCTGGGTTTTATTGACTATGCAAAGGCATTCGACTGTGTGGAGCATAACAAATTATGGATAACATTGTGAAGAATGGGAATTTCAGAACACTTAATTGTGCTCACGAGGAACCTGTACATAGACCAAGAGGCAATCGTTGGAACTGAACAAGGAGATACCACGTGGTTTAAAGTCAGGAATGGTGTGCATCAGGGTTGTATCCTTTCACCATACCTATTCAATCTGCATGCTGAGCAAATAATCTGAGAAGCTGGACTATATGAAGAATATGGCATCAGGATTGGAGGAAGACTTATTAACAACCTGTGATATGCAGATGATACAGCCTTGCTTGCTGAAAGTGAAGAGGATTTGAAGCACTTACTGATGAAGATCAAAGACCAAAGCCTTCAGTATGGATTACACCTCAACATAAAACAAAAATCCTCACAACTGGACCAATAAGCAACATCATGATAAACGGAGAGAACACTGAAGTTGTCAAGGATTTCATTTTAGTCGAATCCATAATCAACACCCAGGGAAGTAGCAGTCAAGAAATCGAACAGTGCATTGCATTGGGCAAATCTGATGCAAAAGACGTCTTTAAAGTGTTAAAAAGCAGGATTCTGATTTATTTTAAAAGTGAATTAAAGCTAATTCATGGCTTTTCCAATAATAATGGCTGCTGCGCTCACTTGGGCTCTAAAATGCTCTTTTGAACGGGAGGATGGGGATGTAGTCAGAGCCAGCTCCCTGAACTGCACGCAGCCCACAGCCCACCTTCTGTTCCTGTAGCCCCAACCCAAGGAAGGTGTGGGAGAGGAGGGGGCTAGGACAGCTGCTCTCTGGTTTGCAGTTCTGTGTATTCACTAAAGCTTCAGCTTGTTTTCTATTTTTTTGGCTCATCTTACCTAATTACCTTCCCTGTTCATTTTGTAAAGCATTAAAAAAATACATTTTAAGCCGATGCACCTTGAAAAGCAGTGGTATATAAATAAATTAGTAATTTTGCTGTTTAAAATGGCCCCCAGGGCATCTCAGTCAATTGGCATAATAAAATCTATTAAGAAAACATTCTGCCTCCCACTTTGGAGAGTGGCATCTGGGGTCTTAAATGCTAGCAAGTGGCCATCTAAGATGCATCAATTGGTTTCAACCCACCAGGAGTAAAGGAGAATGAAGAACACCAGAGACAGAAGGTAATTATGAGCCCAAGAGACAGAAAGGACCATGTAAACCAGAGACTCCATCAGCCTGAGCACAGAAGAAATAGATGGTGCCTGGCTACAACCGATGACTGCCCTGACAGGGAACACGACAGAGAATCCCTGCAGGAGCAGGAGAGCAGTGGGATGCAGACCCCAAATTCTTGTAAAAAGACTTAATGGTCTGACTGAGACTAGAAGGACCCCAGTGATCGTGGTCCCCAGACCTTCTGTCAGCCCAAGACGGGGACCATTCCCACAGCCAACTCTTCAGACAGGGATTGGACTGGACAATGGGATAGAAAGTGATACTGATGAAGAATGAGCTTCTTGGATCAAGTAGACACATGAGACTTATGTTGGCAGCTCCTGTCTGGAGCGGAGATGAGAGGGCAGAGGGGGTCAGAAGCTGGCCGAATGGACATGAAAAGAGAGAGTGGAGGGAAGGTGAGTGCTATCCCATTAGGGGGAGAGCAATTAGGAGTATATAGCAAGGCATTTATAAGTTTTTGTGTGGGAGTCCAACTTGATTTGTAAACTTAAAGCACAATAAAATTTTGTTTTTAAAAATGGCCCCCAGGCGTTGTGCTGAAGTGCTGTTGAGTGTTCCTAAGCACAGGAAGGCTGTGATGTGTCTCGTGAAGAAAACACACGTGTTAGATAAAGCCTCGTGAAGAAAACACACGTGTTAGATAAAGCCTCATGAAGAAAACACACGTGTTAGATAAAGCTTCATTCAGGTGTGAGTTACAGTGCTGCTGGCCCTGAGTTCAGTGTTAATGAGTCAACAATATATATTAAATAGGATGTCTTTAAATAGAAACGTACATAAAATAAGGTTATGTATTGATGAAAATGTGACCAGAGGCTCACAGGAACCTAACCCTGTATTTCCCCTGGAGCAGTGGTCTAGATAGATGGGTAGCTGCCAGCAAGTCGGCTCCCAGCTCATGGTGGCCACAGGAACAACAGAAGAAAATGCTGCCTGGTCCTGCATGTTCGAGTCCATCATTGCAGCTATCACGCCCATCCCTCTCACTGAGGGTCTCCCTCGCCCTCACTGACCCTCTACGTCACCAAACATGATGTCCTCCTCCAGTGACTGATCCTTCCTGATGACGTGTCCAAAGCAAGAGAGTCGGACAGTGTTCTTTTGTGACCCATAGGGTTTTCATTGGCTGATTTTCAGAAGCAGACTGCCAGGTCTTTCTTCCTAGTCTTAGTCTGGAAGCTCTGCTGAAACCTGTCCATCGTGGAGATCCTATTGGTGTTTGAAATACTGGTGTCATAGCCTCCAGCACCATAACACACGCACCAGGAGGCGATGAGGATCACTAAGGGGGTGGTGGTGGGAGGGTGGAGGCCCTCTTCTCCGCGGCTCACCCCTGCCTTGGGGCTGATCAAGACGGCCTTCACATCCTCCTGAGCTGGACTGCACTTTGGACAGTCTCGTTCATGACCCAGGCTCCTGGCCGTCCTCTCGCTCCCAGCCCTAACCTTATCCAGGTGCCTAACCACAGAATCCCTTAAACCTCTGTCTCCTTAGCCCTTACAGGCCAGGTGGCCTAATCACATGCTGGGGGTTAAGGGGGTCCCCCCAAAATATGTCTTGGAACCCTAACCCCTAAACCTGTGGATGTAATCCTGTTTGGAAATAGTGTTTTCTTTGTTTTACTAATTATTCCTGAGTAGGGTGAGTTCTAAGGAGCCCTGGTGGCACAGCGATTAAGCACTTGGCTGCTAACCAAAAGGTCGGCAGTTTGAACCCACCCAGGAGCTCTGTGGAAGAAAGACCTTGCAATCTGCCACCATGAAGATTACAGCCAATAAAATCCTTGGGGGCAGCCCTACTCTGTCACATGGTGTCGCTGTGAGTCGGGATCAACTCAAAAGCACAGACAAGGTGGGTTCTAAACCTAAATGCTTCTGAGTTATCAAAAGAGCAGATAGACTCACCCACACAGGGGAAGGCAGAGGCCGCTGAGGGTCGTCTTCAATCCAGGAGCCAAGGAACGCCCAGGGCTCCCGACAAGGAAGTAATCGACAGGGCCAGTCACTGAGGCAGACTGCCAGGGCAACCGCTCTAGAGTGTAATTTGTTTGGGAGTTTAGTTTCTAAAAATATTTTTTATGCACTTGGTCTCTCCTGCACTCGTTTGTTCCACTTTGGCTTTACCCAACCAGACGTGTGGTGTGGTCAGCCTGGGCACCTGTATCACCCAGACTGCTACCACGGGGAAGCGCCGCCTTTTAATGTCGCAAAGCAGCAAAGACAAACTCAAAACAAAGCACGGATGGCCGCCACGTTTCTGTGACTGTTGGATGTGTTTATTAGTAACTTGTCCCAACGGGACATAAAATTGCCCGACAACGAATGTGTCATAAGAGGCCTCCGTGTGAGCGCTCGGGCTCATTTCAGTGTTTTTTAAAAATTCACACAACGTGGGCTTTCAGATGTTCAAAATCATCGCAGAAAAAGATACGCTGAGCCGAGGGTTTCAACAGAAATACAGAAGTTCAGAAAATGTTTGCGTTATCTATCTGTTTACTGCTTTGGTTTCGGTGGCCCATAACCCGGTGGAGCTGGTCTTCGTGGGGACAGGGCTGCGGCCTCTTGGGATGGGCTCGGTCTTTGTCTAAAACAGCTGGATCATTGACTCTCTCGATTTGCCGACACCAACCCACTTCACTGCGAAGACAGACAAACGTTAGGACGCACGGGACAGAACGTCCAGTGACTAACTTCTTATTAAATTCTACGATTATTAACAGAAGTATGAAAAGTCACATTTTAAAAGACTATTTTTAGAAAAGTTTTAAGTGTACAAAAAATTGTGTAGGAAGTATAGAGTTCCCATGTCCTGCCCTCCCCCGCCCACAGTCTCCTATTATCAGCATCGGCAATGGTGAGGAGTCTGGGTAGTGCAAATGGTTAACACACTTGGCTGCTAACTGGAAGGTTAGAGGTTCAAGTTCACCCAGTGGCACTTGAGAAGAAAGATCTGGCAATCTACTTCTAAAGAATCAGCCACTGAAAACCCTTTGGAGCCCAGTTCTACTCTGACCTACATGGGGTGACCACGAGTCGGAGTCAACTCAGCAGAAAATAGGCTACTGGTTTTAAAGCACCTGGGCTATTTCTTCTTCTTTTTATGATTGTACTTTAGATGAAGGTTTACAGAACAAACTAGCTTCTCATTAAACAATTAGTACACATATTGTTTTGTGACATTGGTTACCAGCCCCACAACATGTCGACACTCTCCCTTCTCAACCAGCTCTCCTGTCCCTCCTGCCTTCTAGTCTTTGCCCCCGGACTGGTGTACCCATTTAGTCTCGTTTTGTTTTATGGGCCTGTCTAATCTTTGGCTGAAGAGTAAACCTCAGGAGTGACTTTATTACTGGGCTAAAAGGGTGCCCGAAGGCCATACTCTTGGGGTTTCTCCAGTCTCTGTCAGGCCAATAAGCCTGTTCTTTTTTCGTGAGTTAGAATTTTGTTCTACATTTTTCTCCAGCTCTGTCCGGACCCTCTGTTGTGATCCCTGTCAGAGCAGTTAGAGGTGGTAGCCGGGCACCATCTAGCTGTGCTGGACTCAACTTTAGTGGAGGCTTTTTTATGGTAGTTGTGGTCCATTAGTCGTTTGGATTAATCTTTCCCTTGTGTCTCTGGTTTTCTTCATTCTGCCTTGTTCCCTGGGCTATTTTCTTATTATTTGGCCAAGGCTGGCACCCAATGGGACCACTGGCCGCAGTGCCGGGAGGGCGACACCCACCTGCCACCCCGACATGGTTCTCCACAAACCGGATGTAGTTCTGGGCCTGCGCTGGGAGGTCCTCCCACTTCCTGGCTGCTGTGGTATCTGCCTTCCACCCGGGCAGGGTTTCGTATTCCACCTCCACCTTCTGAAGGATCTCCTGGTTGGCTGGGAGGGAACGCACACAGGGTGGGGTGAGGGGGCCCCGAACGACCTCTCACGGAGAACTCAGAGCCAGAGCCAGGCTGCCCAGCACTCACATGGAGGAGCATGCACTCTTCTGGGTCTTCTCAGTGCTGGGTCGAGTGGGCAGGGATGGCAGGTCCCTTTGGGGCTGTCCCTCTTCCAGACTTGGAGGGACACGACCACCCTGACACCTACCTGGTAAACACTCTGCTGGAGCTTCCACTGGTGACACCAGCCAAGGACCCAAGGGCCCCACTCAGAAATCCTAAAGTCTCAATCCAGACGCAAGGGTCTAGGGGTCCCAGCCCCTCAACCCGTCCTGAGAGCACTGGCTCCCCAACACAGGGACACCACCTGTGCAGCGACTCCACGGCTCATAGCAAGGTCACCAGCAGATGATGCTGGAGCAGCTGGCTGCGAGGTCCACGCGGGCCTCAGGGCCGCCCTCCACCTTTGCAGACTCCCCCGAGGGCCCTGAACAGGGCTTTGGGCTCTTCAGAGCCCCGGTGAGCAGTGGTTAAGAGCTCGGCTCTTAACCAAAAGGTTGGCAGTTTGAATCCACCAGCCGCTCCTTGGAAGCTCTATGGGGGCAGTTCTGCTCTGTCCTACAAGGTCGCTCCTTGGAAGCTCTGTGGGGCAGTTCTGCTCTGTCCTACAGGGTCGCTCCTTGGAAGCTCTGTGGGGCAGTTCTGCTCTGTCCTAGAGGGTCGCTCCTTGGAAGCTCTGTGGGGCAGTTCTGCTCTGTCCTAGAGGGTCGCTCCTTGGAAGCTCTGTGGGGCAGTTCTGCTCTGTCCTAGAGGGTCGCTCCTTGGAAGCTCTGTGGGGCAGTTCTGCTCTGTCCTAGAGGGTCGCTCCTTGGAAGCTCTGTGGGGCAGTTCTGCTCTGTCCTAGAGGGTCGCTCCTGGGAAGCTCTGTGGGGCAGTTCTGCTCTGTCCTAGAGGGTCGCTCCTGGGAAGCTCTGTGGGGCAGTTCTGCTCTGTCCTAGAGGGTCGCTCCTTGGAAGCTCTGTGGGGCAGTTCTGCTCTGTCCTATAGGGTCGCTGTGAGTCAGGATCGACTCAACTGCAATGGATTTGGTTTTGGTTTTATTAGGCTGTTCAGGAGTCCCACGTGGTGCAAGTGGTGAAAATCAGCTGTTGAAAACCCTGTGGAACACAGTTCTACTCTGACCCACGGGCACAAGTATTTTTTTTTGGCTTTCCAAAGCCATTCCATGTCTGCTAACTCAGGTGAGCTTGCCGGACTCTCAGGAGGCGGCCTTCTACCCGAGGAGGCCGAGCATCCCCCAGGGTCCCGGGCCGGTGGCTCAGGATGACCCCTCTGAGCCTGTCCCACCCAACGGTCAGTGCGTGCAGCCACCCTGACCCCCAGCCAGGCCCTGTCCAATGCCTGTGGTCCACAGCAGACCTGGTGTGGCCCCTGATGGACAAAAGCACTGACAGGGGCAGGACTTTTAATCAGCTCAGTTCGCACGCTGCCTGTTTAACACACAAGGCTTCCCCCTGGTCTCTGAGAAGCCACACTTCCTCCGATGTCCAGCAAGACTGCCCAGCTGACTGACAACAGCCTGGTGCTGCATACCTGGGAAGTACGGGATCCGTTTCCCATTCAGCTTGTAGGAGACGCCAACCTTGATCTCGTCCAGTGTGTCCAGGATGTCCAGCTTGGTCAGCGCCAGCCTGTCCAGCAACCAGAGACTGATAAGAGACCAGCAACGATAGGCTCCCTCTGTGCGACTCCCACCCTCCTGTGTCCTCTCCTGCTTGCTGGGAGTGAGACGCAGGGCAGGAAGGGGAACCAGCAACAGTCCCAGCTGTCACCCCGGCCCCACCCTGCGTACAAATGCCCGTCTGCCCAGGACGCCTGATCGGGGACCCCCTGCTCCTGGTCCGCCGACCTTGCTATGCGGGAGCCAGTCTGGTGTGGACACCGGCCAGCACCGGCCCTGGCCTTGTCGGTGCCGTGGTATGCTTACGCAGTGAAGCCATTGATCATGTGGGCGTATCTAAGGATCGTCAGGTCCAGCCAGCCGCAGCGCCGCTTCCTGCCTGTGGTCACACCCCACTCGTGGCCACGGTTCTGCAGCAGGTCTCCGATCTCCTGCGTGGAGGTCAGGGCAGCGGTCAGTGTGGGAGGTGAAAGGCTGCGTGGCCAGCCTGCTGCCCCTCCTCCCCAGGCACAGCCTCGCCCCATGGAGCCACCCTCACCCGCGGCTTCTTCAGGCTCCTGTGTCCACCAGCGCCAGGTCGCTCCACACAAGCCCTGTCTGACCGGCTGTGGGGACTGTGATTCATGGGGCGGGGGGCACAGGGCAGAATCCCCCAGGCCCCAAATGCTCACGCCCCGGTGGGGCAGAATCAGCACACGGGGTGCGGGTTGGTGTTCTCTGCAGGCCATTGCACCTGTTCCTGCCTCCCCGCTTAGAGCCGGCTGCAGACATCTCCGGATGTCACGTCCTCCCTTTCCCACTCTGCCCCTGTGCACGCCTTCACAGGGACAAGAGCCTCCGCCACCCGTCACAGGGTTACAGGTGAGGGTGGGAAGGAAGGCTGGCTGCCTGAGGGCTGGAGAGCGTCCTTGCCAGCAGGTGGGATTACCTGACTTTAGTCCTGACTTTAGCTCGGTGGTTAGGGAAACCCGGGCTGAGGAGACACCCCAAAGGACAGGGAGGGCCTGTCTCTGAGGCTCCCGAGTCCTTTCTGACCTCCAGGGGCTTCATGAGTTGCACTAAGTGGGGAGCACTGGGCTCTGTGAGGCTGCACTCAGTTCCTAGCCATGGAGTCAAATGAGCATGTGTGTATACATACACGTATACACCACACACAAGCATACACTTGCACAATGGACATGAGCGCACACACACTGCATGCACACATTGTCAACACACGTGTTTGAGCATACACATGTACAGGTGTGCACACATCACTCACACGTGCACACACACTCATCACACACGTGTGCACACTCATCACACACACGTGCACACACACTCATCACACACACGTGCACACACACTCACATGGTGTTACTACTGTTGAAACATGTCAGCCTTCTCTCCCCTCTGTGCCCCAGGAAGAGCCCTTTGAGAGACGGAAATGGCCTCCCAGATGGTGAAGTTATGGCCACAAGTCCGGTTCACAGTCAATTTTGTCACTGTGTGCCCCTGACTGCACCCTGCCCCCCCCAGAGACGGACACTCACATTGATCTGCTCGGTGGGGAAGGCGCCGATGCCCACGCGTGTGGTGTATGCCTTCACCACGCCATAGACCTCGCCAATGTTCTGGGGGGGCACCCCCAGGCCTGTGCACACGCCCCCCACGGTGCAGTTGGAAGATGTCACAAACGGGTAGGTCCCTGCAAGACAGCCCGGCCGCAGGAGCCCCCTCAGCAAAGGGCCGTGGCCAGCCACATCTCCACTCCCTGCGTGTCTCTGCGGCAGGGGGTTCCTGCAGTCTGTACTGGGAGAGTGCCCCTCATGGGGCACTGTGGGCCAGGCCGCTGCAGCTTACATAGGAGTCTGGGATGGCGGGGAAGTAGAAGGCTGCGCCCATCTGGATGGTGGGTACCTGCCCTGCCAGCTCCCAGAGTCCTTGGTGATGGCAGGAGGGGTAAGCAGGCACACCTATAGGGTCGGTGCCTGGGACACACAGAAATCCTGCCTGGTACATCTGAGACCTGTTTGAACCACCGTGGTCTTCTCCCAGACCCCTTGTGGCCCTCACCCATCCCCTTCTCTTTTTCCATCATGCCCCCTTTCCCCATCCCCTTCTCCCCCCCATACTCCCACCCCTCACCCATCCCCTTCTCTCTCCCCATCCTGCCCCCTTTCCCCCATCCCCTTCTCCCCCTCATACTCCCACCCCTCACCCATCCCCTTCTCTCTCTCCATCCTGCCCCCTTTCCCCATCCCCTTCTCCCCCCATACTCCCACCCCTCACCCATCCCCTTCTCTCTCCCCATCCTGCCCCCTTTCCCCCATCCCCTTCTCCCCCCCATACTCCCACCCCTCACCCATCTCCTTCTCTCTCCCCATCCTGCACCCTTTCCCCCATCCCCTTCTCCCCCCCATACTCCCACCCCTCACCCATCCCCTTCTCCCTCCCCTCCTGTGGAGTCAAAACAACGAGGGACACTCATTTTTGTAGCCACAACTGCACCATGAGCTGGGACACCAGCCCCGCCACCTCCCCACGTAACCTGGTCCTGGCTCTCGGTGACCAGCCTGCCTTCCCTGGCAGATAACGGGGTCAGACCCCTGGAAGAAACGGTCCCAGACGCACCAAAGTCAATGTCCAGGAGGGCTGCATTGGCGCCTTCCACCAGGATCTTCTTCTGGGGTCCATGGAGCGCCTCATACATGAAATATACCCCGTCGCGCACCATGGGCCGGATCCGCTCAGCATAGCCCTGGGGAAGAGGTGGAGTGTGAGGCCTCAGTGACAGCCCCACCCAGCCAGCCTTCCAGAACCTTCCTTCCATTGTCTTCTGCCCAGACACAGGCACCTGCGACCTTGGGCGAACTGCTACCCTCCCTGGGTCTTCCTGAGTAGCGCTGACCTCTTGGGGTGCTGATCTGATTGAACGGGGGTGATGGAATGTTCTGGAAACATTCACATGATAGTCACTTTCTGCGTGTCTTTGCTGTTGGGTCTGGGATAGATGCCTAAGGAGGTCCTCATGTCCTCTTGCAGCAGAGGCCCCATGGGCACCGGGTCCAAACCCTGCTTTTTGGGGACGGGGACATTTGCGTGTTTTGGATGTGTTTCACACACGGCTCGCCTCGCCCCGCCCAGCAGGTGTGTCCTGCTTCTGTGGGTAGGCTAGGTCCATCCTACTATCAGGGATGTAGACCCAGAGGAGGGGGAACTCCAAGCCTCTGTACTTTCCGGAGGTCTTCGCACCGTCATCACCCTGTCGCGCACGCCACGGGGCTCCCCTGAAAGTCAGCATTGACACCTGCACTTCCCGTCACAGGTAGGAAAGGTGGGCCGCTGGGGCAATTGTCCCCGGTGAGGGAGTAAAGGGGCACACAGCGGATCCAGTAAGTGAGCCCACCTGTCTCCCGGCCTCCTGAGAAGACCGCCCTGCCCACTGCTGCCTCTCAAGGTAGGCCTTGTCCCCAAGAAAGCTAAAAAAGACCCAACCATGCCCAGTGGCCCCTGAGTTGATTCCAACTCCTGGAGACGCCATGTGCACCACCGTAGAACCGGGCTCCACAGAGTCTTCAATGGCCGAATTTTCGGAAGTAGATCACAGGCCTTTCTTCTGAGATGTCCCTGGGTGGATTTGAACTGCCAGCCTTTAGGTTAGCAGCCAGATGCAAGAACTGTTTGCACCACCCAGAGGCTCCCCAAGAAGGCCGGCCACCCCATAATAGTGACTTTTACAATGGGCATCCAGTGTTCCACGGTTCTCTGATACCACCACGCCATCTCACCTTGAGCTTTTTGAGCTGACCCTCGATGTCTACTTCCAGTGTGGGGAACATGGACTGGTGCTGGTGGGCCAGGTTCTTGAATCTGTGGACACAGTGGTCATTGTCTTCCCTGTGGTCCGTGTCAGAACCCCGTCCCCACCGGTCCCTGAGGGTCTCCCTCCCTGGGTCCCCGAGTGTCTCCCCCCCGGGCCCCCTACAGTCCCACTCCCTGGGTCCCCGAGGGTCTCCCTCCTGGGGTCCCCCAGAGTCCCACTCCCTGGGTCCCCGAGGGTCTCCCCCCGGGCCCCCTAGAGTCCCACTCCCCGGGCCCCCTAGAGTCCCACTCCCTGGGTCCCCCAGAGTCCCACTCCCTGGGTCCCCCAGAGTCCCACTCCCTGGGTCCCCCAGAGTCCTACTCCCTGGGTCCCCGAGCATCTCCCCCCCTGGGTCCCCTAGAGTCCCACTCCCTGGGTCCCTGAGGGTCTCCCTCCCTGGGTCCCCCAGAGTCCCACTCCCTGAGTCCCCAAGCATCTCCACCCCGGGCCCCCTAGAGTCCCACTCCCTGGGTCCCCAAGGGTCTTCCCTCCCTGGGTCCCCGAGTGTCTCCCCCCCGGGTCCCCCAGAGTCCCACTCCCTGGGTCCCCCAGAGTCCCACTCCCTGGGTCCCCCAGAGTCGCACTCCCTGGGTCCCCGAGGGTCTCCCTCCCTGGGTCCCCCAGAGTCCCACTCCCTGGGTCCCCAAGCATCTCCCCCTCTGGGTCCCCTAGAGTCCCACTCCCTGGGTCCCCGAGTGTCTCCCCCCCTGGGTCCCCCAGAGTCCCACTCCCTGGGTCCCCGAGGGTCTCCCTCCCTGGGTCCCCCAGAGTCCCACTCCCTGGGTCCCCCAGAGTCCCACTCCCTGGGTCCCCCAGAGTCCCACTCCCTGGGTCCCCCAGAGTCGCACTCCCTGGGTCCCCGAGGGTCTCCCTCCCTGGGTCCCCCAGAGTCCCACTCCCTGGGTCCTCAAGCATCCCCCTCCCTGGCCTCCTCCCGCTTCCCCCCTCCCCCTGGCACCTGGCAGAGAACTCATCGAAATCCGAGAGGAGGTCGCAGATGCGCAGGCCGGTCCGGGCGGCTTTGGAGGAGTAGGTTGGCCCGATCCCCTTCTTGGTGGTGCCGATGCTGAAACCACGGCGTGGGGCCAGTGAGGACCAAGGGCACCTCCCACCCACCCGACTGCTCAGTGTCATGAGATGGCACGGAGACCTGGCCCGGGCTCCTTTCCCCTCAGGCCTCGGTTTCCACACCCACAAATCAGGCTTCTTCTCAGCAGTGTGTCCAGGGCTCAGGAAGACCCAGGCCTCCAACAACAAACGGGACTCCACGAAGAGGCCCACTTTGAGCTGAGTGAGTCTCAGCCATCCAGGGCTGGTGCTGGGGTGGGCTGTTCCGAGACCAAGCCTGACCCTTCCCCTCAACCCCCAGCCTGAGGCCCTGCGCCCGGTGCCCTCTGTCTCCTACAGGCCAGTCTGTGCTCCTGCCTTGGCCTCCCTCTGAAGGCACTGCTCTCCCTGTCCACCCTGGGAGTGCTGCCAGGCCACCTCTGTGCCCACTGTCCCCACAAGGCCTGTCCCCGAGAGCATGGAACTGAGATGCCCCCCAGGGCCACCAGCCTGTGGCTAAGCTGTGAGTGTGTGCATTTGTGTGTGAGTGTCTGCATGTGAGTGTTGGTGTGCATACTGAGTATGTACCTGGCACGTGCGTGCCTGCCTGAGTGTTGCGGCATGTGTGTGTGTGTGTGTGTATGAGCGTGTGTGTGCTGGTTCACGTGTGCATGTGTGTGATGGTTCGGTGGGGGGTGGGGCGGGCGCAGGCCAGGCCTGGGCATCTCCAGGTAAACTGCCCAGTGCTGCCTCCCCCGATCCCGTTCCAGTGGGGGCCCTGGTCGGCAGGGCTGCTCTGTGGCCTACTGGGGTCCCCGGGGCCCACCCACCATGCCTCCAAGAGGTGGGGCTCAGGGGCTGCGGGCGGGAGTTTTCAGGGCATCTTGTCTCTTTCTGGTCCTAAAAGGATGGTGTGCCGTGTGCTGCTGTGGCGTGTCACCTTCAGTAACACCCTCTTGGCCACCCGGTATGGAGTGCTCCCCGGACATGCCCCCATTCCTGACCCACCCCGTCTGTGGTCTGCCCCTTCCTGCCTGTGTGCTCCTCGGGACAGGATGCTGCTGGTTTCCTGCCTGCCAAATTCTGGCTCAAGGACAGCAGCCCGGCACAGCAGGGGTCTAGCCAGTAAGTTTTGAGTGACTGAACGAATGTGGCGGCAGGGGCAGGATTAGGGCGCCGTGTGGGGAGCTGTGGGCAGAGGCAGCTGTGCCACATCTGTGCTTCTAGAATTTTCCTTACAGCCTATGCGTGTGCATACGTGTGTGTGTAGGAGGGACCCAGGTTTGCCTGGAGTTCTGGCAGTGTGGCTGGTGCAGGTGCAGCCAGGAGGCAGTGTGAGGCCCAGCAAGGCTGAAAAGGCACCGCTGCCCACACACACACAGCCTTGCAGGGCCGGATTGGGCAGTGCCCCCCACGCCCAGGACCAGACCCACGCCCTCGGTGCCCCACATGCAGGCCTTGGAAATTGCTGGGGAAGAGGGTGTCACGTGTGATTACTTCTTTCCCTCCTGTGCCTGGCGCTGCACCTCCTGAAGTCCATCAACCGCCTGGTGGAAGTCAAACACTGTTGGTCCAGGTGAGCGCCGCGGGCAGGGCCAGGAGAGAAACGGGACAGCAGTTCACGGGGGGCCGCGCTCAGGCTTCCGGGGGTTGGGGAGGTGGGTAGCCGGGAGGGCAGACTGGGCTCTGGCTCCACTTAGCACCGTCATGTGTGCTGGGAGACCCTGGGCCTCAGTTTCCCCATCTGGCCTCTTTGGAAAGGGCAAGGGACAAGATAAAAGAGCTTGTGATACAGCCTGTGCTGTCGCTCAAGGGAAGGTGTGGATCACAGGAGCCGGCATGTGAGTGTGTCGGGGGAGGCACGTGGGCGTCCCCTCTCCCAGCCCCTCTGAGCAGACCTACCCAGGTGGGCTCGGTCCGAGATGATGAGCCTCTTCTCCCAGTCCTTCAGACCTGCGGGAACACAGGCGAGGGACCTCAACTGTCCCCACCTCACTCAGGCCAGGTGGACAGTGGAGCCAAGAAAGGCTCCTTCACCTGCAGCACGCAGTCGTCTTCTTGTTGCCCTGTCCCCCTGTGGAGGAGGCCACTGGGCCCGCCTGGCCAGGCTGGGATGGTCCCTCCCATGTCCCAGCTGAGCTCCCGCCCCCGAAGGCTGGCCTCTGCTGTAGGCCCTGGAGCTGGAGCTGGTCTGAGGCCTGGCCGTTGTTTCACCTTCAGCCGCTCTGAAGGTGACCTATCTCCTCCACAGGGCCCCAGTCTGGTCCCTCCCGATGCTCACTGTCCTCAGGATCAAATGGTGACCTGCCCTTCTTCCAGTGACCTGAGTCCTGCCTGCTCTGGCCCTCCCAGGTCCCCTGCACTTCCAGCATCCTAGGTCTGCCTCGTCCACACCTACACCCAGACAGCTGGGTGATAGCATCACGCACCCCAGCACCCCCCACCCTCTGTGTGCCTGGCCAGCCGTCACTCCTCCCTACCCAGACATGCTCCCAGTGGGCCCTGGGACCCCAAACCAGGCTGGCATACAGGTTTGTGGAGTTTCATCTAAATTCTGGCCCCTGAGCCCCTTCCTGAATTGAACCCCCGGGATCTGTAGCAGTGACCGGTCTAGGACCTCTGCCCACCCACCTCACTGCGTCCCGAGCTTGGCACTGAGCTTTTTGCACCAGCAGAAGGAGGCAGGTGATGGCCGGAGGCCCTGCTGAGGGAGGGGACTGGCACCCGCGGAGCAATGACAAGGGGCCCACAGCTCCTCAGGCCCTCAGCGAACACGGGCCAGGGGACCATGTTGGGGCAGCACCAGTCTGCAGCGCTAGACTCACCTTTCTTCTCATTTTTTTCTGCTTCTTCAAACAAGCCAGGTAAGTGGATGACAACCCCATTGCCTGCAACACACGGGCACAAGAGACGGGAATGTCACGAGGCACATTTGAAAACATCAGCCGAGGTGGGAGTGGTGGATCAGAACACACTGGGCATTTTTAGGGCAGTGAAACTATTCTGCATGAGGGTGTAATGACATTAAGCATTTGCCAAAACCCATAGAACTTTACAGCACAAAGAGTGAACCCCAACGTGACAAGTAGCACAGTAAGAGCACTGCAGTAGCAGCGCCACGGTAACAGTACTACGGTAACAGCACCGCAGTAACAGTACCACGGTAACAGCACTGCAGTAACAGCACCGCAGTAACAGCACCGCAGTAACAGCGCTACAACAACAGTACCACGGTAACAGCACTGCAGTAACAGTACCACGGTAACAGTACTATGGTAACAGTACCACAGTAACAGCACCGCAGTAACAGTACCACGGTAACAGCACCGCAGTAACAGCGCTACAGCAACAGTACCAATGGCCGCGGAGTTGACCCCGACTCACGGCAGCCCCACGTGTGTCAGAGCAGAGCTGTGCTCCACAGGGTTTTCAATGGCTGATTTTTCAGAAGCAGATTGCCAGGCCTTTCTTCTGAGGTACCTCTGGGTGGGCTCCAACTTCCAACCTTTCAGTTAGTAGCCAAGCACCTCAACCATTGGCACCAACGTAAACTACGGACATGGGAGCTCCCCAGTACTTTTTTGCACAATTTTTCTGTAAACCTAAAACTGGCCTAAAAAAATAAAGTCTATTTAAATACAAGGAAACAAAAATGCAGAGACAGAGAGCAGTCAGGGTGGCTGGGTTGGAGGAGGGGTGGGGATAAATGGCAAACTGGCACGAGGGAGTTCTACGGCAATGAGAATGTTCTAGAACTGCATTGTGGTGACAGTGCCACAACGGGTGGATTGTGTGGTATGTTAGTGATTCCGCAACGAAGCTGTTCCATTGTATTGAAGCAGTTCCTCGTGGTGCAAACAGTTAACCTGCTCAGCCACTAAATGAAAGGTTGGAGTCCACTCAGAGGTGCCTTAGAAGAAAGGCCTGGCAATCTACTTCCAGAATATCAGTCACTGAAAACCCTATGGAGCACAGTTCTCTAACACATGCGGGGTCCCTGTGAGTCGGAGTCGACTTGACAGCAGCTGTTTATTTGTATTGCACTTGCCTGACAATGGAAAGGAGGCACGGAGCAATACCATTCACACCATTCCCCCTGCCTGCACGAGCCCTGCTTCCTTCTCTGCCCTGTCCGCAAACGACTGAAGCAGGCCCCATGTAGACATCCTGCGAGAAGGGAGACCGAGACCAGAGCGGGTTGCTCGCCCAAAGCCCACAGCCAGTGGGTCTAGGGGCTCACAACAGGTGAGCCTGGCATGTGTGGTGCTGAGGGACACAGGGCATCACTAGAGGTGAGGTGACTCAGAGACTGTGCAAACCATGATGAGCACAAAAGGTCACTAAATGCCACGAGTCCTGAAATAACTGGTGTGGCTCGGGGAGGTTTCGTAAGCCTGGGGCAGCTGCGTGGGCTCGAGTACATTGCCTCCTGCCAAATGAGCTGTTTCGGGGGTGCCTCTGGCTTTGATGACTACTGGGCCAACCCTCTGCCCGTGTTCCCTGGTGACCGCCCTGGCCTGTCCCCCAGCTCCTCAGATACTGGCAAAGCATCCTCCGGCCAGGCTGGGCGGCTGGAGGAGGCAGGAGGCCACAGTCAAGGCCACGCGGCACCTGCCTGCGTAGCAGCCCGAGGGCCAGGGACAGCGGCTCAGGGCACAACTCCATCTGTAATGCTGCCTGCACCCCGCTGCTGGGCTGGCGGGGATGCAGCCAGAGTCTGTGCTGAGGTGGGAGGGACCTCTGCCTGTGGACCCACCTTAGCTCGTCCCTCCCTGCGTTTGCTCATGTTTAAGGGGCCAGTGCCGTCAGCGGGGTGCAAACCAGGGGCAGGCAAGCCAGACGGCGCTGGCAGCCTCCGCTTCTCGGCCAGTGGGGAGGCTTTGCTGTAGGTGTGGAAGGAGCCAAAGGGCAGTCCAGGCGGTCTTTGGGTTACGAACTAAAAATTCGAGGTACACACACAATGGTTCATAGTAACAAACGGGTGCTAGTTCACAACGTGTGTGAAAACGTTGTTGTTACCGTATTATCACGTCAGAGGTGTCTCAGTGTTACCTGGAAGTGTTTTTTTAAACCTTTCCATGCATAGAAAGGTACACTATATACTATATATGTAGGGTTCCCAATTACATACAAATTCAACTTAAAGACAGGTTTAAGAAGGAAGCTCGTTTGTAACCTGGGTAACCGACTATACCAGGAGCTCCCAGAGTGTCTGGGGGCTGGGAAAAGTGTCTCTGAGCATCTCTGAGCAAGGAGGTCTGGGCTAAGCACGCAGCCCTGGATGGGAAGGGGAGCCAAGGCCGAGGCTGGAGGGTGTTGGGTCCTGGGGTGCTGGAATGGGGCTAGAGACGAGAGGCCTGCTGGGAAGCTGGCAGGTGACCGAGGTGAGTGGGATGATGGAGTGGCCTGGCAGGGGCCAGAGGGTACAGCCTTCCTCCACAGAGGTTCCGCCTCCACACTGCAGGAGAGAGGCCTGCTGTGCCCCTCACACACCCTGACACGCACACACTTGCACGTATGAACACACGCCCCACACTCACACACACCCGCACATGTACATATGCATACCCACTCACACACATGCATTCACATAGGCACTAGGCACGTGTGCACATATTCACACATGCTCACTCACACACGTGCATACCTACATGCACGCACAACCACACACGCACACATCTACACTCATACGCTTGCATATGTGCACTCACCCCAACATGCCTGCTCACACACACATATGCCTGCCTTCATGCACACACACTCACCCACATACATGCCTGCAAGTACATGCAGACTCACACTGCACACATGCCTCATCTCCTGACGTCCGTCCCTCTGGTCTGTTCCCCAGCGCAGGGCAGACATGAGATGGTGCAGGTAATTCCGTACAGCTCCTGGTGGGGCACAGTGCTGCATTCCACCCGGCTCCTCAAGGAGCCTGCATCTGCGGTCAGTGGTGCCCCTACACCCAGCATACTGGTCTCCTGGGTCTGCTGGAGTTTTGGGCCTTTCCTGCCGCTATGGGGGACTCACCAATGAAGGACACAGCCTTGCTGTTTATGATGCCACTGGGAAGCAGGTGGAAGTCATACTCCTTGCCGTCCACCACCACGGTGTGGCCCGCGTTGTTGCCACCCTAAGGAGAGAGACCACTGAGACCTGGGATGTGGTGCTACCCCCAGAGGGCCACCCAGGGCCCAGATGCCCCCGAGAGCCACTCCAAATGCAGAGGCTGAGGAGCCTGGAGCAGGGCCTTTCCCCACAGGAGGGCGAGATTCTACCGGCACATGGTCTGGCTGTCTGACATCTGGGTTAGGTGACGGGGTTGGAGAGGGTGTGGCCCAGGCTGGCCCCTATCCCTCTGCTGGGGAGGATGGTGAGAGTGGGGCTGGCTCAGCACAAGGCATCCTGCAGCTGGGTACCCAACTCAGAACTTGTCTGCCTGCGGCGGCTGCCTTCTCTGATGCAGAAAGGGGGCCCAGCTCCTCCAAGCAGCCCATCTCTGCTCGGCTCCACCAACAGCCCAGTGCTCTGCATGGCGGCCAGAGCCCAGTCATGGGTAAAGGCAGCCCTGCCCTTCTCCAGGGCATGGGGTGCCCAGCAGGACCAGTGCCCCCACCCCCTTTGGCAGGGACCCCTCCCACTGGACCTGCACCATCCATCTCAGAACAGCAGTTCCAAAGCAGCCCTGCTCTGGGGTCACCTGCCTTTTCTTTACTCACACTGACCACAGCTGACCTCTGGGCTGGGGTGGGCTAGAGCCACTGGGCCCATTAAACCCAGTGCTGCTGCTCAGGGTGGGCGGGAGCCCGAGGGCAGGAGGGGCAGGTTCCAGCCCTTGTTCTGCCAATGACCAGCACATGCGTGACCCACATCCGCTCCCCCACCCTGGACTCTGCTTCCTCAGGTATCACCGGGGGTCATAACACAGCCCCGTCCTGGCAGCAGGTCCTAGGGTGAAGCAGCAGGGAGGCCCATCTGCCCTTGTCACACCACCAGAAGTCCACTCAGCAGGGGCTCATGGGTGCGCTCCCTGCCGCCCTCTGCTCTTGGTGCAGGCAGGCAGGGGGCGGAAGCTCATGAAAAAGTGCCAGATGGGGCCACGATCGTGAACACCTGATCGTCCAGTGGGCAGCAGCAGAAAGGTGAGAAAAGTGTCTGTCCTCCCCATCGCTGGCTGCTGCCCCCGAGGCTGGTCTGGCTGCAGTGGGAGCCCAGATGGAAGAGGCAAACACACGGGGTCTTCAGGGTGGCCAGGTGTGGGACACCAGGAAGGTCCAGGCTGCAGGGGGGTGATCCAGTCGCCATCCCACTGCCCATCACCAGATGGTGCAGTGGGCTACCAGGGGTCCAGAGCCACAGACCACCCCCCACAGCCTCCCTGTCCTGTCCAGCGAGGGTGATGGGGCCACCCTGCCTGAGGCCGAGAGAGGGACACGCCCACACCCGCGTTGTGGACTTAGCACGCCTGCTGCATCCCCAGGGTCCTTGGATATAAGAGCCTGGAGCCCAGCTCTAGCCAGCCTCCACCCTGACCTCCTGCCCTAATCTCCACGCCCAGATGTAGAGGTGGGCCCTGCCCCAAGGCCCTGGCTTCTAATCAGGGGGCCTCCTCCCAGTCCAACCTGATGTTCTAAGAAGCCCAGCTGTGGCTGCAGGGCCGTGGACTGATGGCTTTCGGGCCAGCCTTCTGACCTCTCCTGGACCTGCCTGGCAGGCCCTAGGCCTCACATCTCCCCTCCCTGCCCCTCAGCCTTGGCAGGTCCCGAGAGACCCATTGACCAACCCCTCCCCCGCAGCAGGAGCACCTGTCCCTCTTGCTGCATCTAGGCAAGATTTACAGTCTCTTGGCTCCTCCACCGAAATAGACCAGTGGGTGGAGGGGGGCATGGGGTGGGGAAAGGAGGGGAGCAGATGCTGGGGGAACCTGGCAAGGGCACCCCCTCCCTGGACCCACCTCACACATCAGTGAAATAAGAAGTGTGTGTTCAGACCCCCCGCCCCACTCCTCCTATGCACCCCTTTGGCCCTAGCTTGGCCTCTGCTGCTTTCCCCAGTGGCTGAGGGGGCCTTGGGGGAAACGCACTGCACAGCATGCTCGTGGCACCTGGGAGCTGCACCTTTAAAATGCAGTTTGAGGGTCTGTTCTGGGGTGCTACTGAGGCCTCTGAGCACGATGGTGGGACTCCCAGGCAGCCAGTCAAAGCTGCAAAAGGATGAGATTGTAACAGGACCCCCCCCCCTTCTGTTTCAGACCAACCCCGACCCAGCAGGTCCACCTGTGTCTGGCACAGACTCCTGGGAGCCATGGAGATCCAGGTGCAGACCCAGAGCAGCTCAGCTGGCAAGTCTGTGCCCGCCCCCCCCGCCCAGGACTGGGTTTCCACACTCACAGGTAAAGGTCCAGCTGGGTGACCACTAAGTCACCTTCCCCCGGTGTGTTCAGGGCTGGGTGACACCCGGGCCACTGGACAGCCAGCAGGACACAGTGAGATGCTGTCCCAAGGGTGGCCCCACCTCCCCTGGGCTGGGAGGTGAACTGTGGGCTGCGGAGGGGGAGCTGGAGAAACGACCCCAGAGGGGGCTGCCACAGGAGGGAGGAGATAAGGGGGCCTGTCTGGGCTGTTGGGACAAGGCAGGAGGGCAGTTTGCCAGGCACGGGGAAGGGTTATGAGTGGGGGCGAACTGTGGCAACAGCAGGGCTGCAGCCTGAGACATGGGGCTCAGGCTCCTATTGGAATGGCTGAGGGCTTCTAGCAGGTTCCACTGGGGCCTGGGTTGGGCGTCTGGGACTCCAGGGCACTGCCATGCATGGCTCTGCTGGGACCAAGTTCTGAGGGTCACTCGGGCGCCATGGACCCGCTGTCCTTGCTGACCCTCTGCGTGGCGCCCGCCCAGTGATGACCTGGAGGTCACATCCCCTCACTCTTGGTTCATGTAGCATATCCAGGCCCTAAGTCCCCCTTGCTTCTCAGGCCCCTGGGGGCGGGGAGACACCTGGGGCTCATGGTCTCCATTTACAGATGGGAAAACTGCAGTCCCGAGAGCAGTGGAATTTGCTGCAGAGCCGGGACTAGAACTTGGGTCGTCTGCCTCCAAGGGTCTCCCTCACAGCTGCTCAGTCTCAGACTTAAGACCTCCAGGGGCCCCTCATGCCACAGTTCTCCCACCTGGGACCATGGGCCTCCAGGGCTGAGAGAGTGTTGAGTCTTGCCTGCAGCAGCTAGGGGCCAGACAGAGCAGGGACGCAGCCCAGACTCCAGATGAAGTCCAGATGGAGCCCAGACGGAGCCTAGACAGAGCCAAAACATGCCCAGATGGATCCCAGAGCCCAGACAGACTCCAGAGGAAGTCCACACAGAGCCCAGACAGAGCCCCGATGACCCCATCAGGGCCCAGTGCCTCCTTTCCTCCAAGGACTGGTGCCCAGAGGACACAGAGCCAAACTGGCGGCAAAACACAGAGCCCAACACACCGCCTTTGTTGGGGTAAATACCAGCTCCTAGGAACAGGCGGAGGCTGGAGTGGCCGCGGGGTCTGGTGACTCAATGCTAGCACTGGTGGCAGCCCCAGGAGTCTGGCCAGGGCCACTCCCAGCCAGGCACACACCCAGCCCAAACGCTGAACCCAGGCCCTGCCTCAAGGGGCTGCCCATCCTGCCATCCACCCTGCAGAGGTCGACTGATGTCCTGGGGAGATCTGGCCACGGGGGTCAACGAGGAGGTCAGGGGCAAAAGAATGCCCCATTTCTTAGGCTTCCCATGGGCGAGGCCCACCTGCTGACCTCTGAGCCCACAGAGGGAGCTGGACAAGGAGGCTATCTCAGTCAGCAGATGGTAGTCCCTGACCCAGAGAGGGGGTGCTATCTGCTCGGGCTGTGGCCTGGTTTGGAGATGGGAGCCCGGGAGCAATCCAGGAGTCAGAAGCCCCCCCGCAGGAGTTGGCCAGGCTCTAACACCCAGGACGCTTTGCCCTCTCTGGCCTCCACCCTATAGCCAGAGAGCCTGTCACCTGCCTGCTGGGCTGACCTCCACCCCAGCTGCCCATGGTCTGGCCGCCCTATCTGTATCCCAAGGGCCGTATGGCACTGACTGGCACCCTGAAGTCCAGGACATTTCCTTCCTGTGGCTGCCCCTGCCGCTGGACTGTCTAAATGGGACTTCCTGTCTGCCGGCCTCTGTCCTTGGCTGTCTGCTGGCCCTCAGCACCCCTGAGTTCAGCCAGACCCTGAGTTACAGCAGAGACTCCTGAGAACCTCTGGGCCCAGCCTGTGATGCTGCCCCTCAGGACAGACCCCGGCTCCCAGGAGCCGAGCCCGGATGGGCCCCAGAGCCCAGGGACCATGCCCCCACATCCATTGCCTCACAAACCAGGCTCCTTCTCACCTTTCTGGTGCTGGCCTTCTCCCAAGCCCTGCCAGCCTGCCCTGTCCTGCACACGGACCCTCTGGCAGCCTGCCCACCCCCGTGCTGCCCGCAGCCCACTCCTCATTCTTCCCACTACCTCTGCTCTGCTCCCCAGGCCTTAAGGACCCTGCTGTCCACCTGGGCAGGCAGGTGTGGCCTTCTGCCTCTGAGCCAGCGAGTCCTCTAGGCTGTCCCCCTCCGTGCGCAGGCAGGGTGGTACCACAGGTACTGGGAGTGGTGATGAGTGAGCTGGGCGAGCTCAAAGTGGCCACTCAGGGGCCAGGGTCTCTGTCTCCTTGGAGCAGCCAGGGCAGGCTGTGTGTTTGTGTGCACATGTGTATATGTATACGTGTGCATGTGTGTATATACATGTGTGCATGTATCTGGGCACAGGTGTATGTCTGTGCGTGTGTGTGCATGCATGCGTGTACGCTGGTGTGATGCTAAGGGGTGGGGGCTGTCACTTTGGGCTGGGCCCCTCCTTGGTTCTGGGCAATGGCCTCCTACCAGCCCCTCTGGCCTCTGTCTCCTCCACCCCCACCTGCATGCTGCCATTGACCACAGGGTTGTCTTCATCACAGGCAGTATCCCAGGCCCACCACACCGCCACGTCCAAATCGTTGCTCACCTCATGGGCTCGTCCTACCTGCAGACACTGAGCTTTGTCACCACGTCTGTCCCCTCCTGGTCACTGAGCCCTTGGCACATGGCCCCCTGCCCTGGACACCTTCCCTTAACCTCCCTACCTGCCAGAGTCGCTCCCTCATGACTCCGTTCAGCCCCCCTCCTCTTGTGACTCCTTCTCAGACCCTCACCCCAAGGGGTGCCCACACTGTTCTAGACAGCTCCCTGGCCAGAGTGCCCACGTGCTCCCTGGGGAGCCTATGTAGTCCCACTCCGGGACCAACACTATCGACTACGTCAGGAGGTCCCCAGCCAACCGGAGCATGCAGTGAAGGGTGTCCCACACTCGCCTTGCAGAGGGGCCCCCCAGGCAAGACACGTCCCCTCAGTACACAGCCTGACCCGGCCTCTGTGTTCTCACCTACATCAGCCGAGGTTCTGGCCGCAGCCCCAGGCAGGTGTCGCTGCCCACAGGGGCACCCAGCAGATGGGGATGGCACTGGAGCTCACGGCAGGAGGCCCGACAAGGCCAGCCAAAGCACCCCCATCACCGAGCACTCTCGTGGCCCCCTGTCTGCACTGCCCTTGGAGGAAGCTGTCTCCACCCTCTCCGGGCCAGAGCCCAAAACAGCAAATGACAGTGGACTCTGACGTGGGAGGAGGGGCAGGGAGGAAGAGACAGGCTACCGTCGGGGGGGCTCCGGGGTCTCCAGATACCACAGCGTCCTGGGTGGTACAAACCGCGAACATGCTCCCTGCTAACCGAAAAGTTGGAGGTTCAAGTCCACCCAGAGCTACCTCAGAAGGCCCAGTGATCTACTTCCGAAGACTCAGCCACTGAAAACCCTGTGGACCAAGCTCTCCTCTGACACCCACGGGATTGCCGTGAATCGGGGTCGACTTGACGACAGCTGGTTGTTAGATGTGACAGCAGAGGGGTGACTTGGACCCGGAACAGACCACAATGGGCCAGTGGAGTGAGCTCTTCCACACCTGTTTGAGGGGCTGGGGCCGGTCCGCAGACAAGGCAGGGAAGGGCAAGCCGGCCACAGAAGAGGACCCCCGGGAGAAGGTGCTGGACTCCAAGGAGGTGGGGCGGGATAGCACATGGCCTGATGTCTTTGTGACTGTGGGCAGCAGAGAGGATGAGCCCTGGGGACCCGGGGCTTCCGCGATGGGGGGGAAGGGCAGGTGGACACACTTGGCTCAGCAGAGGCCACAGCAGACCTGAAAGAGGACAGGTGATGCTGGCCAGGCCATGGCCACAATGTCGGATCTGTGAGGAGAGGGGAGGCTGGCCCCAGGACACTGACCCTGGAGGACAAGAAAGGTGCAGGCCCAGAGCTCTGGCAGGCCAGGGAGGCCTGGGCCCTTGGGTGCATTCTGACCGAAACAATCAGGTGGGGAAGAGATAAGGCAGCTGTGTAGGGACAAAGATTTCCTCTGGGCAGGGCCCGGCCCCAGACGCCTCTGGGCAGGAGCTGAGAGCCAGAGTCCAGGGCATGACAAAGGTCACCAAAGGGCTGTACAAAGGGCTGAACCAAAGAGAGCCAGGAGGGGACAGGCCAGCTGGGGGCAGAGAGTTAGGGGTGCAGAGCAGAGGTGGCTGCCTATATTCCTCTCCGTCCCAGGAGGCAGAGCAGCCACAGTGGGGGACGGGGACACACTCAGGATGGCTCCAAGCTCAGGAGGCCCTCTGGGGCCGAGGGAACTGGCAGGTGGGGTCCCTGAGACCTGCCTGGATGCAGCCCCAACAGCCCCAACCACCGGTGCCCCAAGTCCCCTGCACGCCTGCTCCACCCCCTGCATTCTCCCCCATGCCCCCCTCCATTCACCCTTGGTCCGCAATCCACAGCCCAGGCTTGGCCTCTGTGCAACCAGAACCGGTACTGGCTTGTTCTTCTGGCTCCAGGTGCACACAGCCTTACTAAGAAACCTCTGCCAGGCCCCGACCGTGGGGGGTGGTCAGGCAGTGGAGGGGCACCAGAAAAAGGCAGCGCCAGGTGGTCAGTGGTGGGCAAAGTCCCCAGCTAAGGGGAGACATATGGGGGTGGAGTGGGGTCATTGCCGGGTACGGGGGACACTAGAGAGGAAGGCTCAAGTCTGCACCCTTGTTGGGGGGGGCTGGAATTGGGGCTACTGTGATGGGTGCATGTCAGTTATCCTCATGCCTCAGCTCTCTGAGCCTCAGTTTTCTCTCCTGAACAGGGGCTGGATGGACCACCCCACATCCTCTTTCAGGAGTTGGAGAGGAGAGTCTGGTGATGGGGCTCCACCCAGCTCTGCACTGCCTGGTGGTGGGGGAGTGAGGGGGGCTGGCAGCGGGGTAAGCTCATGGCTAGCAGGACCTTTTCTGGAACCAACTCCTGGTGTTTCAAGATGGAAACTGAAGTCCCCAGGCCACCTGGAGGAAGGCCCTGTGGGAGGGTGTGAGGGCTGACCAGACAGCAGTGTCCTGATGAAGGGGCTGGGGGTACTCCTGGGGCAGACGCCTGCAGAAGGCGGTGATGGGTGATGTGCAGAGCTCTCTCCTGAGGCAGGGCGCCTGGATGGAGGGGGACGGCAGCCAACTGAACCCTGGCTTGGACGCCCTGTGGAGGGGCAGGGATCCCCGAGGCTCTCAGAGAAGAGGGGGGCGTGTTTGGCGTGACAGAGCAGACGGGGGAGGTCCCCTGGACCTCTGGAAGCAACCCACAGGAATTCTCACCAGGTGGCATGGCCACCTCACATCAAGCTCTTTCCTGAGTGAGTCTCTTCTTGGGTGGGGGGCTTGCTCTGAGCCCTGGACCTCCCCCCGGGGAGTACGGCGTTGAGGCCAAGAACCAGGGAGAAGAGCCAAGCACCCGCCACCTGCCTGCCACCTGGTACCCATTCTTGGCAACAGCCTCCAATGTGGCTCCAACCCAGCCGTGCCCACGCGTGCACCCCGTAGCCAGCCCCTCATGCCCTGAGTTGTAACTCAGCCCACAGGCAGCAGGGTTTGGGGCCACCAGGCATGGGGATGGGGCTCACAGTGGCCCTGGGGACTGGGCCAGAGATGCTGGAGAGGAGCCAGCCTTGTGCCCTCAGGGGACAAAGCTGTGCCGGGCTCCTGGCTGGCACTACCCGCAGCAGGTCACCCTGCCAGGAACTGTGGTTCCTCCTCCCCCACATCCCCCGCCCCCACCTCCGACTGGCCTTCCTGAGCACCAGGGTCCCTGCCTTGCCCTCCTTCAGGTCCCTGCCCAGGCGGCTGGCTAGCCTGGAGCCCCACCCACCGCAGCCTGGCCTGCTACCCTCTTGCCTTGCTCTGCTCCTTCCCCTCCCCTAGGCCCACCCTGAGGTGCCCTCCTGCCAAGCCAGACCTCTGATCTCCTCGAAGCACCCTGAGCCCTGGGCCTTGTCAAGGGTCCCAGACCCATGCTGGTCGCAGGGGTCCTTGCAGAATGAGGGGTGGTGGTGGCCTTCAGCCAGGCAGTGGCTAGGAGGCCCTGTGTCTCACCCCATGACACTCCCCACCCCGGATCGAGTATCCCCGCCTCAGCGACTTGTATTTATAGCTCAACCCTTGGCCCACTGCCCTGGGGGGGGCGAATTCCTGGGAGTAGGGAGTGGGGGAGGGGCGGGGCGGCAGTGTGGGGGTGGGGGGCTCAGAGGAGGGGAGGAGCCTCTCTCTGGAACTTAGAGAGCCGGGCCTCAGGTGGTGGGAGGCTGTGTGTGTAAGTGGTATGTGTGTGTGGGGTGTGTATGTGTGGGTGTGGGTGGGTGGGGGGTGGCCACTCCGAGAGGTGTCCCCAGGAGGGAAGGAACCCAGGGGGTGTGTCCTTAGGGCCCGGGAAGGAGGGAGTTCTGCCCAGTGGGAGGGGAGGGGAAGGGGCCTTGCTGGCAGGGTGGGGAGCCCGGCACCCGGCCCCACCTGGCAGCGGCTGATGATGTCGGCGTCCGTGGCCAGCAGGTCCACCACCTTGCCTTTCCCCTCGTCCCCCCACTGCGCGCCGAGCACCACGGTCACGCGGGAGCCGGTCGCCGCCACCTCCTGCTGCAGCCGCCCCCGCTTGACGCCGCCCGTGCCGGGGGGCCGGTCATTGGAGGCGCGCGTCCCCGACATGCTCGCTTGCTCTGCGCCGGGCCGCCCCGAGAGCCCGCCGCGCCCGTGGCCACCCGCGCCATTAAATGCAGCCGGCTGGGCGGGGGGCGGGCCGGGGGCGGGCCCGTGACGCCCGCCCCGGTGACCTCGCCGCCGCCGAGGTCCCGCCCCTCTCGCCACCAGCCGAGCGCGCGGGCCGACAGACGGCGGGGCAGGGAGCGGCCCACGGGCGGCCTGGCCCCGGCTCGGGGGCGCCCACAGTGCCACCGGGGCCCACACGCGCTCGCTCGCTGGGAAGCAGGGCGGTTTGCACCACAGCCCCCGCAGGTGGCCCGGGCCGTGCCCCGATTTCGGGGTCCGGAGGCTGTAGGAGTGGGGCCTCCCCTAGGGCAAGGAGCTGCGTCTTCCCGCCCACCGGCCAAGCTTGCACGCTCCTGGTGCACACCTGCAGCAGGTGAATCCAGGTACCACGATGGGCGTGGGGGCGCCCCCTGGTGGCCACAGAGAACACTCGCCGCGCGCCCTCGCGGAGGACAGCGTGACCCCATCGTGCGCGCAGGGTCCGGCGTCCAGGCTGGGCGCGCCGTGGGCAGCACGTGGCTGTGCGATTGGGCTGCCCTCAGGCCCGCAGCGCAGGGAGTCTAGGGAAAGGGGGCCTGGGGAAAGGGGGTAGGGGGTGTGGGGAAAAGGGGCCAGTGCCATCAGGTCAGGGCCAGAGTCTCCTAGAACTTCCACGTCAGACCTCGTTCCTGCCCCAGCCTGTGGACGGATTGGGTGCCCAATAACGCAGGTGAGACCGCTGGGCTCTAGTGCACTGCCCTCCCTCCCCCAAAGGAGACGCATGTTTGCCACTCCTCGGGCTGCAACACGAGGTCCTGATGGCCCCTAGGGGCAGGAATACCATATCAGGCCCTTGCCCCAGGACTGGGAGGCAGTGCCCCTCGGTCTGTCCTGGGTGGGGGGGAGGTCACAGTCCAGAGATGCTTGGAGTCTCCATCTGACCTCTGGACAGAGCTCCTAGGGCTCCCGGGCAACAAGAGACCAGGGAGCTTCAACACCCACTGGGAGCACAGGTAGATGACCCTGGACTTGTTACAGCAGGGTCACTGTGGGGGTTAATGATTCACCCCCCAGGGAAGGACCCACCTGCCCCCTCCTCCTGGGTCTCCCTCCTCCTGAGTCCCCCTCCTTCTGGGTCACCCTCCTCCTGGGGCCTCCTCCTCCTGGGGCCCCCTCCTCCTAGGGCCCCTTCCTCCTGGGTTCCCTCTCCTGGGTCCCCCTCCTCCTGTGACCCCCTGTCTCCCCTCCCACCTCTTTCTCCCTCTCCTGGCCTTCTCCTTCCTCCCCCCCATCCACCCCCCCAGGGTTCCTGGTGCTGCCTCCACCCTGCCAGTTCTCCTGGTTCACCCCTGCACCCTCTGGTGTGTTGGCTCAGAGTGGCCTTCCACGCTGTGTCCTGGTTCTGACCTGGGCAGGTTACATAGTCTGTCTCTACCCCAGCCCCCTCTGTCACTTGGGGATCCCAGCAGTCCCCTGCTCAGCATCTTGATGGAGTAGTGACATGTGCAGTGACAAGCCTCAGGGCAGGCCAGGTACACAGCACCTGCGTGGCCAGCGGTCCTGCAGCTGGTCACCATCCCAGGAGATGCACGGGCTTGCCTGTGCACTGAACGGTGTATGGTGGGCAGACTGGCCCACCGCCCTGAGCAGCCCAACACAGAGGACTGAGGGGGCCGGCTCCGGGCAGGGGCTCCGAGTGCACCTTGGGCGGGAGGCTGTGACGAGGGGGGATGGGCTCAGGGAATCGGGAAGGAACGTGGGTGCAGCAGCTGGCCATGCAGGTGCTGTGTACCTGGTTTGTGGTAGAGAGACCATGATGGTTGTGGGAAGCTTGTGGGGTTTTCCCCCCAGATGGAGGATTTGAGCATTTCTAAAAAACCAGGAGCCAGCAGGGAGGACGAAGCTGATGTTACATCAGACATCCACCTGGGGCCCTGCTGAAGGCCAGAGAGGGAGACCCTTGCCCCACCTGCCATGGGGGTTGAGGCTGGCACTGCACTGCCACCCCACCCCCACTATAAACAGTGGGTACCAGTGGGGAGTCGGGAGCTTTGCTAAAAACAGCCTTGCCCAGACCCAGCAGCTGCGCCTGGCTGGTCACACGGTCCAGCCCGAATTAGAATGCCCCACCCCGGCTGGTGGGCAGCACAGGAGGTGCCAAGCTCACCGTCTCTGCTCTGGAGCTGCCAAGTGTGACCCAGGGCAAGTGGCCACGACAAAGCTGTGCAGACCTGACAGCCCCTGGGGACCATCTGGCTGGGCCACGGCGGTTCTCACTCTGGGGCCACACTTCGCTGTGGGATGTTGTCTCAGTCGCCCGGACGCCCAGACGCACAATGGAACTATGAATGGAAACAAGCTTGCCAGACTGTGCTCGCCCTCCCTGGGCAGACCCTCTGCTCATTTCCGTTCCTCTCCAGTAACTCCCACCAGGCGGGCAGCAGAACAAGGCCATACAGAAAGCACCTTATCCCACAGGCCTTCCCATGGCCTCCTCTGAAGCAGACAGGGTGATGGCCTGCCTGCTGCCTGGTCTCCAGGGACCTGGCCAAACTCTAGCCTTCACCGTGGTCAGGATGGCCCCTGGGGAGGCTTGCCGATCTCAATGAACGGGCAAGGGGCAGAACTGGGTCAGCTGGTCTGAGAGGGCGGGTGCCTGGCTGCTTTGAGGGCATCTTGGGCGAGATGGCTCAGCTGGGGACAAGTGTGGCACTGGGTGTGCTTGGGGGTTGGACCCTGGCCTCTGGTGCAGGAAATAGTCTTCTGTTTGAGGTCCCCACCTTCTAAGGGACCACCCACTGTGGGAATTCCCTCCACATCCTTCTGAGGCCACAGGCAGCCAGCTAGGTGAGCCCTCCCCAAAATCACTCTCCTCCCTTCCCCGGGAGGCAGCTCCAGGAGTCTGCATGCTCACGGCCACTCCCTTCCCCACCTGTCACCTGGCTTCTGGCCATGAGGTCACAGGCTGGGGAAGGGAGGCTGAAGGAGGCCAGTAGGCCCGTCTCTAGGGCCCCAACCATCTGTCTGACGGGGGTGTGCAAGGCGGAGGTGGCTGCTGACTGCAGGGTCCAGGGAAGTCAAGCCTAAATATGGGGAGCCCCTCCTCCTGTTCCCCCTGCTCCCACCTCATCACAGCTGCTGCAGGGGCGGACGAGGGGCCAGAACCCTCGAGGCATGCCCCCCGTGTTCACAATGACCAGCCCACATTCCCTCCACAGCTGCAGAACACAACTTGGACAGACGGAAAGCTAGACATCTTCTTTATTGGGGAAAGTGCCTGCGGGACCCCAGTCCTGGCAGTGCTGAGGCAGCACACACCCCTGAACGGGGCAGCGGACAGGGCTTGGGCAGGCACCCCTCACTGGGGGCAGGGGGCAGAGAGAATGAGTGCCACCCACAGACCCTCCGGCTGGGCCCTTCCTGTCCCCAGGTCAGCAGGCCAGGCCAGGCCCTGAGAGGGACCGGCTCTCTGTGATGAGGGCGGTCCTGGCTATGGCAGGAAAGATGGACCTCCATGGGGCTGGGTGTACTGGAATGGGGTCCCCCAGCCTGCCCACGCCACTGCCAGCCAGCCATCAGGCCCTGGGGTCCCCACCAACCCGCCTACCCCCACTCAGCTACTTTGGGCAGCAAGACTCAAAACGAGCCATGGTTTAGTGAGATCTCCTGTGCTCCAGCCCAACTGAGTCGAAGGAGGTGGGCTGTTGGGGGCTGGGGTCCTTAAGGAGTGCAGTGGGGGTCTGTTCTCCATGGCTCCCAGGGCTGCGGGGGCCCTGTGCCTGAAAGCTCAGTGCCTAAGAGCCCAGTTGCAAAAGCAGAGTGCTGAGCCTCGGGGGCCGTGGGGAAGCATGGCCAGGGTGGGGTACCCAGGTGAGAGGCCCCACAGCTGGGGACAGTGTACATGCAGGGTGCGGACGGGTTCCAGGGGCCCGGGGAGGGTGTGGTGCTGGCCAGCCCCTGGCTGTGATGCTCCCAGAAGGCTGTGGCAGGCGTTGCTGGGTAAGGCACTGAGTTCTGGTGCCCAGTGGCCCCCAGGCAGCAAGTCCTGTCCTCGGCTGGTTGAAGCGGCCCCCCCGGGCCTCTCACTTGGCTTTGGGCTTGGGAGGGGCTCTCTGCCTGGGGCCTGTAGGGGGAAAGGACACTGTCAAGAACAGTGGCCTGCCCCATTGTCCTGCCGCGGGTTCCCGGGGCCACTTGGGCAGGGCTGGCAGCATTTGGCTGGGGGAGGGTGCCCGACGACCCTGGCAGGCCGTTCCTGTTCAGGCTGACCTTGTAGGACCTGGCAAGGAATGCCTGTTGCTCCCTCGGGGAGGGGGACGCCCATGGCTCCCCTCCCTCTGTCTCGGGCCTGCTCAGTCTCTAAGCTCATAGCCCCCACGTCACCCTCACTCTGGTGTTTGCCAGGGCTCTGCTCTACCCGGCTCCTGTGGATTTGGGGAGGGGTCTGTTGCCCCCACTGCCCCCTTGGGTTCTTCCTACGCCTCAGCACTGAGTGTCCCCACAGCTGTCCAGATGGCCCCAGACCCTCCCCACAGGCCCTGCAGCCCTGGCTGGCCTGCTGTCCACCCCTCTGCCCACTTAGCCCCCTGTGCTCTGGCCTAGGCGCCCTTGCTCGGCCAGTCCCCTGGAAATGCCCCACCTTCATGCCACCCCAGTGTGTCCCAGGCAGATGGACAAAAAAGCACAATGACCCAAAATCACTCAGAAGTGGGACTTAAACACCATCCCCATGAAGTGGCGGGATGGGGGGTATAAGTAGCAAGTTCCTGGTGAGCTGGGAACAACAGGCCCTGCTGTGTCAAGGAAGGGATGTGCTCAAAGGATGGCGCAGACAGGAAGCCAGCCCAGAGGGTGCCCTGCTGGTCCTGCCTGGGACCATGTGAGCCTGCGATAAGTATCGATGGATTACATACACTGCCAGGATCGGATAACCCAACAAGCAAGGTAGACACGGGCTAACTTGTGCTTACTGACAAAATTGTAGTGAAAAATTTCACGTGGGTTTCACCACATCAAAAATGTGAAATTGGTCCCTACAGATTAGTCAGTAAGCACAAATGAGGCTGTGCTTACCTTGCTAACTGGGTCATCAGCTCCTGTTAAAGAAGTAATTAGGAACTGTAAATTTGAAAAGTGACTTTGATTCTGTAGGAAGGAGCTGTGGGGTTGGGAGAGAGACAGATCCCAGCCATACCTAGAAGCAGAACCTTTGATTTGGTGAAAAAATTGTTCACTACAGACGACCGGTAAGCAGCGTGCTTACCTTGCCTATCGGGCAATCCGCCCCGCACACTGGAAGTGAATACAGAACTGCTGCTAAGAACAGCTGAGGGGGGAGCAGGGGACACCTGCAGAGGGAGGAGGGCGCGGAAGACCACCGTTCCGAACCCACCTTGCTGGCGGGCGGGAGCACCCACCCACCACTTCTGAACCGTGAAGCGGGAAAAATGCTGGCTCAGAGAGGATCCTACAAACACCCCCAACCCTGTGACTGCCAACTACAAAGGCACCCAGGCCCCTGCGTGGGCTCGAGGGGGACACGTCATCCCCACACACAACTCCTGCCCAGATACTCAACCCGGACCCTGTCCGGAGGAAGCAACCAGGTAACCCAAATGAAGGTGTTTTCAAAGTGTCCACGTCTGCCTTGAACATTGTGCTGTTTTAAAGAACTATCTGTGTGTGATCAAATCGACAACAGCAACTTGAAGAGTGAGGTGAGAAGCCAGGTGCAGTTTGTGTGGATAAAAACAGAGAGGATGGGTGTGATTGGTGCCACTGAGTGGACATGTTCACCCGGTGTCTGTGCTACCCTGCATGTTTTCACCAAAAATTAAAAAAAAAAAAGATCTCTCCAGAAAAAAAAGTCCATGCCGTAAAGACAAAAAAACGCTGGGCACTATTCTAGAACAGGGGAGACCAACGACCCTCGACGGACGACTGCCGTGTGTGATCCTGGGCTTGGGAGTGTCCTTTCCCCCCACAGGCCCCAGGCTTATTAAAGACAGGACTGGGGCAGCGGGGCTGTAAGCAAGGGACCTGGACTGGAAGGTGTGTTATCAGCGCAGAATTTCCTGGGTCTGCTCACTGCACCGCCTAAGGTTAACAGGACAATGGCCTGGATCCCAGGAGATAAAACCAAGCCAGCTGTCCTGGGGTCAGTTTAGATCACGGTGACCCCATCGGTGCCAGAGTAGATCTGCGCTCCACAGGGTTTGCAACGGCTGCTTTTTGGAAGCCGGTTGCCAGGCCTTTCTGACCTCCAACCTTTTGGTTAGCAGCCGAGCACGTTAATCGTTTGCACCACCCAGTGGCGTGTGTTCTTAGGAAATACCTGCTGACAGATTTAGGGGTAACACGTGGCGTTGTCTAAGCCAAATGTTTCAGTGAGCGGGAGGGAGGGGGAGAGACGGATGGACAGACGGGGTGAAAAGTTAACAACTGGTGAGTCAGGGTGGGGGGTAGGTGGGGGTCATTGTGATCCTGCAAATTCCCAGTTGGTTTGAAATGTTTCCAAATAAAAAGTGATGGAAAAGTGGGGGCTAGGATTCCTTCCTCCTGCCCTCAGCCACCTGGGATGGTGCGGCAGAAAGAGGGGTGGGAGGAGAGGGGCGGGGGCAGAGGGCTGAGGCCAAGCTGGCCACCCTGGGAGCAGAGCACAGGACAGCACTGGGCAGGTCTATCTCCCCACAGCAATGACCGATGTGGCCCCAGCCCCCCTACCCCCAGACTGCAGGCCCACCCTGATGAGCCTCAGGGGAGCAGGGCTGCAAGGTCAAACCAAGCCCCTAAAGAAAATGCTGGCACTTTCTACAAAGCAGTGGTGGAGTTTCATAACACAGAGCCCGGCTCTAAACAAATCTAGAAGCAAGCCTGCAGCTAGGGTGAGGCTGGACTGCACAGTGGGCATGGAACCACCCAC
Source organism: Elephas maximus indicus (assembly GCF_024166365.1). Taxonomy (NCBI): domain Eukaryota; kingdom Metazoa; phylum Chordata; class Mammalia; order Proboscidea; family Elephantidae; genus Elephas; species Elephas maximus. The sequence continues at coordinate 119,018,399 of NC_064828.1, read as the reverse complement.
AGACGCTCACTCGCGCCACTTACACATGGCTCATGGTGGGGGGGCCTCTGGTACTGGGGGGCAGCAGACAACCCTCCCACACAGGCCAGGCAGGTGCCGGGTTCATCTGAGCTTCTCTAGCCCATGTCAATGACCCCCCACTGCCCTGCCCATAAGCAGGGGTCCCAGCTGCCTGGCGCTGTCCCCAGGAGCCTTACCTAAACAGACCCCTCCATCCCAGGCCCTGCCTTGCGGATGAGAAGGCTAGTCCCAGCCCTCAAAGGGGCTTCGACCTGCTTGTGCCTAGTAGTGTCTGCCCTTGGGACCTCCCTCACAGGGCCCTGGGGACAGCATGACCAGCATCAGGGCGAAGAAGGGTGGGGTGGAACTCTGGAAGTGTCCACCCCTGGAAGCAGAGATCAGTAAAGCTGAAGAGTTAGCCAGACCACAGTTAGGGCTGCGGAAGCCACACACAACAGGAGCAACCTCAGCCTGTCCCACCAGCCCGAAGGCAAGTTGCCCCGAAGCCCCCCACCCCACCGTGCCCCTGGAACACCTGTAGCCTGGTGCCCAGGGAGCCCCAGCCCCAACCCTGCCAACCCTCTCCCAGGTCCATCAGCCTGGCCCACCAGCTCTGAGGTTGCATCTTGCCACAATGGAGGAGACACTGGGTAAGGGAGGCTGGACTACCCAGGACTATCTGGAAATGGAGAGGGATGAGGCAGGTCCCACCACCAGCCACTGCGGGAGAGGCAGGGATGTCTGTGGACTCCCCCAGGCAGGCCGGACAGAAGCTGAGGTTAGTGTCCAGGAAGGGCTGGCTGCCACTGCTCTGTCGCCGTTAGCACACCCAGAGCCCAGGCTGCATACGCACCTTATTGCAGCACACAGAATCTTTCTGTTTTATCATCGTCAGAATCAGGGGCAATCTCTGCTTTCAAACGAGAGAAACACACTCAATGGCTGGCCGCACACAAGCAGCCCTGGACTTGGAAGGGAGTGGGCTGGCCGTGGCGGGGGCCACGGGGCATGCTGAGCAGAAACGCAGCTGTGTGGCCTGAGGACCTGGTGCCCAGAGGCCCACTTGCCGCTCCCTGGCGTGAGGGCAGGAATTAGGGGGTTAAGGACCAGCAGGTCAACTGGTGCCCTCCCCCGCCCCAGGCTGCCTTCTCTCCTGCAGGACAAGGGGATGCACCCGAGTCACCCATCACTTGCCTGGTGCCAGTCAGGTCTGCAGTGCCCATTGTTGGGGGGCAGGAGCTGACAGTTGGCGCAGGGAGGCAGGCGCCCTGGTGGCCCATGCCCCCAGCCCTCGTGACATGCCCACATAGCGCCTTCTGTTCTGGGAGGGAAAAGTGGGGGAAGAAGCCCCATTACCTTCCTGATTCCTTGAGGGGCGCTTCTTCCTTCTCCTGCCTGTTCCCTTGGCACTCCGGGCCTTCGGTAAGCTGCCGGACCCCGAGGAGTCAGTCACTGCCTCCTCGGAGAAGGACCTGTCCAGCGATGTGTCCAGCGCAGACTCTGGGGCCACGTCCTCCTCGTCCCCTCCCCCAATGGAGCCTGCAGGCAGGAGGCTGGTGCTGGGTGTGAAGGCGTTGGCGTCAGCCTGGCACGCACCCTGCAGGGTTGTGGGCTCTCTGGTCCCTTGGCCTGAATCTGCGGTGCTGAGGAGCTTGTCACTGGAGAACTTGAGGGGCTTCGGGGCCTGAGCATCTCCCAGTGCCACCGGCCAGGGCCCCGCTGAGGGCTGGGGGTTCTGGGGGTCCTCAGTGGCCAGGGAATCGCTGGCATCCATGTACCAGGAAGAACGCCGCTCCAGGGGCCCAGGACTGCCTGTCTCTGCACTGGGCTGTGGGTGGGGTAGGGTGGCATCCATGAGGTCCCAGGCCCGGGGCTCGCTGGCCACTGCAGAGGCAAGGTCCAGTTCTGAGGCGGGGTGGGTGGGGCCTTCTCTGGGGCTGCTGGTGGCTGCTGTGGATGGAGGGACAAGTCAGTGGAGGGCAAGGTCCCAGGGCCCCACCCCTCGGAGCCATTCTTGGCTGGGGATGTCCCAGAGTCAGAAAGGAGACTCTCTGGCTTCTGCCTGATTCCACCAGCCCCGCAGAGCCCCTCCTCCCTCTGAGAGCCCTCCTGCTGGCTCAGCCTGGTCTGACTGCTTGGAGTTCCCTGCCTGGCCTGACTTCTCTGAGATCCCTGTCTCAGGCCCTCATGGCCTTGAGCGTGCGTTCCCAAAGGGCAGGATGGGCCCTCAGTCAGGGTCTGCACACAGCATAGGACAGCAGGAGGCGCTGAAGCTGAGGACGGGGCGGTGCCCACTCTACCCCAAGCCTGCAGCACCTCTGAGCTGCTGCATGGACCTAAAACAGCCCCTCTCCCAGCCACCCCAGCGACTGGGTGACCATTCCTCCTCAGCACACCACCCTCTGTTAACACACACACACACACACACGTGGTAACGTGTTGCTCTCTGCTGGAGCCTGCATCTCAGGGCCAAGGGTAGTAGATGGTGTGATCAGGGAGGACTCCCTGGAGGAAGGGGAGGTGCTAGGCCAGCAAGGATGGCGGTAACAGAGGGTCTCACCAGGCTTCCGGTCCCTTGCGGAGTCTGCCACAGCCTTGCTGCCCCCTTCCATGTCTGCCCGGCTGCGAGCCGTCTTCCGTAGCTGGAAACCTTTCCTGATGTCGGCCAGCAGGGCATCGATAACACACACCTCCTCCTGCTGCCCGGCGCCCCTCCTGACTGAGAAGGCCCAAGATTCTCAGGGACACTCCTCACGTGGTCCCCAGAGCCTGCCTGATCACCCCAAGAAGAAGGACCCCTTGACAGGACACAGCTGACCCGGGGGTGGAACCAGGAGACAGGCCAGCGGGGGTGGTATGAGACCTGTAGAAAGGGACTGACCGGGAAGACAGCAGGGCAGCCTGTCCGTGGGCCTGTTTCTGTCACTCCCACCCCATGTTTGCCTCTGCCCCGCAAGGTGTGCCGTACTCACCGGGCTTCCCATCCTCGCCCCGTGGCCTCTGAGCCTCCTCCTCTGCAAGCTGCTTCTTCCTCCTTTCAGCCTTGGCCGCCTGCTCCTTCCGGTCTTTGTTCTCCTGCGAGGAGTGGGGGAAGTAGGCGGTCGAGGCAGACAGGGAGCTTGCAGCCACCCAGCCTGGTGCCCTCAGTGCTGCAGCTGGGGGCATGCTGGGCAGGAGGGTGGGGGCCGAGGGACTGCCTCTCCTGGCCCTGGGTACCAAGGGCGACTTCCGACTTCCACCTGAGCACGGGTACGGGCCCTAGGACCTGCCCCGGCCTCTGCAGCCCAGGCCTCTGCAGCCCTGCCCCCCGGCCTGGCGTGCCCACCTTCAGGGCGCGGAGGAAGAGGTCCCGGAAGGTCTTCATGGTGCAGAAGGTGTCCTCCAGGGACAGCTGCTGCGTGTCCTCACACAGGTAGCTGGCCAGCTCTAGCTTCTTCTGCTCAATGGCTGCAAATACCTCATCGAGCAGCCGGCAAGCCTCGATGCTAGTCTGGGGGCACGGGACAGTCACAGCCCTGCATGGACCCTGCAGCGGGCACCCCCAGCTACCCAGGAGACACCAAGGCTGGATCCCCGGGGTGAGGCTCACACAGCCCTTCCCTGGCTTGCAGGAGCAAGAGCCATAGGCGTTGGCTCTGTGCCCCATCTTGCACCCCTGGGGCGCCACAGCCCCCTAGAATCAGGCAGAAGCCCTGAGCCACAGGAATCACCTTCAGGGGTCCCCCTGAGCGCTCTGTCATTCGCCCTGGCTCTGGCTAACTTGGGCTGAGGAAAGACTGAACACTGGAGGGCTCTTCCCTGGCTCCCCGCTTCCCCACACCAGGCCCTGCCCCTCTGCTTGCCTGCAGGCGCTCAGCGTACTGCTCCTGAACCTCAGGAATGGAGGCCAACACCTTCCGCTCCGTCTCCAGAAGCTTCTTCAGGTTGGCACTGGCCTCTGAGCGGATGACCTCAAGGTTGATCCTGAAAGGCAGCAGCCGGCAGATGGGATCAGGCAGCAGGAGCATCCAGGGTTGCAGTGCCGGCCAGGGACCCCTTGCTTCTCACACCCATGGAAGGCCTGGGGACCCTCGGAGCACATGACCACAGGCTTCCAGAAAGTACATCAGAGACCCGGTGGTGCGAATGGGCTTTAAGTGCCTCAGAAAGGGTGCTGTCAATCAGTGATAGGATGGTGACCCCAAAGGCCTACACTCAATCCTGCTTGGTCCTCCTGAGGCTCTGTAGCCCCTCCCTACCCCCCATGCATGGCGCCCGAGCAGTGCTTGTGCTGGGGTTCAGATGGGCCTGGGCCCCCCTGGAGCTGCCCCTTCAGAGCCATGGGACCCTAGGAACATGACCCCCTTCTTCTGGCCCTGAGTTTCCTGTCTATAAAATGAGTGGCCTGGCTTCCTCACAGGGTTGCGGTGAGGACTGATGTTTGTCAAGAGGGTGGTCAGCCTGGCTCCCATTGTGCCCACCTGCCTCCCCATGTGCTAGGTCTCCCCTCAGTCAATCCCACAGGGAAGGTGTGCATGTCACTGGGGAGGGGCTCCATGGGCCTGGGCTGAGCTGCAGCCCTGAGACCCAGCCTGACCGCCCCTCACTGGCCTGGGGGGGTGAGGAAGCAGGGCTGTAGGGGCTGGTCCAGCACCTACCCCGCCGCCTGGGAGGCCTGCTCTAGGTCCTGGGGCAGCTGCAGGAGGTCCGGGTGGTTCTGCTCCACCTCCTAGAACAACATTTCCAGTGAGGCTACACCAGCCCTGGGGTGCCCGAGCGACCTCCACCTAGTCTCAAAGTCCTTCCCTGGGGCCTGGCCGTGCCGTCGTGACTTTTCTTAGTCACTGCCCCCACCCGCCTGGAGCTGAGGGCAGGATCAGCAGGACCAAGTGTCCTGGGAGAGCCGGCAGAGCGGGACGGGGTGCTGCGGAAGGACGACAGAAGCAAGGGGGGCAGATTCCTGGGGGAGAGACGGGGTGGGGCCGGGGTGGAGGGAGCCCACGAAGGGAGGTAGGCACAAGCACAAGAGGGCTTATCAGGAAGGACTCGGAGCACCGGAGGGTCCTTCAGGGGTGCACTCCATGGTGGAGTCCTGCGGCGCGGGCCTCCCAGCCCCGCCCACGGCGCCCGGCCCCACCCACGGCGCCCGGCCCCCTCCCACCTCCAGCTCTGGATGCAGAACCCCTCCCAGCCCCGCCCACCGAGCCCGGCCCCGCCCACCTCCTGCTCTGAATGCAGAACCCTCCCAGCCCCGCCCACCTCCAGCTCTGGGTGCAGCAGCCTACCCCTGCCCCGCCCACCCAGCACGTGGTGCAGCAGCCTACCCCGGCCCCGCCCACGGCGCCCGGCCCCGCCCACCTCCAGCTCTGGGCGCAGAACTCTCCCAGCCCCGCCCACCGCACCCGGCCCCACCCACCCCCTGCTCTGAATGCAGAACCCTCCCAGCCCCGCCCACCTCCAGCTCTGGGTGCAGCAGCCTACCCCGGCCCCGCCCACCGCCCCGGCCCCGCCCACCTCCAGCACGTGGTGCAGCAGCGTCACGCGGCTCTGATTGGCCTTGGTCTCCGTCAGCTTCAGCAGCGTGTTAATCTTGAAGCCGTCGGCGTCCCCCGTGTGGCTGCCCTGAGGACGGGCGAGAGTCAGCCCTGCGCCCCGGCTGGCCAGAGGGGTGGCGGGGGCAGGCGGCGCAGCCCCGACTCACGTAATTGAGGAAGTTCCCAATCTTGAGGATCAGCCGGCAGAAGATGGGCAGCTGGCGGCTGGTGAGCAGGCCTGGGGGAGGAGGGTCAGGGCTGGGGGGCCTCCAGCCCGGATGCCCCGGGACCCTAGAGGCCCGGGGGGGCTGGTCCTGTTACCAGCGTGGGGGCCTCCAGCCCGGATGCCCCTGGACCCTAGAGGTCCTCAGGGGGCTGGTCCTGTTACCAGCGTCCCTCCATCCCTGCTCCCCAGGCTTGGCTTGTGCTGGGCAGGGACCCTGAGCAGGGGCTCAGGTAGTGGAAGCCCCCCACCCCGAGTAAGAGGTCTCCCTGACTCCTCACCACAACCCCGGAGGGCACGGTGACCACTGCCCCATCCTGTGGATGAGGATGCTGAGGCACTGAGAAGGTTCTGGAACCTGTGGTATCCCTTGGTGCTCAGCTGTGGCCAAGACGGGAGTGCCCAGAAGCAGTGAGCTGTGTCCCTGGAGGGACCCGCTCACACCCCTGCCCTTCTTGTCTTGTGGCAAGTTCCTGCCCGAATCGCCATTCAGAAAGGTGGGCCTCAGAGGCCAGCATCTCCCCACAGGGCCCAGGCCTGTCCCCCACAGGGCCCCCCTCCACCTGTCCCCTCTCCCCCAACCACTCACTCTCGCAGGCGGCCAGCATTAGCTGGGCCTTGGGCCGCACCATGTCCAGCACAATGGCCGTCTCTTCGCAGAGCAGCATGCAGTCGAGACGCAGCCGGTAGCTGAGGGGGTGAGCAGGTGTCAGGGGCTCCTCCATGCCTGGGGTCCCTGCCCAATACCTGCCCTGGCCTGCACGTGGGGGCCCAGGTCCATGCAGGACAAGCTCTGCATTCAGTGAGCATGTGCAGTCCTGAGCCCTGTCCCAGAGCTGCTGACTTGGTAGGCCCAGTGAGAGCACAGGGAGGGGCACCTCAGACAAGCACTCAGAAGAGGCAGACAGGGGTGGTCACAGCTGTGGGACTCCCTTTTCTCTTAGAAACAGGTGGGAGTTGGGCCAGGGGACTGTGCCTTCTCCAGGGCCACCAGCAGGGCCTCCTGCAAAGCCCCTCTCCTTCTCTGTGGAGGGGGTCTGGGCTGCCGGGCTTACCAGGGAATCTCCAGCAGCAGCAGGTAGAACTGGTCGGCACTGGCCAGCTTGGCGCGATCCTCCTTGAAGGTCTGCAGGTTTTCAACCTTCGGGATATGAGGCCACGTGCTGGGATTTCACCCGTACCCTGGGCCTGGCTCCTCCAGGCCCCCTCCCTCAGGAAGCCTTCCCAGACTGCACCAGTGGCCCCGCCCACTCACTCCAGCTCCGATGGGCTGGGCTTTCCAGATGGCTGTGGAGCAAAGCTTAGGGTCCTCCCCTTTACCACCATCCACCTGGGGGCCAGGGGAGTGGTGGGGTGGGCCAAACTGCACTGGGGAAGGTCCCACTCACTTCATGCTTCTCAGGAAGCAGTTTGAGGAGCTGTTTGAGAATCTCCACGTCGAACTTGGTGGTGTCCCCAGCACGGATCATGGCGGCGAGCTCCTCATTGGAGCTGAGGGAAGGGAGAGGACGGGGAGGGGCCACAGGTTTTCCCACTGGGGGCCAGTAGTGGAGTCAGCCCTAAGCCCACAACACTTCAGCCCCTGTGAGGTTGCCAGGCCAGGGCTGGTGAGGACACAGGCACAGGGAAGGTGTGTGGCCTGCCTGGGGTCACACAGTAAGTGGGGCTTGGGATGAGTAACAAGGCGCCCCTGCCCCGGCCTCTCCTCCAGGGCTGCTCAGGACTCCCAGAGCTTGCTGGAGAGGCTGGTGCCCAGGACCCGAAGCAGGGAGGGGCATGGGGCCCACTTTTGGCTTGGCAGGGGGTCCCAGCTGCTCTCTAGGCCTCAGTGCCCCCTGGGGCCCTGGGACAGGGCATCTGCCACCCTGGGATGGAATGTGCACTTCCCAAGGGTGGACTCTAGGGGGCACTGCCCCACCCAAGAGGGAGGCTTCTGTGGTGGTGGGACGGGACAGGGGGGCCCCAGGACACTGCTCCTCAGCCTCCTCCACACACCACTTGAACTGCTTCAGGAAGATGTTGAGGTTCAGGCTCTTCTTGGAGTCCAGAAAAGTGATCTGGAAAACACCCCGAGGAAGGGCCTGTCACGTGCTGGGGGGGCAGGTGGCCCCAGGTGACCCATTCCCACCCTGGCCTGGGTGCCCACCTCCTTGGGCTCCTTCCTGGCTGGGGCAGCCACTGTTGTTCCCTTAGGTTGGGCCACTGGGAAGGAGAAGAGCTGCTCGATGCTAGAGAAGTCGGGCTCCACCTCCTCCGGGCCCAGGCTGCCCAGCGACGCCCACATGGAGTGGTGCTCTGTGGATGGGGGAGGCCACTGTCAGGTCACGCTCGACACGTGGTAGGGGTTGTCGGATGGTCTGCCTGGAGCCCCGCCCAGGAGACTATACAGCAGGCACTCAGTAAGTGCCTGCAAATGGGAGCCCCCAGTTGCTGCCAAGCTGTGTGTGTGCACATAGTGTGTATGGGAGTGTTGAGACTGGCAGTGGACCGAGCCTCTCCCTCAGCCACTGAAGCACCTGGGGTGGCAGCATCCCGGCCTCCTCAGCTCCATGTGGGCATGTAGACCCACGGCATCGGTGATGTGGAGCATGGGTGCAGAGGTGCCTCAGAGGTGGCCCCGACCACAGTGGAGCTGAGCCCAGGGCTGGGCTGGCCACCCTGGCACATGGACCGGTGGGCACACACAGCCTGTGCAGCACCACCCGCCACTCCCCCAGCGCAGCCCAGAGCCCTGTGCGGAGAGGAGCTCCTGCGGGACCTGGGGTCTCAGCAGCTCACCCTGGGCCACGTTGGACGGCAGCTTCTGCCAGTTGAGCTTCTTCATACGCAGTGTGGGCGGGTTCACCTGCCGGTGCCTAGGCACCCAGGCCGAGCCCAGGCCGTGGTCCACCTGGACCACAATGACCTCCTCCACGCCATCTGCTGCCGGTGGGATGGCGGTCATGGGAAAGCCTGGCAGGGGTGGGGGTGGAGGGGGGCCCCCCATGCCCTGGAGTGGTAGGGGTGGTGGAGGGGGAGGTCCAGAGAGGCCAGGTAGTGGGGGTGCTGGAGGGGGTAGGGGAAACGATGTCGCCAGGCCTGGCAGGGGTGGCGGGGGTGGTAGAGAGAGAGATGTGGCCCCCAGGCCTGGCGGGGGTGGCAGTGGCGGAGGCGGCGGAGGTGGAGGTGGCGGAGGGGGAGGCGTGGCCCCCAGGCTTGGTAGGGGGGGTGGCAGAGGCGGCGGTGGTGGTGGGGTGGGTGGCCGCGGCTCCAGAGCTGTCTGCTGCAGAGCTGCACCCCCACTTGTGCTCAAGGCCTTAGTGTCCTGCAGGTAGGTGGGGGCTGCTGCTGCTGGCCACTGGCCCTCCGGGTCCACCTTTGGGGCACTTGAGTTCTGGGGGCAGCTGCCCATCTGATGCAGGCCCAGGTCAGCCTGGACGCTCTTGTGGGCCCAGTCCAGGGGGCGAGGCCGGGGTCGCCCCTTGGTAGACAGGAGCCTCTCCATCACCTCCTCCAGGGTGCATTCCTGGGCTGTGGACAGGCAGACGGGGTCAGGGCAGAGGGCACTGGGGGCAATGGAGGACAGGATCCCCATGGTCTGAGATCCCTCCCACGGTCTGAGACCCCAGAGCCTGCCCCCACCCTGCTCACCATCACTGGCCAGGAGTACGGCCCGGTTGACCAGGCTTTCCAGTGCCTCCCAGAGCAGCTGGCTGGAGCGGCAGGTGGGCTCCAGGTGCAGGAGGCCCTGAAGTACCGACAGCAGCTGGGCAGACACTGGTGAGCAGCTCACCTGAGCAGGCCGAGGGGGACACAGGTCAGGGGCTGTCCCCTCCCCTGGGGGAGGACTGACACTGTGGCCTGTCCACCAGGGACATCCACGCACTCTGTGCCTCAAGAGAGCCCTGGTGACAAAGTGGAGGCTCAGAGAGGTAGAACCAGGGCTTCTGGATACACAGGGTCTGTATCATTCTGTGTGTGTTTAGCAGCATCCCTGGTTTCCACCCACTCAACGCCAGTAGCAGCCCTGCCCAGCTGTGATGACCTAAAACGCCTCCAGATGCTGTCACGCGACCCCTGGCGGGCAGAACGGCTCCTGAGTGAGAGCCACTGGGCTCTGTGAAGCAAGGGCTTGAGCTGGACTTGAACTTGGCCTCTGGTTTCTCACTCAGTCTTGAGATCCCTAGTGCTGACTGGCCCTCTGACCAGTGTGGCTGCCTCTGGCCACTGGAACACTGTTCTCCAGTCCTGGGGACACCCCAGCCCCCCGACAGCTCTGGGCTGCACTCAGTCCAGTCCCCCATCCCTTGCTGCTCCAGGGACTGTGCCATAAAACTGGCACTGCTGCCCTGGTTGTGGTGGAGGTCTGCTGGGCAGAGGAGGGGCTGTTCCTGAGCCCTAGACTTGAGGCCACAGCCCCCCAGGCCCACCTTGTGGAATAGGGAGGCGAAGACCTCCTGGTGGCTGCTCATGTCGACCCCACCGCCTGCCCGGAGCAGCTCCTCCTCATCCTCAGCCTTGGACTCCTCGAAGGCCTCCAGCTGGATCAGCAGGTCAGCATCCTCTGTGTCCCTGAGAAGGAGGGCCGGGTGGGCTAAGCCGGGTGGGCTAAGCCTGCTGTCCCCGCCTCACCCGCCCACGAGGCAGGTGCATAGCAGGGCAGCGAGGCCATGGCGGGGTGTTGGCTCCTATTGGACAAGGTAAGAACCCCGAGAGGGTCTTCTGGCTGGGCCCAGGGCTGACATGACTGAGTTCTGTGGTCAGGCCCTGTGGGCCAACATGTAGCTGAGCCCTGTAGATGGGTCCTGTGGCTGACAAATGGCTGAGCTCTGTGGCTGGTCCCTGTGGCCGGGCTCCACGGCCAACACATGGCTGAGCTCTGTGGCCAACATGTGCATGGCTGAGCCCTGTAGCTGGGTCCTGTGGCTGACAGATGGCTGAGCTCTGTGGCCGACACGTGGTGGAGCCCTGTGGCTGACAGATGGCTGAGCTCTCTGGTGAGGCCCTGTGGCTGGGCCCTCTGGCTGACAGATGGCTGAGCTCTGTGGCTGGTCCCTGTGGCTGGGCTGCATGGCCAACACATGGCTGAGTTCTGTGGCCAACGTGTGGCTGAGCCCTGTAGCTGGGTCCTGTGGCTGACAAATGGCTGAGCTCTGTGGCTGGTCCCTATGGCTGGGCTCCATGGCAAACACATGGCTGAGCTCTGTGGCCAACGTGTGTGGCTGAGCCCTGTAGCTGGGTCCTGTGGCTGACAGATGGCTGAGCTCTGTGGCTGACACGTGGCGGAGCCCTGTGGCTGACAGATGGTCGAGGTCTCTGGTGAGGCCCTGTGGCTGGGCCCTCTGGCTGACATATGGTTGAGCCCTGTGGCTGGGCCCTGTGGCCGGGCTTCACGGCCAACACATGGCTGAGCTCTGTGGCTGGACCCAGGGCTGACGTGACTGAGCTCTGTGGTGAGGCCCTGTGTTTAGGCTCCATGGCTGACACATGGCTGAACTCTGTGGTCAGGCCCTGTGGCCGGGCCCCATGGCCAACACTTGGCCGCTGTAACCAGGGAGCAACCATGGTTTATCTGAGTGAGCCTCTCTGGCCTGAGAAGGTGGCAGACTCACAGGCTTGAGCCTCACACCCTGGCAGCCTGCCCACGGGCCGCCTGGCAGCTCCCCTAGCCCTTGGGATGGGGCAGAGCAAGTATTCACATTGAGGCCAGCATGGAGGGCAGGGATGGACAGCAGAGCTGCTGCCCAGGGGAGGAAAGGCCCTTTTCTGGGAGTTGGAAGAGGGCACAAAGACCACGCTCAAGGTAGTTCCCCTGTGGCCACAGAGTGGGGCGAAGCTGCTGGCCTAAGGAGGCAGGGCTTGAGGGATCACTGGGCGTGGGACCTTCCCATCACCTCAGCCTGACAAATGAGCCGAGCCCTGAGCCAACTCAGTGCCAAGCAGGCAGTCAGTGACCCTTCTCAGCCCCTGACTGGGCTCTGGCCCTCAGCAGACTTCTCTGAGGCCAGTTCACCACCCGACACACCAGCTGGGGCTCCTCCTCCCAGCTAACCTCCTTGGAGTGGGGCTGGGAAGGGGCCCCCTGGACTGTGTTCTCCTTGAGGCCCAGGATACATTCTCAGCTGTGCGGGTTTCTGATGGGGGAGGGCAGTTAGCAAATAAAAATAGAGAATATCAAAATAAATGCAAATTTCAGATAAACAATGAATAATTTTTAAGTTTAAGTACGATTTATGTAATAGGGTCGCTATGAGTTGGAATTGATTTGATGGTAATGGGTTTATTTATTATTTTTTTAAGCAATAATTGGCAGATAGACCAGACCAGACCCGGTGCCGTCGAGTTGATTCTGACTCATAGTGACCCTATAGGACAGAGTAGAACTGCCCCATAAAGTTTCCAAGGAGTGCCTGGCGGATTCGAACTGCCAAGCCTTTGGTTAGCAGCTGTAGCACTTAACCACTACGCCACCTGGGTTTCCAATTGGCAGATAGTTATAGTAAAAAAAAAAAAAAAAAAATTCACCGTATCTGAAATCTGCCTTTGATGGGGCTTCCTGTCTGTATCTGGTGGCCTCTGCAACCCACCAAGTGGGTGGCCAGCATCTGGGCCTGTGGCTACTGTGGGAAGCTCCATCCCTGCTCCTCAGGAGCTGCTGCTAGGAGCAGGCACTGGCCCCAAGGCAAAGGTGGGTGGGCTTTGGGGGCAGCAGGTGGGCGTGGGCAGGGTGAAACGGAAACTCACCGCAGCCTGGTCAGGACGTCCAGCAGCTTCAGCCCTGGGGAGGATGGTGGTCAGTGGGCGGGAGGTGGCCCCTGGACAGCATCTCCCCTTGACCTCCCACCCCCTCCATCTCACCGAGCCTGGGGTGGGGCATGTGCAGGGATACCTGGCCCAGGTCCCCACCTCGAAGAGGGACACAGGGGTCTCACTCAGTGGCACTCAGAACCAGCAGTGCTGGGATCGGGTCAGACCCCTGCCCCTCACTGCCTGGCCAGCTTGTCAGCTGAGGGCCCTCCACGGCTCACGTCCCGAGTCTAAGGCCCCGTGGCCACCAGGAGGAGTAGGTGGGGCGCAGGGTGGGGTGGAAGGGTTTGCTGTGCTCCCCCGTCCCGGCAGGATGTGGTGAGAGGGGCTGGCGCAGACCCTCAGCCTGGCCTTTGCAGGCACTTGGGAAGGGCTTGGCGGGTGGACACCGGCTGGTGGGCAGTTACCGACAAACTCGTTCCGAAGCTGGCTGCGGGTTCGGAGGTCCTCAGGGCCGAGGATGAGAGCGTTGATAACGCTAAGCAGGGTGACCACGTAGGGGACATTGTCACTGTTAGCGAGCTCACTCATGATGACACTGAAGCGGTACTGCTGGCTGTGCACTGCCTGGGGGGACCTCCGGGTCAGCCTGTGTCCCCAGCTGGCCCCCGCATCCCTCCCCTGCTGTGCTCACCTTGTAGTGGTCCAGGGCGTCCAGGGTGAGGGTGTGACCCTCGGGCGAGTAGATGCACAGGGCAGCCAGCAGCTCAAACACCTGCTTCTTGACCATCACGTTGGATGTGTCCAGAGCTGGGAGGAGCAGAAGCCTCTGCTGGCCATGTGCTGCGACCAGCCCCACTGTCCCTACACTGCTGGCTCCCGCAGCCACCTGCCTCCTGGTCTGAATGCCCCACCCATCAGCCTGGCAGGCAGACGCCAGGGGGTGCTCTGCACCCTGCACTCTTCACACCAGGGCAGGGCCTCCAGACCACAGAGCAAACACCTGCAGGGAAGGTGCGGAGGCAGGGGCTGCCCCAGCCACCCCAGTGTCCGCTGGCTCAGCACCTCCCCTCCACTGGCTTGGGCCATGTCCCACATGAGCACACACCCTGGGTTTAAGCCCACGCCTCTCCTCTAACCCGAGCAGCACTGCCACTGTGACAGTCCCAGCCTGAATACCTTGTCCTACAAGCCCCGTGTTCCATCTGCTCCCTGAGCTGGGGCAGTTTGGGGGTGTCTCCTGGCTGGTGCTTCTGAGAACAAGACTCAAAGGGCTCTGCCGAAGGCCACAGCCTTGCCTGAGCTATGGGGCATGCATCCGACCCTGGGACTGAGAAATGAGGCAGCCTCTGGCTCACTCTCTTGCCCCCATCCATCATTGCTCATCCCCCCTGGGGGCCTCACAGCCCAGTGGAGAGGGGACACACAGGGACCACTGCCCACCATGGGCCCTCTTGGGGTCTCTCCCAAGGGCTCGGGATGCAGAGGGTGCCAGGGACTCTGAGCACGGCCTGGGGGAGGCTTCTTGGAGGAGGTGGCAGTGAGTGGCACTTAAAGGATGAGCAGGACTTTGTCAGACACATGAAGGCATAGAGCAGCTGGGCAAGAGGTGGGCAAGGGCCAAAGTGGGCGGCAGGCAGGAGGGGGTGCTGGGGAAGGTGCCCGGAAGCTCGAGGACAATACTGTCCACTGATGTGGGCTGGCTCTAGAGGGTGGGGTGACCCAGGTAAAGTTGTGATTTTGACCCAAGGTGACTCTAGTCACCATGGCATGGACAAGGGACTGGGGGTCAAGACTGCAGGGACCAGGGAGGAGGTGGGGTCCATGGGGCGGGAAGGCCAGGCAGTCACAGGTCAGGGGGAGAATGAGGTGCAGCTGGAGGGAGGAGCAGAGGGTTCAAGGGTACGTGAGGTCTCAGGCTGGAAGACAGATGAGTGGTGGTACTCGGGGAAGAGGGTGCCTCCTCCAGGCAGTCTTCCCTGTCTGCCCTGGGCTGAGCTCACTCCTCCTCTGCCCTGCGGCCCCCTTGTCGCCTGTCCCACCTGCAGTTGACCCCCGTGGTACTGAGGTCAGTCTGCAGGCTGCCTGCTTACCCTGGGAGAGCTGGCGCACGTAGCCCTGGTTGCTGAGGATGTACTCTATGCCCTGGCGCGAGTTCATGACGGCACGCACGCAGCTGATGCAGGTGAGCTGCAGCAGTGCGTCCGCGATGCGCGCCACACCGCGGCCCGACAGCCGCGCCAGGGCCTCCAGCAGCAGGTCCAGGCCGCTCTGCTCCAGGAACTGCACCATCCAGCCGCCGTCACTGCTCTCCAGGCGCTTGCGCAGGCCCGAGTAGTTGACGACCGAGGGCATCTGGAGCAGCCGGATACACAGCTCGGGGTCTGCATTCTCCAGGTTGGCCTCGGTGGGGTCCGAGTCCTGCGGCCCCAGCTTCTCCTTGAGTGTTGTCCACCTGCGCTGGGCGCCTTCCTTCACCGACATCTTGCCCAACTGCAGGGCCAGAGGAGACAGAGCAATCAGCCCGGAGGGCAGCGCGCAGGCCCAACGCCTCCAGGCAGCAAGTGAAGCTTGGTTCACTTGGTTTCCCCTGCCTCAGTTTCCCCAACTGCAAAGCAGGGTTTAAAAATGCTTCCGGCTCACGCCAAGGCCATTTTCCACGGGGTTGTCCTGTCCCTGAGTGGTACAAACGGTGAACATGCTTGGCTGCTAACCAAAAGGTTGGAGGTTGAAATCCACCCAGAGGCACCTCAGAAGGAAGGCCTGGCAATCTACTTCTGAAAATCCAGTTCCTGAAAACGCTGTGGAGCACTCGAGCGACTGGTTTCCCCCCGCGCGGGGCTCTTTACACCCACTCTCAACTCGTTCACCACGGCAACCCCAGGAGGCAGGCAGGGGCATCCCCACTGCCCACGAGCCCCTGAGGCCCAGTGCCAGCCCTCTGCTGGAGGACTTGGAGCCCCGAGAGGAGGACCAGGTCAGAAGGAAGGCCAGGCTCCCAGTGCCGAGCTGGAGCTCCTACGTCCCCGAAGACAGGACGTGGCGCTGCCTGCAGAGCCTGGGGCCTCGGACAGTTACACTGCACACGGACACCACAGGCCTGAGGTGACGCTGCAGGAAGCAGGGTGTTCTCTGAGACCTCAGGCCACCCCTCCTGCCCCCGTGAGCCCAGTTGGAGGGGTTAGCGCTGGGCCTTTCCTGGGGCTGCCCACAGCCTCAAGAATGCTGGCCCACTCCCAGATGGAAGGCTGAGGCGGGGTGAGTCACGGGGTGAGACCAGGGCCTGTCGGGGGGATCCCTGCAGGCCCAGCCTTCTCTGGACCTTGGTTTGTCCACCTCGGGGTGGGTGGTGGACTGATGTCCCCAGCCCCTCCCTGCTCGGAGTACTACCCAAGTCATCACAGCCCCTCCAAGAGAACAGCCCCAGAGGGCGGGGGCCTGGCCCAGAGCATCCCAACAAACGCCTTTGCGGGGTGGGACATCCAGCTGCAGGGAGGAGGGGTGTGGTGGTGCATGGAGGGCACAGGGTGTGTGACCAAGGCGGGGGGGGGGAGGGTGCTGACTGCGCAGCCAGGGCTGCCTTCAGCCTGGGATGGAGGCTTCGCTTCTGTTGTTGTCTAGGCCCCTCTCCCGGGGCCCTGGCTTGAAGCAAGGTCGACTGTACTGGCTACATCCAGGGCCCCTGCAGGCCAGGACACTGTCCCCAACCGCAGCCCCTGGGGATGGCCTCAAAGGTCAGGGGCTCCCAGGCTCTCCTGTGACCATGTATGGCTTGGGTCTTATATTTAGCGTCTGGGAACACTGCGTGGGGCCCTGGGGGAGGCCTGGCAAGGACATGGCTTCCTTTTGTGTGGTGCACAGGCCAGGTCCCAGTGCTCCCCGCCAAATCCTCACCACTAGAGCCACCCTGCAAGGCAGGCGCCTCACACCCCCACTTGACAGGCGGGGAAACAGAGGCAGAACCCGGAAAGCCAGGTCACCTGTCCAAGGTCACACAACCACAGGGCCATGACTGGAACCCTCGTGGTGGCTCCAGAGTAGGGGGTCTAGGGCCAGAGGCACCATCTGAGGTCACAAAGGAGACAGTGGCTGAGAACCCAGGCGCCTGCCCACCGCCTGTCTCCCGGCCCCCAGTACCCTTGTTCTTGCCCTTGGAGGCCCCGCCTGCTCTTTGCCCTGGGTGAGGGCCTTGGGACATCCTTCCTGACATTCCTGGCCCCCTCCCCAGGCTGCCCAACTGAGAATAAGTCACAGGGCATCTTGGTGGCATCTTCTGTATCTGCAGTGGGTCCACGCCAGGGAGCCCAGCCCTGCCTTATGTCCAGTGCCCTGAGCGGCCAGCAGGGTCCTTCCAGGGAGGGGGCCTGACGGGTGGAAAGACAGGGCTCTGATCTAGGTTTAGACCTTGCTCTGGCCAGGTCACTGGGCTCGTCATCCCTGTTTCCTCATTTCCTCCTCCTGAATCAGGCTGCTGCTCAGAGCATCCTAAAGGCCCCGTGGTCAGTGAGGGGGATGTCTGAGCATATAAGCAGCCCTCCCCAGGGGGCCCAAGGAGCCCTGGTGACACAGTAGTTAAAGTGCTTAGCTGCTAACTGAAAGGTCTGTGGTTCGAACCCACCAGCTGCTCTGCTTCTGTGAAGATCACAGCCATGGGACCCTATGGGGCAGGTCTACTCTGTCCTATAGGGTCACTATGAGTCAGAATCCACTGAGCAGCAACAGGTCTAGGGGGTCCGGCACCCTGGGTCCCCCTGCTGGGCCCTGTTGGGCCGAGAGCCTGGAGCCCTCCCCTCCACCCTCCTGACCGTAAGTGACCTTCCCGGAGCCTGGACCTCTGGGCCAGCCCTCACTCACCCAGATTCGCAAGACCTTCCGGCCACCTCTGTGCACCCACTCCAGGCTCTGCCTCACGCTGCTTCCAGCACTCTCCTGGTTCCTCATCCTTGCTGCCCGCTGAGTGCCCAGATGCCAGCTGAGGTCCTGGCCCCTCCTAGGCAGCCTCAGGCCCCCAAAGCCCTCTCACCACCATGAAGAGGAGGCAGATGGAGCTGTGCACACACTCCCGCCCACCTGGGTGCTGCTGCTTAAAGAGGCACTGGGACTGACCCACCCTTCCTCAAGCCCTGCCTTTTCTGGCCCGAGTGCTGCCCCCTTGGCACAGGCTGAGTGGCCAGAGCGAGAGCTCTCCCAGGCCAGACATCTGCATCCAAAGTGTCCTCTCCAGCCAAGCACCCCAGAGCCCCTCGGTGCCGGAAAGCAACCTTCCTTTCAAAGGCGATTGATATCCCCGGGCTTCCGTTCCGCAGTTCCCAGGAGAGCCCACCACACAGCGAGGCCTGCTGATCCACACGGCTGGTCCCCTTCTGGCGCTGCCCACCCCCACGGCCCAGGCCAAGGGCTTGCTCCCCTGGAAGACCCCAATCTCCAGGGGCATCGTTGCTCAGTAGGCCCTGGGCACCAAGCTCCCGGTCCTGGGGCTGGCTGCACAGGTCAGTCAGGCCCTCCACGCACTGTCTGGGGTCCTGCTGGGGGCTGTGGATCCAGGCAGGGAGGCTCTAGCCGGGAAGGGGAGCTGGGCTGGTGGCAGAGCAGCTGAAGCAGGGTGCCCAGCTTTTCTCCCCTGATGCTCAGGCCCTGGAGCAGGGACATCTTTGCGGAAATGCTCCACCGCTCTGCCGGGGCACAGCAGGGAACCAGCATTTACTGACAGGCTAGCCACGGCTCTGGGGAAAGCACTTCCTGGTCCCCGTACAGCTCAGCGCCCTGTGAGCCTGTGCTCAGGGCAGGCTCCTGTCTGTCCTCGTCTGCGGTGACAGCACACAGTGGCGGAGGCAGTGGCACAGAACGGAACCCAACCAGCACCGGGTGGTACAAGCGGGCCTTCAGGAAACTGGCTGTTTTCAACACCGCCCCCTCAGGCTCCACCAGCCGTCCCCGACCTCCCCCACAGGCGCCCGGAGCTGGCGGGACTGGCGGGGCTCGGCCTCAAGTGGGCGGCCCGACCTGGGCGTGGCGCCCGACCTGGGCGTGGCGCCCGTGGGCGCGGGGCCGGGAACGCAAGAATTCGCCTCTGAGTTTCCTTGCAGCCCGCGCCTGCAGCAGAGCGGACCCTCTGAAGCTCCGCAGGGACCCAGTCTGTCGAGAAGACGTGTCCTATCAGCCCCCAGCAGTCTGCCCTGCCTGTACCGATGGAGCCATGCGGGCAGAGACATTTTACCGAGGAGATTCCAGGGCTGCATCCCACCACCAACGCCTCCCTTTAGCACGCTTTCTTCTACTGGTTACCTGGGATCCGCTGGGCAGGGCCCTGCCTCCCCTCCAACGTGCTCCTGCTTGGGGGTCTGCCCTGGGAGCTGGGAAGGAGGGCCTGGGCCACCTCCCGGGGGCTCCTTGGCCCCCCGCCCGCACCTGGGCGGCCTGGCCCGGGAAGCTGGCAGCACCATCTGGGCGCCCACATGCCCAGGCAGCTGCGCTGACTCAAGGGAAGCCACCGCCCCCAGCCTGGCGGACGTCCGTTGAGCTGAGTGTGTGTGGTGTGTGGTGCTGGGGGGAAAAACTGAGTCTCCTACACTGCAGAATCCATCAGCACCGACCCCTGCTGTGCAGAGAAACTGGGCCAGAAAGAGCACCCAGAGCTGAGACTGCTGCCCGGAGGCCCCGTGCTGGGCGTGGGGGCAGATGAAGAGTCACACTGTGGGGGTCATCTAACCTCTCTGGGCCTCAGTGTCTGCATCCATTAAATGGGCATGACCAGTCACCACCTCGTGGGAGTCCAGGTGTGGGGCCCGGGTCCCAGCTTCTCAGCCAGTTCCACTGTGCCCGAGGATCCTATAGACACATTTGGGGACCTTTTCTGGTACAGGCCCCACTGTTAGGAGAGTCCATGTTGGGAGGGTAGGGGGCCCACCTGAAGGCCCGGGCCCTCCACGGTGGGAGGGAGCTGAGCCTTGAGCCTGGCATGCTGGGGGTGCTGCTTTCTGTACCCTGACCCCTACAAGGGATGCCAGGGGCCAAGGGGTTCTGGAGACCCCCAGGCACAGGCAGGGCCTGGGCAGACACAGGGTGGGCTCAGGGGTACCTGTGAGGGGACCGGCTACTGGGGTGGGAGGCAGCTTGGAGGTGGCCCTGCCAGCCTCAGACTGGGGTGCTCCTGGGCCTAGTACCAGCAAGGGTGGGGTGCAAAGGCGTGAGCTTGTGTTCCACGGGGTGGGTGGATAAAATGGCAGAAGCAGGATTCCGGAACCAGGAGGCAGGGGCTGCCACAATGTATTTTTAGCTTCTCTGTAAACCCAGATTTTTCCACTGCCTGGCAACCCTTGGATTTCCAGGACCGCCGTCCTGGCAGCTGCAGAGTCCTGGGGAGCCCAGGCCCTGTGTGTGGGAGGGACTGGAACTGAGCCTGCCCTCCTGTGGCCCCTCTATTGCCCGCCTCCAAGAATCTTCTCTTGGGCCACCAGTATGTCTACCATCTTCCCCACCAGGCCCTGGAGAGGGGAACGACAGGAGCCCGAGTCACAGCCCCATCAGGAGCGCTGTGTGTCCAGTAATGGCAGGGTGGGCTGCCGTGGCCAGCACACAAGTCGCCTTCCGGGAGGCTGGTGACACCCAAGATGCTCACAGCAGATCGGTGGGACAGGACACCAAGTCACACCACTGTGATCTCAACCCCAGAAAGCATGACGGGCCTGGCCTGTAACAGCAGCTGCATCTGGAAGGTGGGATGAATACCGTCATTTTCATAATTAGAAAAAAAGAAAGCATAAAATGACTAAGACCAACCCCATCTGATGCAGGGAGCTGTGGCTCCGAGGGGTCCCGCCACCTGCTTAGGGAACCAGGGAGCAGAGGGTGAAGCTGGGAGCCCTCCTGCCAATGGACAGAGGCTGGCGGCTGGGTTGCCAAGGCCCTGGGGTCTGCAGGCACCCTTAGCACTGGCTCAGCTGGGGGGCAGGGGACTGCTGGTCATTGGGGTCAGGCCAGGGCTTGGCTCACTGTGTCCCCCGGGGCATTCGTGCTCGCTGGATCCCTTACAGACCTGCCCTCCAGGGAGATGAAGAGGTTACCTCAGGAAGCCACAAAGGAGTGCAGGGTGGACTCAGGCAGACAAGAAATGCTTGTTGGAGCAGTGTGGGGGTTGGGGTGTGCTGTGTGTATGCCTGGGTTTCCGTGAATCAGTGGGGGTGGTCTCCAAGTCCCTCCCCAAGTGGATCAGCTCACTCGGATGCTCAGAGTAGGGGCCGGCAGGAAGAAAGGAGGTGCTCTTGCCAGTAAGCCGGGGCTTTCCCTTCCACTTGTGCTGGCCCTGCCCTGCCACCTGAGGGCCCTCCCTGCACAAAGAGCAAGGGCCTGGCCACCTCTGACATTCTCGGGTTCTGGTCTGGGGTCTGGATCTCCGTCCCCTGCCCCACCTGCCCTGCGGTGCTGCGGTGCTGGCCCCTTGTCTCACGTGGCTGAACTCAGGCAATCAGACAGCAACGTGTAGTGGGGCCCAGGTTTGGAGACGCCGTGATGTTGGTGTTGGGGCGACGGAGGGAAGGGGACTTGCTGGGCCCCACAGGGAGCAGGCAGACAGCAGCACTGGGACCAGGGTGGGTCACCGCAGGCCAGCCCCCCGCTGCAGTGTCCCCCGGGGTTTTGCTGGGCAGTAGAGGGCAGGGAGGCAGCTGCACAGGACCTCAGGTGCACCACAGTCCCCTCTGCCTGGGTTCTCTCCCCCTCCAGGAGGCCCCCTCCCCATGCTGTTTCCAGAAGAGGCCTCTCCCAGCAGTGGGGCCCTCAGCACAGGCTCATGCTAGTCCTGGAGGTGGGACCCGAAGCCCCAGGATCCCCTCAGCAGCCCCTCCTGGGGCTGGGACACCCAGGTCCGTCTTGGGGCTGCATAGGCCCCTCAAATTTGGACAGGTCCAGACAGTGGGTGGGGAGGCCACCCCACTCGGGGGCTGGCTGGGGCAGGCTGTCCAGCTGGGACACCGGGGTCAGTTCCAGGTTGCCATGTGTCCTCTGGGCCTTGGTGTCACCCCCCTGCCTGGGACACAAGGGCTGCCGATGGCTGCCCCAAGTCAGGCCCCAGTGGTCCCTGCCCCCACTGGGTCCCACTCTGAGGATGCTTCCCAGGAGAGGGAGAACAAAGGCAGATTGAAGGCAGGGGGAGGCCACTGCCTGTTTGTCCTGGCAGTGCCAGGGGCTGCAGCCAGTTCCTGGGGGGGCGGGTACTTGGCCTTCAGCCCTGGCTGAGACCCCTGAGAGGGTTGGAGTCAGTTCTGACCCAGAGACCTCAATGAGCCTGGTTCCGCCGCTGACCAGCCATGTGCCCGTGGGCAACCACAGAACCCCGGGCCCTGGTTCTGGGTACAAGTGGGGACAGCAGCTCAGTGCCAACCCCACAGCCGGCTGAGCACCACCTGGCCCCATGACCACGTGTAAAGTGCTGTGCCTGTCACCACCCCAGCCCCCGCACCCTCAGCTCCAGGCTGCCAGTGCCAGGAAGCCCGTCAGGCCCGACTGGGCCAGCCAGATCAGCAGTGTCGGCACAAACTGCTGTGTGGCATTCCTCGCTGGGATGCCAAGGGCACTGGGCCTGTGGATTCCCTGCCCGCGCCCCCCCCCCCCCCAGGTGGCCCCTGGGAAAGCCAGGCCCTGTTGTGGACGCTGAAATGCACAGAGTGCTCTGGCTCTGGGCTGGCTGACCTACCTGGCCCTGCACCTCTGCCAGCCCCCCCCCAGCTCCCACTCCCTCACCTCCCCCGAAGGATGTGCCTCCCATCTGGCCTCTGCTCTGCTATCCTGCCCACCACCCTGTCTGTCACTCCTGCAGCTGGCCACCCTGCCTGCCAAGCCTGCTCTCCTCTCCCCTGGCAGCCTCAGCAAGGCGGAGTGGGGGGCCCTGGGCATGGAAGCACTAGCCAGGGGACGGGGGTACCCAGATGGGCAGGTGGAGCCCACAGCAGGCAGGTCAGATCAGGCTTCCAAGGAGCTACCATTCTTGGGCCGCTCACATCTGTGGGTGTGTGCATGTATGTGCATATATGTGGGCACCTGTGTGCACCTACATGTGTGTGCATGTTCATGTGCATGTTCGTGTATGTGCGTGTGTGTGCTTGGGTGCGTGCTCCTGCTGCCCCAGGAGGATTGGGAGGAGGCAGAGATGGGGGCATAGACAGGTTGGGGAGGCAGCCCCTGTGCCCTGCATCTCAGGTGAAGAGCAGATGTCTGTCCCCCTGTTGTGCGCAGGTGACAGTGCTGAGCAGTGCTTGCAGTGGGAACAGGACACAGGGACAGAATGGGGTGGCTGCACACCAAGGCCACATCCTGGGATCTGCACGGAGAGACTGAGGCCACACCCCAGGGACCCCGCACAGACGGGGAGACTGAGGCCACGTCCTGGCGACCCCGCACAGATGGGGAGACCGAGGCCATGTCCAGGGACCCTACACAGATGGGGAGACCGAGGCCACGTCCCGGGGACCCCGCACAGATGGGGAGACTGAGGCCACGTCCCGGGGACCCCGCACAGATGAGGAGACTGAGGCCATGTCCCGGGGACCCCGCACAGATGTGGAGACCAAGGCCACGTCCTGGCGACCCCACACAGATGGGGAGACCGAGGACATGTCCAGGGACCCTACACAGATGGGGAGACCGAGGCCATGTCCTGGGGACCCTGCACAGATGGGGAGACCAAGGCCACGTCCCGGGGACCCGCTGTCCCCATGACAAGCGGCAGAGCTGCAGCCCTGGCACGGCACCACATTTGTCCCCTCCCACCTGTCCAGGGCTCCCCCATCTGGCTGTGTCCATGCTGGGGGAAGGTGTTACAGTGAGGGGCTGGGCTCAGCCCACCGCAGCTGAGTGGGGGCTCAGAGGCAAAGCAGGAACCTTCTTGGCCAGCAGCCAGGGGCCAGACCACCCACACTGTGTCCAGCTAGAGCCGGGTGCCTGGCACCCTTCCCTCCCCTGACCCACTGTGTCCTGGGTTAGGCCTCAATGCTCCCAGACCAATAGCCCCATCTACAAAATGGGAGGCAAAGAGCTGGACCCAAGTTTGTGTCCTGGCTGTCCTCCCAGCCATTGAGGCCTGTACCCCTATTTGTCTGTGGGATCCGTGCCCCCCTTGCCCCCGTGTCCCCTCACCATTCTGCATGGACAGGAAGGTGGGGTGGGGAATTCTTTCTGAGAGAGAGGGGCTGGGGCTGAGAGCTCAAAGGCTGGGCAAAGCCCACTTGTCTCTCTCTGGATCCCTCACTTCTCCAAGAGGGGTGCAGCTGGGAAAGCTGTAGGAGTGAGGGAGGGGCTGGCGGGAGAGTGGTGCACGGGGGAAGTGGCCGTGGCCCTCACTGAGCACATGGCTTTTCTGTCCTAGATGGTGCTGAGAAGGGGCCTTCACTTCAGTGACCCCTCCCAGGCTGAGGTGCCCCCTACCAATCCAGGGCCCAGGACAGGAGGCCTGCGGGCAGCCATGTGTGTGCTGAGGGTGGCTGGGCGCATGGCCCTCCCTACTCTGAGCCCCAGCTCCAGCTGCCTGACAGGGACAGAGCCGTCCTGTTCTGGGCCCGGTGCCTGCTTCCCCAGTTCCTGCACCACGAGGCTGGCCTGGCAGAGATGCCCACCTACCTGCCTGCTGCACCCACAGCTATGTGCTAACGATGGCTCTAATCCTGAGCCCCAAGTCCAGAGCCTTCTGTTTGCCCAGCGTGGGCTGGGTGTGGCCCACACACTCAGTGACCAACCAGCTGTCACCAAGCTGCCCCCTGGGCCCCCCGCGCGTGCCAGGGTACGACTGTGCTCCACAGGGTTTTCAGTGGCTGAGTTTTGGGAAGTAGGTCACGGGGGCTTTCTTCCAAGGTACCTCCGGGTAGACTCAAACATCCACCCTTTTAGTTAGCAGCCGAGCATGGTAACTGTTTGCACCACCACGGAGTCCCCAACACACAGTATGAACTTTATAGACGCCACCCACAAGAATGAGCAATGCTGGTTCTATGACCAAACGGTTTTGTGCCTCAGTTTCCTCATCTGTACAATGGATGCTAACTGCAGGGTCCACACTGCACAGGGTAGGGGCTCATGGGCATGTGCTGGCTGGTTCCCGCATTCATTCCTTCACTCATTCACTCATCCAATACACAGACCGTTCAGGGCGCTGTGGTCGAGGCAGGCTCGGGTGCCGCTCTCGGGAGCTGACCCTTCCCCAGCTGAGCGGAGACCTGAGCGACACTCCCCAGTCTCAGTTCCCTGTGCAATCACACCCCTTTTAAGAGCTGTAAAAGGAAGACAAGCCTCCGGCCTGCCTGCCTGGAGAGGAGATTACCACTGAAGAACCTTCCAGACCACCACGTGGCCACCCAGCTGCGGGGCTGACCCACACTGTCTCAGGACTCCGCTGTGGGATGTTCAGCGTGGGCAGCACCCTCCTCGCAACGGTTGGGGAGGTGGGGGCTCCCTAACAGGAAGCTCTGTGGCTGGACCCTGTTCTCACAACTGCAGTAATGGGGAGCCCCCCCATACACCACCTCCTTAGCACCAGGTTGAGACCTGCCTCCTTGTCCTTGTCCTTGGCACCCCCAGGCCTGGCTCCTGCCTCCCAAGCCCCCAAGCCTCCCAGCCGTCCTGCCTTGTCTTCCCCAGACACGCTACCCTCTGCTCTCCTGCAACAGGCAGGAGGCCTTTCCTGGATGGCCCTGCCCACTGGGCCATAAGCCATGCACACATTAGGCACCTGCTGTGTGCAAGACCCCAGTGCGGGAGGAGTCAGGCCCCACCCCTCAGACTATGGGGGGCGCTTCACTTCCCACTTCCTCCTCTGGGCACTCCAAAGGGCCTGGCGTTAGTGCTTACCTCAGGAGCCCCAGCATCCCTGCGCAGAGCCCAAGTTGAGGGCTTGCACCAGGCCAAGGGCCTGCACCAGGCCAGGTGCACGGTGCCTGGCACTCCCAGGCAGTACCCACTTTGGGCTCGCCCCCACCCCATCACTCCCTAGCTACCATCCACCCCTCCCACAGCCCCGACCCCACTAACTGCAGCCCTGGAAGACAAATCACTTTGACGGAAGGAGACAGGAATCTATTTAAAGCAGGACTCCCAGGTCCCGGAATGCGGGGTGCTCACAATTAGCTCCGACAGCCTGTCAGCACCTCCACAAAGAGGGGGCCCTCACCTGACGTTAATCCCTGCTGCTCAGGGGACCCTCCTGGGAAGGAGCCAAGCCCTCAGCCCGAGGACACCTGGTCACCTCACCCCATTCTCTGCTGTGACGTCCTTGGTCCAGTCTCGGGGGTGGGGGGGCAGGGCCTGGGCACTGGTTGGCACCCACCTGGCCCCAGGAGGGGCTTCTGTGCCAACATGGCTTTTTAAGCAGATGTCGCTGTGGACCTGGTGGGGCTGGGGTGGTGTGACACTCCAGACTCGGGACTAGAACCAAATGCTGAGTTTTGCTCTGCTAGCCGCTGCAACATCTGCCCCCTGAGGGCCCCTGCCTCAGGTGCCGCCCCCCACATCTCAGGTGTCCCCCCGAGGGGTTTAGGGCACCTGCTCTAGGTCCCCGCCCTGGTAGGGCGATAGGGAGGTGGGAAACAGCCACTGCTGCATCCAGTCCTGAGCCACTGTCCCCACCCCTCAGCACAGATGGGGAAACTGAGGCCAGGAGCGCAGGATCCTGCCCAGGCCGCACTGTGGAGGGAGCCCGGCAGGGCTGGTGGAAGGGGGTCAGCTCTTCCTGGGTGGGCCTGACCTATGGCCAGTTGTGGTTTCTGCCCCAGGCGGGGTCACAGCTATCTTTGACACTCTGACTCCTGGCCTATCTGGCAGGGGTGGGGCCCAAACACTGGTTTCAGTGGAGGCCTAGGACCGTCAGTCTGGGGCCCTGGGCCAATCGGCTGCAGAAGGCCAGGCAGACAGGCAGCTGGGGGGCTGAGAGGACGCACAGCTTCACACCCCAAGACCCCTATCTGGGGTCCTGATCACTCCTTGGGTCACCCCAGGAAGGGGGTCCACAGGTGGAGTTGGTGCCGGCGTTCCCCTGCCCCTGGCCTGCCAGCCCCACACAGAAGAAACAGAGCAAGGTGGGGGGCTCGGTCCCCAGGCCTCGCCAGGCTCTTTCCAACCAGCAAACCCTGTGCGCCCACCTGCGCGCGGGCAGCTCGAGACCCAGCGTCCTGGGCAGGGCGCCACCGGGCCACGGACCCGAAGCCGAAGTTTATTTTCCCAACTGCGGCTGATTCATGCCCAGGATGCCGCAGCCGCGAGGCGGGAGCACGGGAGCTCTTCCGGCCAGGCCGCCCCTCTGCTCAACACCCGCGGGCGGGGCGCGCAGCCGGCGGGGCGCAGGGCGGCCTGGGATCCCTGCCTGGGAACCGGGGTCCCCGCCCGCAGCCACCCCGCGCCCCCCGCCCCAGCCCCGTCCGCGCTCACCCGCCCGGACTCAGTTTCCCCCGGGGCTCCTGGTCGGCCCAGAGGCGGACTTACCGGGCAGGGGCGGCGGCCGGAGAGCGGGGGCGCGGCGGCGCTGTGCGCGGGGCGGGGGCTGCGGTACCCGGCGCTCCGCACGGCTCGGGCTGGGGCTCCGGCTGGGGCTCTGGCTCGGTCCCGGGCTTGGGGCTCTGGCTGGGGCTCGGTCCCGGGCTGGGGCTCTGGCTCGGGGCTGGGACTGGGGCTCGAGCTTCAGCTCCCGGCGGCAGCGGGCGGGGCGGGGCGCGGTGCCACCTCCTCTCCCTTCAGCTCCGCCCTCCCCGCCGGGAGGCCCACGTGGGGCCGGGCGCGCCCGGGGGTGGCCCCGCCCGCTTTGGCCGGAGGCTGGGAAATGTTAAGGGGTTTCCCACGTTCCTAAACCACCCAGCGTGGACAGGGCACTGGAGCGGGGTGTGGGAAACGTCTGGAAGCCATCCCCCCACCCCAGATCTCACCGTGCTTCCTCCTCTCCCTGCGCTCTACCTGCCCCCCCCCCACTGTCCCGACACCTACTCCAGGTCCCCCCACTGGCAGCGAGCCAGCCTCGGACAGGATCACCTTTTTGGGGCCCCGAAGTCCGGCAGGTGTGACGGGCCTCCCTGTGCCCTGTACCCTTCACGAGACACGCTGTCCCAGGCTGCCAGATCCGGTTCCCACCTCTCGGGGTCCCTCATGGCGGCTGATCTTTCGGTCTGTCTTCTGGGTGGACAGGGTCCCCACCAACCAAGCCAGTCTGTGTCAGCTCCTCCCAGCAGCGTCCGGGACCCGGATGGGGTCTCAGTGGGCTCTGGGAAGCCTGGGCTTTGGGCTGCGCTGCCCCTCCCCAGCAGACAGAGGGTGGTGGGGGCCCTCTGCTGCCCCTTCTTCCTGTCCTGCCCCATCTCTGCTGCCAGTCTGGGAAACCCTCCTGCTCGCGTCCCCACATTGTCCCGCACATTGCCCAGTGTAAGCTCAGGAAACCTGGCTGCTTGGATGGAGGGAACCAGGCCCCAGTGTGTGGAGGTCCCTCCTGACAGCCAACTCTCAGTCAGCGCCTCAGGAAGCAGATTGAACCTGCCTGGGTGGGGGTGAGGGTGGCATGGTGGCTTGGGGAGCAGGGTGGAGGCAGGCAGGCCTCTGTTGAGCCCCATTCTGATTGGGGGAGACACAGCTCCCTTCCCCAGGACCTCAGTTTGGACGTTACCCTGCCTCAGTTTCCACAACTGTAAAATGGAACAGAAAGTGCCTTAAAGGTTGTCCTAAGGGTCAGATGAAGAAACATGAATAGAAGCTGTCCACTCTGGTTCTGTCTTCTGACAAAGCTCTGTTGACAGCCTGCCACAGGGGAGTTTGGGGAGACATGGTGGGTGGGTTGGTGGATTCATGGGGAGGGGCTGGGGCCCGGGAAAGGGCGCTCTGACCCTTCACACCGGGTCCAGGTGGCATCTTGGCCTTGGGCCAGCCTTCAGTCTGGTGCCAGTGCGTGTTTCTCGAGCCTCAGTGTGCCTGTGGTGTGTGGGGGAGTCTGCGATGGCCACCCTGTGCACTCCTGCCAGGAACTCGCCTGAGGCTCACCGGGAGCCTGCCCAGGCCAGGAGTCTCCTCGGACCGGCCCCAGTCCAGGAGTGGCCCCTGAGTGCAGCTGAGCCTGGAGCCAGCCACGGCAGCATGACTCACCGCCCTTGGACACCCCAGCCCTCAGAAGTGTGAACGTAGGGCTGCCCTGGACAGCAGGCTGGCCATTCTTGGAATGCACCAAGTGGCCACTCCCCACCACTCCTTGCCCCTCCCCAACCTCAGAGCAGATGGGGCCCTATCCTGGGCTTCAGCCTCTCCCAGGTCCCAACTAGCGTCCTGCCAGCCATCTGAAGGTGGGCTTAGGCAGGGCTGATTCACCTCTGCCTATATGGGCACCAGCTGTGGTCAGTGGGTGTGTTTTGTTGACCCATCAGGTGGAGGAATGCGAGAGAAAGGTGGAGTGTGACCTTCCAGCCTTCTGTCCTTAGAGCTGTGTTCAGGAC
Source organism: Elephas maximus indicus (assembly GCF_024166365.1). Taxonomy (NCBI): domain Eukaryota; kingdom Metazoa; phylum Chordata; class Mammalia; order Proboscidea; family Elephantidae; genus Elephas; species Elephas maximus. The sequence goes on along the minus strand of NC_064828.1, from coordinate 118,989,495 downwards.
GCCCCCACCAGCCCTCACACCTGGGCCAAGCATTGGTTCGGTGAAGGCTGATGTGTGCCCCAGGACCTGTATTTTAGCCCGCTTTCCAGGCTCTTCTGTGGCAGAGTCAGGCGTGAAGATGAATGACAGGAGGCAGGGAGGAGGCCAGGCCAAACACCCCAGGGCCAGCACCTGTCCAGGCCTTCTCACTTGTTTTCTTGCTACGGCCAGGTGGCCCAGGGACAGAGGGCCACAGTCCAAGCTGATGGAGGAGGCACCCAAGCTGGACCCTGAGGGCTGGGTCAGCCACCTCAGGCCAGCAGAGTGTCCCTGGTGGGTGTACTTGGGTCAGTAGGGCAGAGGCTGGAGAAGTTCTTGGGGCCCGAGGAGTCTGTGTGTGCATGTGTGTCTGTGTGCATGTGTGAGTCTGTGCATAGGTGACTGTGGTCTGTATATGTGTCTGTGTGTGTGCGTGAGTGTGTGAGTGTGTGCGAAAGTGTGTGCGTGTGTCAGGGTATGCATGAGTGTGTGCGTATGCATGAGTGTGAATATGTATGTGTGAGTGTGTGTGTGGTGGACAGCTGGGGTCAGAGGTCTGGCAGGGTGTGGATATGGTACGGGTCTCAGGGGCCTTCCCCCCAGGCAGTGGCAGGGCTGGGGCCCACCCTGTACTGGACCGTGAGTCTCAGCCTTGTCTGGCCCACACGCCTCACCTGCTGATTTTCTGAGACATGCAGGGGCCCTCCTCCCTGGCTGCCAGACTCCACCCTTCCACCCTGCCCCACTTGGAGCTTGTTTTTTCCTGTCCCTGCTGTTGCCGGGAGGACTGACCCAGCCTCAGAAACTTGCCTCCTGCAGCCACTGCCCGGCACAGATGGCCTGTCTGACTTCGGGAAGCCCTTCTGGAAGCCAGGGCCCACCGGGGAGCTCCTGTCCTGCGGCCTGTCCTGAGAGCTGGGGTGCACACAAGGACACACAAGGACGCACACACCCAAACACAAGGACATGCAAGCACACACTGGTACACCAACACGTGACTGCCCCCAGGTCCCAATACACACAGTGGGGCACGTCCACCCGCGACAACACAGCACCCCGCCCTGCACACCCTTTGGGCCTGCAGAGAGCTCACCAGGAGCTCTGCTGGGAAGTGGGAACAAGAAGTAGAACGAGAGAGGCTTTGGCTGCCAGATGGAGCTCTGCTGGGGGGAGGCAGGAGGCGTGGGTGCTTCCAGGAGAGAAGGCTCCCCAGCGCCATGTGTAACTCGTGGTGCAGGGCCAGGACACCCCTGAGTGCAGTAGCAGGAGTCCACTGTGGGCCCACCCAGCGACCCCAAGCAACAACACGGCCCTGGGTTTCATTTCCTTTGCCAGGCTGAGCACCCAGAATGCTTTTAAATCCTTTTCCTTTTGAAACATGCATCCAGCTGGGTGCCCTGAGACAACCTCTGATGCAGCTGCAGAATAAAGTCAGTGCAAGCATGCCCAAGGAGGGGGCAAGGCCTACAGAATGCTGGGGGCCGCTGTCCACCTGGAACAGCATGATGGGTGCAGGGAAAGTCACTCCGCCCTCCCCCCTCCCCATGCCAATGATTCATCAGGTAACGTGAATGATATCCATCCATCCATCCATCCATCCATCCATCCATCCATCCATCCATCCATCCATCCATCCATCCATCCATCCATCCATCCATCCATCCATCCATCCATCCACCCATCCACCCATCCACCCATCCACCCATCCACCCATCCACCCATCCACCCATCCACCCATCCACCCATCCACCCATCCACCCACCCACCCACCCATCCATCTGTCGTTCATCAGACACCCCCTTTCCCATGGCAGTCTGCGAGTGGGGCATATTATATAGGCAGAAGCCAGCTCTGGTACCAGCTAACCGGAGGGCAGTCATGGTCACTGGCAGCTGCTCCGCAGTGTGACAAGTGTCACAGTTGAGTTCTGGCAGTTTGTAAGTGGAGCAGAGAAGAGAGGCAAGGTGGTCAGGGAGGGCTTTCCTGAAGAAGTAGGGTTGAAGCTGGGCATGGGAAAGGAGAATAGAGGCAGAATGGGGCATATGGCGTGCTGGCTGGGGGAGGGATGGAGTGTGAGTTGGGCTCAGAGTGGCCACTCTGCCTGGGGCAAGGAGGCTGTGCGAGGGCTCCCCCAGGGCAGCTGAATCAGGGGTGGGGGCAGCCAGCTGGGGTTTCATTTAACCAGGGAATACTGACCTGTGAGGGAAGGACCTCAGGCCAGGCAGCCCTCAGGCGTGCCAGTCACTGGGAGCTGCCCTGTCATTCCAACGTGGCAGTTACAAGGTGCTCAGGTGCTTCTCGGCCCCATGCCAGCCCTGGCACCAAGCTGCTTTCCACCCAGGCCTGCTTCTTCTGAGCTGCCCTGGACATCCCTGCTGTCCTTCCTTCAGCACATGGGGACTCCCTGCCTGCTGTCAACTGGACCCAAATCCCACTCCTCCTCTGTCTCCAGGGATGTGTGGCCTGAGGTTCCTACTTAGGCTTGCCCTACCTGGCGAGTAAGCACTGACTGTGTGCCCAGCCTCACTGCTGAGAAGCTAGCTCTGTCCTCGGGCAGTGGTTCTGCCTCCAGGACCTTGACCACTCCCTTACCTCCAGACAGGTGGGCTGCAGAAAGGAGGCTGCAGCAGGCTCTAGCCCCAGCCTGGGACATCAGTCCCCTGCCTCTCCTCTGCGTCTTTGCTCTGCAGCCCCTCAACTTTGGGTGACCCTGGTCTTGTCCATGTGGCCTCAATTGCCCCTTAGGGCAGCCTCTCAGCGTTCCTCAAATTTTGTTTCCTTTTCTCAGCTCAAGTTCCTGAGAGAGCCCTGAGTGCCAGCCCCTCTGCTGGGGCCAGGCCGCTTCTCTTAGAAGGGATAGCAGGAGGTCAGTCAGTCATGGGCTTGGGTCAGGCACTGACTTTTAACCTCTTCATTCTGACATCACGCATGTGCAAATCGCATTGATTAAGGGCAGGGCTACACAGCTAATTATTGTTCTGTCAGTAAGTTGTACACCTGTAAAAGGTTAAATTGGCAAAATTTGTGTGACAGATATATTTACAACAACGACAAAGAATGAGTGGCTACTGAGGAAAAACCAAACACCTCCTGGGATCTGGTGCCATGGTTTGGAGATTTAGGGTCGTGGTTTCATGGAACTTCCCACTTAATTGGCCTAATAACATGTTTAGTACTTCTGTTCTACCTCCTAGTTTGTTGGGTAGTGCCTGGGGTCTTAAAAGCTTGCAAGCAGCCTTTGAATTCACAACGATTGGTCTCTATTTGCCTGGAGCCACAGAGGAAGAAGGAGAGTCAGGAATAGAAGGAGGATATGGAACGCGTGGCTAACTGCCTCCATGAACAGCTGCCTCCTTTGCTGTGAGACCAGAAGAGCTGGATGGAGCCTGGCTACCATCGCTGGACGTTTTGGTCAAAGAATCTGTAGAAGAATCCTGATCAAAAGGGGGAAAATTCAGAACAGAACGTCAAATTCTCATGGACTCCAGACTTTCTGGAGCCATGGAGGCTGGATGAACTTCCGAAACTGTTGCTCTGAGATAATCTTTAAACCTTGAGCCAAAAATATCCCCCAAAGTCTTCTGAAAACCAAACAACGGTTTAGCTCAACTAGTAAAAAATATCTGCCTGGAGCGTCAGGCTCTGTTAAGAGCTATCTATGTGGGATCAGACTGACAACACCAACTCAAAGGATTAAACAGGAACCTTAGGGGGCAGTGGGTTTATGTTAACGGGGAGGAAAAACTCAGAAAAAGAGGGCGAGGATGTTGGGCAACTCGAACAATGTCACTGAATTGTACATGTAGGAACTGGGGAATCAGTATACGTTTTGCTGTGTACATTCTCAACAACAACAAAAGAAATTAAATTTTTAAAAAATCGCTCACACACACACATATACATACATATATGGAGGCCCTGAGTGGTGTAAACTGTTAAGGTGCTCGGCTGCTGACCGAAAGGTTGGAGGTTCCAGTCCACCCAGAGGTGCCTCAGACGAAAGGCCTGGCCTACTTCTGGAAAATCAGCCCCTGAAAACCCCCGGGAGCGGCGTTCCACGCAGACACACGTGTCTTAGTCATCTAGGGCCGCTGGGACAGGAACACCACACGTTCAGCCGTCACGGGGACGCAGCCACTGGGTACAGATGGCCCCCTGGACCCAGCCCTGCTTGTCCAGCTCCCTCCTGGGTCCCAGACCTGCTGGGATTGAAGACTCTCCACTTGGAGGGAGCAGGACAGGGCCCCGCAGCCCGACCCAGCCGCAGCCGGCCCGGCCCCCATGCTTGGCTCGGGGCTGTGAGACGTGGCCTTGCCCCGGAGTAACCTCCTCAGCTTCATGGCTTGGTTACGGGGTGACATCTGACCTGGCTGGGTGGCATCAGCTCCCGGCTCCCACTGGCTTCTAGATGGATTCTTTCCTCACCTGGCAGGGGGGCCACAGCTGTACAGCCCTCTCTGCATGGTAGGGTCTGCTCCACTCTCAGGCTGGGGGGAGCTCACTGCTGCAGCCCCAAGGCTGATGCCTGTGCACAAGCGGTGGGCTCTCCAGGTGCCCCCTCCCAGGCAGCACCCTCAGGCTCTTCTGGGGCCCCCTCCCAGGCAGCACCCTCAGGCTCTTCTGGGGCCCCCTCCCGTGCAGCACCCTCAGGCTCTTTTGGGGTCCCCTCCCAGGCAGCACCCTCAGGCTCTTTTGGGGTCCCCTCCCAGGCAGCACCCTCAGGCTCTTCTGGAGTCCCCTCCGTGGAGACTTCCCACCCTGGAAGCAGTGCTGCTGCCATCTTTCTTTCCCAAGGAGCCTTGACCTGGGCCCCCCTCCCCACTTGCACATTCAGGGTCTGTCTCCCTAACAGGCTGCACACTCCACGTGCAGCCAGGCCCGGTGGGGCTGGGGTCTGAGATATTGGGCGGCTCTGGGGACAAGGGGCTTCGCACACCAACTTCACTGGCCTGGCTCCATGGATGCTGCCTGGGAACAACACCCAGGCTGCCCTTTTCCCATCTGCCCTCCCATGCCTGGCACAGCGGCTCCCTGTCCTCCAGCCCACCAGCCCCTCCCCAGCATATTCCTTGGGGTCGCAGGTCCCTCCTCAGAGAGGCCCTTGTGGCCACAGAGGAGGTGTCACCTTTTTCTTTCATCTACCGTTTCCCTATTAACCAGTCACGCTTCAGTCGACTCACGGTGATCACATGCGTGACAGAGAGCTGCGCTCAACAGGGTTTTCAAAGTCTGGGCTTTTTTTTTCCCCAGAAGTAGATCGCTAGACCTTTCTTCCAAGGCACATCTGGGTGGATTCGAGCCTCCAACCTTTTGGTTAACAATTGAGGGTGTCAACCGTTTGCACCACCCAGGGACTTCAGCTCCTTATTATCTTGGCCATGTTTCTGAAATGCAACAGAAACACGGTTTAATTTCATCTGAAGTCAAGATTGGGTGGAAGGGAAAGTCCTCAGCACCGGTGCTGTCAGTCTGTAACTAGAACACGGGCACGGGCATGCCTCTCGGGAGGTTCCAGGTTGTTGCGTGAGCGCCCTTGATTAGAAGCCGAAGCCGGGAGGTACACGCTCTGGGCTTGGTGCTGAATGGAGCCGCTTATATAACCAACCCTCCCAGCACCTCCTCTGAGTCACGGCAGCCCAGCTGAGATGGAACCAGAGGGTCCTGAGGTGGGAACAGGCCCCACACCAACTTGGAGGAGCTTCTGGGGGACATCCCTCCTTCCTTTTTCACGCTGTGAAGGACGTGGATTTGTTTACCGAGCACATGGTGCATTGGTAAGATCCAAATGTCCGTGCGGGCTGTGGTGAGACACCCTCTTCCCGCTTCAGTGTCCCCAACTGTCTTCTCTTGCCATCGGTGGACCATGGGGCCCCTTCCACTCGGCAGCTCCGAGCCCAGGACCTGTCTTGCGGGCTTGTCTGTTTCCTGTGCCCAGCATAGGGCCTGGCACGGGGAGGGGGCTGGTGGGGGTAGCTGAGCAGGTGGGCTCCAGCAGGCACAGGTCCTCAGCCTGGGTGGAGTTTCTGTGGGGAGGAGGGGGGCCCAGGGTTGTCCGCAGCCTGTGAGAGTGCAGACAGCAGCCCCTCCAGCCAGGGAGACCACACCTCACTGTCTCACCATCTCTGGATCCAGAAACAGTTGTGTGTGTGTGTTTGTGCACGTGTTTGTGCAGATGTGTATATGCGTGCAAGTGCATATGAGCATATGTGTGTGCACGTGTGATGAGTGTGTACATACATGTATATGTGTACCAGTACACATGTGCATGTGTGTGCAGTTTCCCGGGAGCTGGCCTCAGGGCCCCAGAACCCATGGAGAGGGAAGAGAAGGGCGTGTGGCTGGAGCAGTGACGTGGCTGGTTTGGTCCTGGCTGGGGTCCCTGCTGAGCAGCACTAACAGAGCCTGGGCCCTTCCGGGCTCCCTCTCTGTGTTGGCAAAGAGGTGGCTACGTGCTTTTCCTGCAGCTGTTGCCCCAGCCTGAGTCATCACTTCAGTACAGTGAATTACTTAATACGGCTCTTATAGCCATGCAGGTCTTGTGGCTCCCACAAAATGATTAGGTGGTACTATGCAAATAAGGTTCTTGTGGCCCACCAAGGGGATTGGACAGCCTGCTAACAATACAAATAAGGTGCATGGAACCATTTCAAGGGTGGGATGATGCAAATAAGGTGTTTATGGAACCATCATAAGGGATTGGTCAGTTTTGCCATTCTGCTGGCTCAAAAAGATCCAATCCCAGAGCAGAAGGGAGACCTCACTACCATCAAGAAGAGCCTGGAGCAGCGTGCGTCCTTTGGACCCAGAGTCCCCGTGCTGAGCACTTCCTAGACCCAGGGGTCAGAGAGAGCTGTAACAGCAGAGATGGTGTGAGACAGCGAGAAGTGGGAGCAAGCATGGCAGACTCCAGTGGCAGAGAAACAGCAGAACTAGGAGACCGGCCCAGGACAGTGTGGTAGGCTTCCAGCTGACCCGTGGAGTGAGAGGGTTGAGCACCTTCGGGCAGGAAGTGGGGTGTCTGTGGGTACTATGGGCAGAGTTAAAGACCTTGGTAACACTTGCAGAGCTGAGAATCAAGGGGAGAAGCCAGCCTGGGGGCACGGCCGAGAAGAAGCTGTCCTGAATGAAGAACTGTATCCTGAGTCCTTCCTCTTACTCCAAATTGTTTCTGATCCTGAATTTTAACCTGTCACTTCCCTGGCTGGGCAGTGGTTAACAGCTTGGTTGCTAACCAAAAGGTCAGGAGTTCAAATCCACCAGCTGCTCCTTGAAAACCCTATGGGGCAGTTCTACTCTGTCCTATAGGGTCGCTATGAATTGGAATCGACTCAACAGCAACGGGTTTGGTCTTAATGGGCTTACTTCCTTAATAAATCCCTTAACTGTTAGTGCAGTCTCGGTTCTGCGTGGCCGTTGCAATGAACTACTGAACGCAGCAGAGAAGCAGAGAGTGCCGTGGGGAGATGGCTGGGTCAGAACCGATAAAAAGGCGGGAGGATGGAGGTATGTCTGATCTCCGACCTCTGCCTCCCAGGAATCAGCCTTGGGCTGTTGGTCTTGATTCTCATCATTTCCCCTGAAGTTAGACAGGTTCTGATGCTACTACAACGGGTTTACAGAGTGTGTGTATGTGTGTGAGTGTGCATGTGTATACGCGTGCAAGTCTGTGTGTGAGCGTGGGTATGTGTATATGTGTGCATATGTGTGTATGTGTATGTATATGTATGTATGTACTGGGGGAGGGAATTGGGGACTTGGTGTTTGGTCTCTGCAGAGGGGCACAAATGCCACCCCGGCTCCAAGACTGTCGTGGGAATGCTGGGTGTGAGCGGTGAACCCAGCCCACCCGGTGGATTTTAGCTGAGGATGAGGTGGGCTTAGGCTGTGGGGACAGCTAACCACTTACAAAGCTGAGGGTCCTTGGGCTGGGGCTTAGCAGTGACCAGCCTGTCCACTCTGCCCTTCCTCAGCCTTGCACGGCCCACAGACCCTCAGGAAAGGTGGAACAGCCAGTGCCCTCCAGTGGGGCCGCGTGGGGCTGCTGCTTCTTCCCAGCAGCCCCTGCTGCCAAGTGCTGACGAGGGGCCCAGGAATTAAAATGCCCTGTGGGGCTTCTGGTTGTCCTTGCAGGCCTGACTGCTCTGGCTGGGGCCACCCTGCTGTGCAGATGTGACAGCTGACAGCTCATCTCCTGCTTCCCTCCCAGCCTTCTCTGGGAGGCTCAGATTCAGGCCTCTGTGTCTCATCCCCGTGTGTCATCCCCGTGTGGTGCCAGCCAGCTGGGCAGAGAGGAGGAGGCCTGCTCTGGAGGCCCCCGGACGATATGGAGGGGCTCTGTGTGTGACCGTTGCTCATGCACGCTGCTGTCCACAGGCACCTGACGTGCTCCACGCCAGTGCTCTGCACAGCAGAAGTCTTTACCCCATTCAAACACAGCCCAGGGTCAAGGTCATGCAGATGGGGCCACCAAGGCTGGGGTTAGAGCTAAGTCTGTGTGGCTCCCTGGTCTGGGCTTGGCTGAAACAAGGGCTCCACCTCTCAGCTCCATTTCTGACCCTGGAGAAGGTGAGCACCCAGACCCCTCCTAATGCCTCCCTCTTCACATCCACCCATTCACTCCTCTTCTCCTCCTTAGGGCCACAGCTGCTGACCGGGCCTTCTGTTTCTGGAAACCTCTCTCTCTTCCCTGTGTCCCCTGAGGGCTCCTCCTTGGGGCTCCCTCCTGCCCCTCCCCTTCCTCCTCCGTGGACCCTCTGTCCTGGGCCAGGTGTCACCCAGCAACCCACATCATGTCTGTGTGCCTGGAGCCCTGAGAAGTAGTGCCCAGCCTGCTTGGACTCTCCACCCTCACTTCCACCCAGCATACACCTTTCCATCGCACCCCATGCCCATGCTTGCAAGGTGCTGTGACAACAGGGGCATCTGAGAGGCCTCTTGGGGGGACATGCACTGGGGCCCCCCAGGAGGATCCCAGGGTGAAGGACAGGACCCCACTATGTTTGGGAGGTTCTTGCATGGGCAGTGGGGGGATCTGGGAAGGACTTGGGGAGCTCCAGGGAAGAGCAGGGAGACCTTGGGTCCTGCAAGCTGTGGGTGGGTGGGGGGGACTGCAGGCTGCTGTGAGGGGCCATGAGGGGTGGGGGGCTACAGGCTGTTGTGAGGGGCCGTGAGGGATGGGGGGGCTGCAGGCTGCTGTGAGGGGCCGTGAGGGGTGGGGGGGCTACAGGCTGTTGTGAGGGGCCGTGAGGGGTGGGGGGAGGGCTACAGGCTGTTGTGAGGGGCCGTGAGGGGTGGGGGGACTACAGGCTGCTGGAGGGGCCGTGAGGGGCGGGGGGGCTACAGGCTGCTGTGAGGGGCCGTGAGGCACTGGGAGCTGAGTCACACTCCGGAAATTGAGGGGAACAGGCTTCCACCACCATCTGTCTCCTCTCCAGGAAGAGAAGGAGGAGGAGGAGGAGAAGGAGGGAGGAGGTGGGGAGGGAGGCGAGGGGGGCTCTTTCCCAAAGCCTGGGCAGTCAGGTGGCTCTCACTTCAGCCCCCAGAGGGGTCCCAACAAGCCAAGGATAGGTGGCCCCACAGTGGGGCCAGGGACATGGAGCTAAGAGGTTTCTCTTCTCAGAGACTCCTTCTGGGGTTTCCCTTTGGAGGGCAACAATCCCTCCGCCTCCTTCCCTCACTCCATCCCCTTACATCCTCCTACTTCAGGGAACCTAGGCCCTCCAGGACCCCCAGAACTCAGCACAGTGGAGGGCACCAAGTCCAAGCCCCCCAGGTGTTGTGTATGGCCCAGATGTCACCTGAGGGCCAGGAAGCTTGGCTCAAAGCCCCCTGGACAGCCCTGAGCCTCCCATTCCCCATAGACCTGAACCACTACCCACTGGGGCCAAGGCCCTTGCACCTCAGCCTGGGGACATGCACATGCTTGCTAGTGTGTGGGTGTGGGGTTCACCTAGCCACCTCATCTCCAAGGGGGGCTCCTGCCTTTCACAACCTAAGTTCCAGCCCCTCCCCTCCAGCCCCCTCTGTCCCTGGGGTAGGGGTGGGGGTGGAGATGGCCCCTCTGGAATTACAACAATTTATCTATCATATTACAGGTGGGGCAACTGAGGCCAAGGTGGGGAGTGTTACCCAGGTTCCCGTCTCCCCAGATCTCCTCCAGGGGCAGACAGAGGGGTGCTGGATGAGGGGGTGCCCAGGGTTTGGGAAGACCTTCTGTCCAGATGGGGCCTTTACAGACCTAACCAACTACGAAAGGCTGGGTGGGGCGCTGCAGCCCCCTCTCGCTCCCCCACCTTTGGCTGATGTGGGGGGAGTTCTCTCATCCCTCCCGAGAAGTGCTATCTGCCTCTCTGGGCTGCAGTCCGGTTCTGAAATGGGATGAGGGATGTTCAGGGTGGTCCTCATGGCTGGCACATGCAGGAAGTCAGGTCCCAGGGGTCCAACCTGGGTTAGCAAAGGCCTGAAGAGGGGGCCACTGACAGGTGGACATAAAGAGAGGCGGGGTGGTGGGCCTGAGTCAGGACAGCTTTCCTGGAGGCTGTCTCAGCTTTGCCGTGAGGTAAGCGTCTTCTCCTCCCTGAGGCTGGGCCTCTTTGGCTCACCGCTCCTGGCTTGGAGCCCTTGGAGGGAACGTAGTGCTATTTATGAGACCCCCCACCCTGAGACCCCCTTCCACCACTCCGGGTAGAATCCTGGGGAAGGACTCTCACTGGGCAGCCGGGGTCCGGGCCCACCCTGGGACAAGCTCTGTGGTTGTGGTGGGGGGAAGAGGGGCTAAGGAGGGGGCTGCAGGCTCCTTCCTGCAGGTGGAGGTGGAACTTGCCAGAGGCCTGTGACCCCCATGCTCCTGACACCCTGGCAAGAGAGGTGTAGCAGACGGGAAGCCTGGATGCCAGGACTATGGGATTTCTGAAGGGCTGCCAGGGCAGACTGGCCAGCTTGACTTCAACTGTGGGGTGGCCAGCTGTCTGGGAGCAGCCCCTTGGTGCCAGGAATTGAGAGAACACCTGTGGTAAACAGAATAGTGCCCACCAGCCAAAGATGCCCACATCCTAATCTGTGGAAACTGTGGGTATGCTACCTTACACAGTGAAAGGATCCTGAGATGGTGAACTGATCTGGGTTATCGGGTGGGCCTGATGTAATCACCAGGGTCCTTAGAAGAGGGAGCCAGGAGGTCAGCGTCAGAGGAGATGTGAGGACAGAAGCAGGGACTATTGAAGATACCTTGCTTCTGGCTTTGAAGATGGAGGAGGGGGCCTCGAGCCAAGGTGGTCACCAGGAACAAGAAAAGGCACGGATTCTCCCCTAGAGCCACCGGAAGGAATGCATCCCTGCTGACCCATTTGACGCTTCTGACCTCCAAAACTGTAAGGTTATAAATTTGTGCTGTTTCATGCCACTAAAGTTGTTGTAACTTGTCACAGCAGCAGCCAGAGGAAACGAAGACAGTACCTTTTAAGTGAAGTCAGGTAGGCCTGGGGAGTCAGGAACCCCGACAGGGCTTGGAGGCCTAGCCATGTCTTCCCCTACCCCATGTTAGGTACACACAGCCCGTGTCCCAGCAAGCCGAGCTTCCCCTTGTCAGGGGGTGCAACAGATTCCGGTTTATAGATACAGAATCTGAGCAGGAGGGTCCCAGTGCCGGTGAGAGGGGTCAGCGCTAGGGGTTTTCCCATTGCCAGGCACTTCCTTGGCTCCACCCTGGCTTTGTAATGTGGTCTTAAGGCTGCTTAGTGTCAAAACATCTTACAGGTTTCATCCATCCATCCACCCATTCTTCCTTACCTCCTTCCTTCTTTCTTTTCTTCCATCCATCCATCTATCCATCCAGGCAGAGGAAACAGAATCGGGAAAGGCCCAAAAGCTAGTGAACACCAACCCATTTGAGCAGCTAGAAGGACAGAGACTGGCAGGCAAGTCCTGCAGACCCCGCTGGTGCAGGGCCTGTCGAGGGAGAAGAGGACCAGGCCACGACTTTTGGTGGAGGGTTGAGGAAGAAGGGGCTCTGCACAAGACACTGACTGTCTCAGTCTCCTAGAGCGGCCATAACACAGACCATAGGCCGGGTGCTTATAAGAACAGACGTTAATTCTCTCACGGTTCTGGAGGCTAGAAATCCACGTTCAGGGTGTCGGCAGGCCTACTCTCTCTGTCCACTCTAGGGGAGAGAATCCTTCTTCATCTCCCCTGGCTTCTGGTAGCCAGGACCTTTCTCGGCATTCCTTGACTTGGAGATGCATCTTTACATGGCCTCTGTCTTCCCTGTGTGTGACTCTCTGCGTCTGTTTTCCTCTTTGATAAAACCCCTGGGCATGCTGGGTTAGGACCACCTTGCTCCAGTGTGACCTCATGCTAACTTAACTGATAACACCTGCAAAGACCCTATTTCCAAACAAGGTCATATTCACAGGTATTGGGGTCAGTACTTCAACGTGTCTTTTTAGGGAAGATAATTCAATCCAAAATTCAAATGCCAGAAATTTAAGCTTGATGCAGAAGAGAACATGGAACAAGCATATCATTGCTGATGTCAGATGGATCCTGACTGAAAGCAGAGAATACCAGAAGGATGTTTACCTGTGTTTTATTGACTACGCAAAGGCATTCGACTGTGTGGGTCATAACAAATTACGGATAATGCCGCAAAGAATGAGAATTCCAGAACACTTAATTGTGCCCACAAGGAACCTATACATAGACTAAGAGGTAGTCTTTCAAATAGAACAAGGGGATACTGCGTGGTTTAAAATTAAGAAAGGTGCGCGTCAGGATTGTATCCTTTCACCATACTTATTCAATTGATACGCTGAGCAAATAATCCAAGAAGATGGACTATATGAAGAAGAATGGGACATCAGGATTGGAGGAAGACTCATTAACAACTTGTGATAAGCAAATGACACAACCTTGCTTGCTGAAAATGAAGAGGACTTGAAACACTCACTGAAGAAGATCAAAGACTACAGCCTTCAGTATGGATTACACCTCAACATAAAACAAAAATCCTCACAACTGGACCAATAAGCAACATCATGATAAACGGAGAAAACACTGAAGTTGTCAGGGATTTCATTTTACTTGGATCCATAATCAGCACCCATGGAAGCAGCTGTCAGGAAATAGAATGATGCATTGCATTGGGCAAATCTGCTGCAAAGGACCTCTTTAAAGTGTTGAAAAGCAAAGATGTCACTTTGAGGACCAATGTGTGCCTGACCCAAGTCATGGGTGAGTGTCAGTTTTCAATCGCCTCATATGCATGCAAAATTGAACAATGAATAAGGAAGACTGAAGAAGAATTGATGCCTTTGAATCACGGTGTTGGTGAAGAATATTGAATATACCACAGACTACCGGAAGAATAAACAAATCTGTCTTGGAAGAAGTACAGCCAGAATGCTCTTTAGAAGGGAGGACGGTGAGACTTTGTCTCACGTACTTTGGACATGTTGCCAAGAGGGACCAGTCCCTGGAGAAGAACATCATGGTTGGTAAAGGAGAGGGTCAGCAAAAAAGAGGAAGGCCCTCAACGAGATGGATTGACACAGTGGCTGCGACAAAGGGCTGAAACCTAGCAAGGATCATGAGGATGGCATAGGACCGGGCAGTGTTTTGTTCTGTTGCACACAGGGTCACTGTGAGTCAGAACCGACTCAATGGCGTCTAACAACAATTCAATCCATAACAGATACTGAGTGGGAGAGAGGGGAAGGCTGGCAAGGCCGTCTCTCAGGACACTGGTGCCGGGGGCGGGGGCAGGGGGAGGAGGAGGGGCCCACGTTCGGGTACTGTGGAGTCAAGCCCTGTAGGAAGCTCTGGGGGTGGCTGACGCAGTCAGCACCCCACCCCCAGGGTGACCCCAGTCCTGACTGCCATCACTGTATGTTGTCTTGACTTCATCACGGGGACCCCTGAAATGTATACTCTTCTGTGTCCAGCTTCCTTGGCCCCCACGGGGTCTGTGAGCATCACTCTCACCGCACATGGCTCACTCTCAGTGTTGTATGGTGTACCATCCCACTGGGAGAACAGCCCACATGTAGTTTTCCCATTTTACGGCCGATGGGCGTTGGAGTGCTTTCCAGCGTTTGGCTATTCTGCTGCTGTGAACCTTCTAGTACATGCTTTTCAATAAACACACGCACACATTTCTGTTGGGAAATCTTAGGAATGAAATTCTTGGGTCCTTAGGTCTGAATGGAGTCCCTAGGTGCTGAAGAGGGTTAATGTTCTTGGCTGCTAATCAAAAGGTTGGAGGTTCCAGTCCATCCAGAGGCACCTGGAAAGGAAGGCCTGGCGATCTTGCTTCTGAAAAATCAGCCATCGAAAACCTCATGGAGCTCACCTAATACCCAACAAACAAACAAACAAACAAACAAAACCCTATGGAGCACAGTTCACTCTGACACATATGATGTTGCCATGAATTGGAGTCAACCCAATGACAACTGGTCAGTCTGAATACATTCGGCTTTAGTAGACACCGTCAAACACTGTTCCAAAGTGGTGGCCCTATCTTTTACTGTTCCAGGCAACGCATGAACCTTCTGGGTACTTCGCATCTGAGCCAATTGTTGGAATTTTTCATGTCAATAAAATTCTATGGGTTTGTGGTATCCCACTGTGGTTTTAATTTGCATTTTCATGATGATTAATGAAATTTGGTACCTTTTAATATATTCTCTGATCTCTGGGTTATCCTCTTCTGTGAGGTGTCTCTTGTCTTTTTTTTTTTTTTGTACACTTGTTTATTCCTGTTGATTTGTAGGAAATCTTTATATACATTCTGGACATAAGTCCTTTGTACTTTGGAGCCGGCCACACCATTCTTGGGAATTTATCTCAAGACAGTAACTATCCAGAATGTGCTCAAGGATTTAGCTATAAGATTTTAAGGTAATACTGTTTCCAAAACCAAAACCAAACCCATTGCCGTCGAGTTGATTCCGACTCATAGTGACCTAATAGGATAGAGGAGAACTGCCCATAGAGTTTCCAAGGAGTGCCTGGTGGATTTGAACTGCCGACCTTTTGGTGAGCAGCCATAGCTCTTAACCACTACGCCACCAGGGTTTCCAAATACTGTTTAGAATGTTGAAAAGCAAACCTAGAAAGAGTGAATTTCCAACAGTAGGGGAATTTGTTGAAAAAGAATTTTGGTTTGTGCACACAGTATATACATTATTTTTAATGCAGTTATTAGAATATTTTTTCCGTTAGTGGAGATTTGATTGTGTTTTATTGTTTGTAGAAACAGGCGGGTTACAAAGCAGCTTTCCTCGTGTGACTGGCTTTGCGTGAACAACTCGGGCAAGGAGAGGTGTCTGGAAGGGCGAAAAGAATGCACTATGTTTTCTTTTTATTGTGGTAAATGTACCGTAAAACCCGGGAAAGCTGGATCCTGTGTAAGGCAGAAACCTGTCAGAAAAGGAAAACTCAAATATTTTCTGCTAAAAAGAGCCATAGAAAAGTGGTAAGACTGCACCCTGTCAAAGGCAGAAAACTTACAAGACCCAGAAAATCAAGGCAGTCCTGTTGAGTTCCGGCTCTCACAGGTTTTACTGTATATGTCACAAAACATTTGTCAATTCAACATTTTTTACATGCACAATTCAGTGGCATTAATTGTCTTTATCATGTTTTTCAACCATCACCACTATCCATTTCCAAATTTTTCCATTACCCTTAAAAGAAGCTCAGTGTGCCCTAAGCAATGACTTCCCTTTTCTCTCTCCCTCCCATCCCTGGTAACCACTGTTGAACTTTGGTTTCTGTTATGGATTGAATTGTGTTCCCCCAAAAATATGTGTCAACTTGGCTAGGCCATGATTCCCAGTAGTATGTAATTATCCTCCATTTTGTGATATGATGTAATTATCTTCCATTTTATGATACTATGTAACTATCCTCCATTTTTTTGTGTTCTAAATCCTAAAATCTCTATGAGATGGGATAGGGTCAAGTCACACCCTTGCTTGAGTCATAACTTTTGTCTTACAGGGGGTAAAAGGACAGAGAAGCAAGCGGAGAGGAAAGAGAGCACAGCCTTTTGGATCTGGGGTCCCTGCACTAAGAACCTCCTAGACCCAGGAAAAGATTGGCGCCAAGAGACATGGAGATCTCCAAGGAACCAGGAAACAGAAGCTGAGGAGACAAGAACCTTCTGCCAGAGCCAACAGGGAGAGAAAGCCTTCCCCTAGAGCCAATACCCTGAATTTGTACTTCTAGCCTCCTAAACTATGAGAAAATAAATTTATGTTTGTTAAAGCTATCCACTTGTGGTATTTCTGTTATAGAGTACTAGAGAACTAAAACAGTCTCTATAAACTTATCTATTCTAGATATTTCATATAAGTGAGATCATACAATATTTATCCCTTTGTGTCTGGCTTCTTTCACATAGCATAATATACATATATATATATATATATATATTTGACTTTGAAGAATAGAAATTTTTTTTACAGTTCTTTTTTTTAAAATAATTTTTATTGTGCTTTAAGCGAAAGTTTACAAATCAGGTCAGTTTCTCACACAAAAACTTATATACACCTTGCTGTTGATGTTGTTGTTAGGTGCCGTCGAGTCAGTTCCGACTCATAGTGACCCCATGCACAACAGAACGAAACACTGCCCGGTCCTGCGCCATCCTTACAATCCTTGTTATGCTTGAGCTCATTGTTGCAGCCACTGTGTCAATCCACCTCGTTGAGGGTCTTCCTCTTTTCCGCTGACCCTGTAATCTGCCAACCATGATGTCCTTCTCCAGGGACTGATCCCTCCTGACAACATGTCCAAAGTATGTAAGACGCAGCCTCGCCATCCTTGCTTCTAAGGAGTATTGTGGTTGTACTTCTTCCAAGACAGATTTGTTCGTTCTTTTCGCAGTCCATGGTATATTCAATATTCTTCGCCAACACAATTCAAGGGCGTCTACTCTTCTTCGGTCTTCCTTATTCACTGTACAGCTTTCACATGCATATGATGTGACTGAAAATACCATGGCTTGGGTCAGGCTCACCTTAGCCTTCAGGGTGACATCTTTGCTCTTCAACACTTTGAAGAGGTCCTTTGCAGCAGATTTGCCCAGTGCAATGCGTCTTTTGATTTCATAACTGCTGCTTCCATGGCTGTTGATTGTGGATCCAAGTAAAATGAAATCCTTGACAACTTCAATCTTTTCTCCGTTTATCATGATGTTGCTCATTGGTCCACTTGTGAGGATTTTTGTTTTCTTTATGTTGAGGTGTAATCCATACTGAAGGCTGTGGTCTTTGATCTTCATTAGTAAGTGCTTCAAGTCCTCTTCACTTTCAGCAAGCAAGGTTGTAGCATCTGCGTAATGCAGGTTGTTAATAAGTCTTCCTCCAATCCTGATGCCCCGTTCTTCTTCATATAGTCCAGCTTCTTGTATTATTTGTTCAGCATACAGATTAAATAGGTATTGTGAAAGAATACAACCCTGACGCACACCTTTCCTGACTTTAAACCAATCAGTATCCCCTTGTTCTGTCCGAACAACTGCCTCTTGATCTATGTAAAGGTTCCTCATGAGCACAATTAAGTGTTCTGGAATTCCCATTCTTCACAATGTTATCCATAGTTTGTTACGACCACACAGTCGAATGCCTTTGCATAGGCAATAAAACACAGGTAAACATCCTTCTGGTATTCTCTGCTTTCAGCCAGGATCTATCTGACATCAGCAATGATATCCCTGGTTCCACATCCTCTTCTGAAACCACTCTGAATTTCTGGTAGTTTCCCATCAATATACTGCTGCAGTCATTTTTGAATGATCTTCAGCAAAATTTTGCTTGCGTGTGATATTAATGATATTGTTCTATAATTTCCACATTCGGTTGGATCACCCTTCTAGGGAATAGGCATAAATAGGGATCTCTTCCAGTCAGTTGGCCAGGAAGCTGTCTTCTGTATTTCTTGGCATAGACGAGTGAGCACCTCCAGTACTGTATCTGTTTGTTGAAACGTCTCAACTGATATTCCATCGATTCCTGGAGCCTTGTTTTTCGCCAATGCCTTCAGAGCAGCTTGGACTTCTTCCTTCAGTACCATCAGTTCCTGATCATATGCCACCTCTTGAAATGGTTGAATATCGACTAATTCTTTTTGGTATAATGACTGTGTATACTCCTTCCATCTTCTTTCGATGCTTCCTGCGTCGTTTAATATTTTCCCCATGGAATCCTTTGCTATTGCAACTCGAGGCTTGAATTTTTTCTTCAGTTCTTTCAGCTTGAGAAACGCCGAGCGTGTTCTTCCCTTTTGGTTTTCCATCTCCAGCTCTTTGCACATGTCATTATAATACTTTATTTGTCTTCTTGAGAAAAAAAAAAATCTTCCGTTCAGTTCTTTTACTTCATCAATTCTTCCTTTTGCTTTAGCTGCTCGGTGCTCAAGAGCAAGTTTCAGAGTCTCCTCTGACATCTACCTTGGTCTTTTCTTTCTTTTCTGTCTTTTCAGTGACCTCTTGCTTTCTTCATGGATGATGTCCTTGATGTCATTCCACAACTCGTCTGGCCTTCGGTCACTAGTGTTCAATGTGTCAAATCTATTCTCAACATGATCTCTAAATTCAGGCGGGATATACTCAAGGCATATTTTGGCCCTCGTGGACTTGCTCTGATTTTCTTCAGTTTCAGCTTGGACTTGCGTATGAGCAATTGATGGTCTGTTCCGCAGTTGGCCCCGGCCTTGTTCTGACTGAGGATTTTAAGCTTTTCCATCGTCTCTTTCCACAGATGTAGTCAGTTTGATATCTGTGTGTTCCATCTGGCGAGGCCCATATGTACAGTCACCGTTTATGTTGGTGAAAGAAGGTATTTGCAATGAAGAAGTGGTTGGTCTTGCAAAATTCTGTCATTCGATCTCTGGCATTGTTTCTATCACCAAGGCCATATTTTCCAACTACTGGTCCTTCTTCTTTGTTTCCAACTTTCGCATTCCAATTGCCAGTAATTATCAATGCATCTTGATTGTATGTTCGATCAATTTCAGACTGTAGCACCTTGCTACATACTCCCAATTATTCTCCCCGTAAGGAGACAGCCCGCTCCCTCCCTCCACTCTCTCTTTTTGTGTCCATTCTGCCAGCATCTAACCCCCTCTACCCTCTCATCTCCCCTCGAGGCAGCAGATGCCAACATAGTCTCAAGTGTCCACCTGGTCCAAGAAGCTCACTCCTCACCAGCATCCCTCTCCAACCCATTGTCCAGTCCAATCCATGTCTGAAGAGTTGGCTTCGGGAATGGTTCCTGTCCTGGGCCAACAGAAAGGCTGTGGGCCACTACCACCGGGGTCCTTCTAGTCTCAGTCAGACCGTTAAGTCCGGTCTTTTTATGAGAATTTGGAGTCTGCATCCCACTGCTCTCCTGCTCCCTCAGGGGTTCTCTGTTGTCTTCCCTGTCAAGGCGGTCATCGGTTATAGCCGGGCACCATCTAGTTCTTCTGGTCTCAGGATGATATGGTCTCTGGTTCATGTGGCCTTTTCTGTCTCTTGGGCTTATAATTACCTTGTGTCCTTGGTGTTCTTCATTCTCCTTTGGTCCACGTGGGTCCAGGCTCATTGATGCATCTTAAATGGCCGCTTGCTAATGTTTAAAACCCCAGGCAGCACTCTTCAAAGTGGGATTTAGAATGTTTTCTTAATAGATTTTATTATACCAATTGACTTAGATGTCCCCTGAAACCATGGTCCCCAGACCCCTGCCCCTGCTACGCTGGCCTTTGAAGCACTCAGTTTATTCAGGAAACTTCATTGCTTTTGGTTTAGGCCAATTGTGCTCACCTCCCCTGTATTGTGTGTTGTCTTTCCCTTCACCTAAAGTAGTTCTTATCTACTAACTAATTAGTGAATACCCCTCTCCCACCCCCCCTTCCCCTCTTTCATAACCACGAAAGAATGTTTTCTTCTCAGTTTAAAGTATTTATCAAATTCTTAAAACAGTGGTCTTATACAATATTTGTCCTTTTGCAACTGACTAATTTCACTCAGCATAATGCCTTCTAGGTTCCTCCATGTTATGAAATGTTTCACAGATTCCTCACTGTTCTTTATTGATGCATAGTATTCCATTGTGTGACTATACCATAATTTATTTATCCATTCATCCATTGAGGGGCACCTTGGTTGCTTCCATCTTTTTGCTATTGTAAACAGAGCTGCAATAAACAAAATAAAATACACATATCTGTTCGTGTAAAGGCTCTATTTCTCTAGGATGTATTCCGAGGAGTGGGATTGCTGGATCATATGCTAGTTCTATTTCTAGCTTTTTAAGGAAGTGCCAAATCGATTTCCAAAGTGGTTGTACCATTTGACATTCCCATCAGCAGCATATAAGTGTTGCAATCTCTCCACAGCCTCTCCAACATTTATTATTTTGTGTTTTTTGGATGGAGTGAGATAAAATCTCATTGTAGTTTCAATTAGCATAATATTTTTGCCTGTACTATTACAGTGGTTGACTCTCATGAGAATTGTTGGTTACTCAGGATTCTTTTGGTTTTTCTGTATCTTATGTTTTTTTTTTTGTGGCTGTTTTTTTTTTTAAATAATTTTTATTGTGCTTTAAGTGAAAGTTTACAAATCAAGTCAGCCTCTCACATATAAACTTATATACACCTTACTACATACTTCCATTTACTCTCCCCCTAAACACTATGAGTTGGAATCGACTCGATGGCACTGGGGCTTCTGGGGGAATGAGTCAGCCCGCTCCCTCCTTCCAGTCTCCCCTTTCATGACTGTTTTGCCAGTTTCTAACCCCCTCTACCCTCCCATCTCCCGTCCAGACAGGAGATGCCAACATAGCCTCAACTGTTCACATGGTGCAAGTAGCTCACTCCTCATCAGCATCTCTCTCCAACCCATTGTCCAGTCCAATCCATGTCTGAAGAGTTGGCTTCGGGAATGGTTCCTGTCCTGGGCCAACAGAAGGTTTGGGGACCCTGACCCCCGGGATTCTTCTAGTCTCAGTCAGACCATTAAGTCTGGTCTTTTTATGAGAATTTGGAGTCTGCATCCCACTGTTCTCCTGCTCCCTCAGGGGTTCTCTGTTTTGCTCCCTGTCAGGGCAGTCATCAGTTGTGGCCGGGCACCAGCTAGTTCTTCTGGTCTCAGGATGATGTAGTCTCTGGTTCATGTGGCCCTTTCTGTCTCTTGGGCTCATAATTACCTTGTGAGCTTGGTGTTCTTCATTCTCCTTTGATCCAGGTGGGTTGAGACTTATTGATGCATCTTAGATGGCCTCTTGCTAATGTTTAAGACCTCAGATGTGTGGCTGTGTTTTTGAGGTTTGAGCTATATACAGTAAAATTCATGGGTCTTCAGTATACAATTCGATAAATTTTGACAAATAAATAGACCCAGTGTTACTGGTGAGCTACTTCCAAAGATTGGCCAATGAAAACCCTATGGATCAGAACAGGACATCATCCAAAAGGAGTTGGAACATGAGCCCCCTAAGTTGGAAGCCAAAAACCAAACCCATTGCCATCAAGTCAACTTGAACTTATAGCGACACTATAGGACAGAATAGAACTGCCCCATAGAGTTTCCAAGGAGCGCCTGGTGGATTCTAACTGCTGACCGTTTTTGGTTTGCAGATGTAGCTCTTAACAACTTTGTCACCAGAGTGTCCCATAGGTTGGAAGGCACTCAAAACACAGTGGCTGCAACAGTGGTCTTAAGGATACCAAAGATAGTGAAGATGGCACAGGACTCGGCAACGTTTCATTCTGTTGCACATGTATGTGGTCACCGTAAGTTGGAGCCAACTCGACAGCAGCTAACAACAACAACAGCATCAACAACTCATACCCCCAAAAAGATGTGGACATTTTCATCACCCCAGAAGGCTACGTTATGTCCCTTCTAGTAAACGATGTGCTTTGGCTAACACAACTTGGTAAGAGAGGCCTATTTCCTAAGCTAAGAGAGAGGAGCTGTGTGCTACAGCCTGGGATCTTGAGGTTTACAGAGTCATCTTCTTCACCTGGGCTCGTAGCCCAGTGGGCATTGGCGGATGATGGAAAACCCCTGTCCTGCTCCTGGTGCCTCCACCTGGCTAGGGCAGAGGTAGGAGGCTCTGTGGCAGAGAGCCTGCGGAGCCACCCTGGCCTCCTGCCTGCCCAGTCAGAGGCTGCAATTCCTCCACCTCTGGTATCACCCGGCCAGGGGAACACAAGGCCTTTGTACCCGGAATGTGATCAGCCCTGCAATGGAGGAAGGAGGGGGAGAGAACGGGCTCCACTCCTGGAGGTGGGAGTGCCAGACACAAGGCCTTTCTTTCTTGGCATTCCGAGGAGCTGCTGGTTGAATGTCGGTCAGTTCTCAAATCCCAGCTAGGGCCTGGGTGGCTGCCTGTGGCACCTATAACCTGCCTGGGGGACAGTGGCAGATGGGGGTGGGCATGGGGGTTCGGTCTGGGGGAAGAATGCAGTGCCCAGGCTCAGCCTCCCTAGCTATTGGGCCCCTGACTGCTGCTGGCCAGGCACCAGGCCTCAGAGGTGGGCACCAGGCCAGGGTGCATGGAATGGGTGGGGGAGCTCCCCCTCCTTGCCCTTCTCTGATTCCCTCCCAGGCTTCTCTCAGCCAGCTGTCTCCTTACTTCTGTGAGTTTCATTGCCTCAGACATTAGATGTCCACGGCTCTTCTCCACCAGCTAGCAGCCATTGCTGGCCTCAGAAGAGCAGGAGGGTCTGGGAGGGGAGAAGCTTGGTGGTGGGACAGGGTGGTGAAATGGCGGGGGCTTTCCACCTGGGACTGAGATCTGTGGGCCACTAGAGAACCTAAAATCAAATGCACCTCTCCACCAAGAGGATTATTTCTCTGGTCAAAGGGAGAAATGAAATGACAGGAGTTAGTGGGGAATTGGAACCCTTGTGCACTGCTGGAAGGAGACACAGTGGTTAAGTGATTGGCTGACTGAAATGTTGGGGGTTCGAACCCACCAGCTGTTCTGTGGGAGAAAGATGTGGCAGCCTGCTTCCTTAGAGATTACAGGCTTGGAAACCCTATGGGGCAGTTCTACTCCTTTCTGTAGGGTCACTATGAGTCATATCGACTCAATGGCAGCAGGCTTGGTTTGGGTGCATTGCTGGTGGGAATGTAAAATAGTGCAGCTGCTGTGGAAAACAGCCCAGCAGGTCCTCAAAAAGTTAAACACAGAACTACCATATGACCCAGCAATTCTGCTCCTACATAAAAAAAAAAAAAAAAAAAAAATTTTTTAAAACATACATACCAAAAATAAAAAATAAAAAAGTTGAAAGTAGGGATGTAAACAGATACTTGCACACAAACGTTCACTGCAGATCTACTCACAACAGCCAAAAGGCAGAAACACACCCAAGTGCCCGTCAACAGGTGAATGGATCAACAAAATGTGGTATATACACACAATGGAATATTATTCTGTTATAAAAGAAACAAAATTCTGACACATGCTACTACATGGGAGAACCTTGAAAACATTATGCTAACTGAAATAAGTCAGACCCAAACCAAACCTGTTGCCCTAGAGCCTGTTCTGACCCATGGCGACCCCATGTGTTACAGGGTAGAACTACATTTCATAGGCTTTTCTTGGCTGTAATCTTCATGGCAGCGGATTGCCAGGCCCTTCTTCCACAGCGCCACTGGGTGGGTTCAGACCACTAACCTTTCAGTTTATAAGTTTATAAGGACAAATACTGTATGATTCCTCTTACTTGAAATATCTAGAATAGACAAATTTATAGAGATAGAAAGCAGACTAGTGGTTTCCAGGGGCTGGGAGGAGGACTGGGGAGCTATTGCTTAATTAAGGGTGCGAAACTTCATTCTGAGGTGATGGAAGACTTGGAAATAGACAGCTGTGACAGTCATGCAACATGTTAATATAATTAATGTCACCGCATTGTACAGGTAAAAATAGTTAAAATGGGAATTTTCTGCTATGTATGTTTTGGCACAATAAAAAAATTTCAGAGTGAGAGGAGTCCTTTTATTAACATGACTTAATACTCATTCACGTAAATGGTACCTGGGCCTTCCTAACCCAGCAGAGTACGTGCCCCTCCCTCCCAGAGCTCCTGCAGTAGTCAGCCCAGGAGAAACACCAAGAGGGGGACGGGAGAAGGTTGTGGAGGGGTGTGTGCTGGGGCGGGGTGGTCCCAGTGCCCTTGGCACGCTGTCTGGAAGCAGTAGGGCCGAGGGCTTCGGGACCAGGCCTCCCAGGGGAGCCCCCTCTTATCAAGGTGAAATAAGTAAACTCAAATGGTGACATTCCGGAGAGCTGCAAAGAGGGCAGAGGAGCTTTTGGGGGACGGCAGTCTCCCCAGAGTCAAGGATTCCACGGGCTGCCTTGGAGGTGCGGGCTGTTCAGGAAGTGCTCCCCTGTCTGCTGACTTCCCCCTCCGTTCAGGAAGCTGACTCTGCCAGAATAATCAACCTTGGGGAGCCTGCAGGGAGTCAGCTCTGAGTTAGGGAACTAGGAAAAAACAGAACCAAAACCAAACAGAGGTGGGCAGTTGAGGTCATCGTGAACTGGAGTGGCCGGGATGCGGGCGGGCAGCCAGGGCGGCTGGAGGCTAGTGGAGGTGGGCAGCTGGGTTGGGGGAACCGCTGCAGGGGGGTGTCAGGGCTGCAACCTGCTGGTGTAGGAAGTGCTGAGAGCCCCCCAGGCTGGGATTACTAATTAGGGAGCTCCTCAGATTAAAGGTGAACCCCCGTCTAGAGGCCTGGGTGGAAGAGCTTGATCCCAGTTATTTCTTGGGCCCTGGCATCGATGCAAGGAGCCCTGGTGGTGCAGTGGTTAAGCGCTCGGCTGCCAGCCAAAAGGTGGGTGGTTGGAACTCACCAGCCACTCCAGGGGAGAAAGGTGTGGCAGTCTGCTTCTGTGGAGGGTTACAGCTTCGGAAACCCTATGGGATTGCTACGAGTCAGAATCAACTCCACTATGGTTTTGGTTTGGAGTCACTGCCCTGGGGTACATTGCTTCACCTCTTTAAGCTCTCCTACAGGGCATGGAGAAGGCCCTGAGCGGCCTTGCCAGAGCAAGGTGTTCTTAGACCAGAATAACTGGACATTGGAGTAGTATGCCCTTGGGTGAAGACCATCCACCATCTGAAGCGGGATTGCTGGAACGGATGGACCAAGAATTTTAAATAAGCATAAAAAAAATTATCATTTTGACATGATAATATACTTTAGGAGATAAAAGAAGACATAATCAATAAAAAGCAAGAAAAAATAATTAAGAAAGAACCTAGGGGAAATATTAGATTTGATAAAAACATAATTGTTGAAATAAATAGCACAGTAACCATAGCTGTCAAGTTGATTCTGACTTATAGCGACCCTACAGGACAGAGTAGAACTGCCCCATAGGGTTTCCAAGGGGCAGCTGGTGGATTGGAACTGCCAACATTTAGGTGAGTAAAAATGGCTTGGCAGAGGCGCCTGACTTCTCTAACGTCACAAGAAGGAAGGGGAACCAAGATCCATAGCCAAGGGCTGATTCATATAAGGCAGAGGTCAGACATACTTCCACCCTCCAACCTTTTTACCAATTCTGACACCAACCGTCCCTCCCATAACACTCTCTGCCTCTTGCTGGGTTCGATAATTCATTGCAATGGCCACACAGAACTCACAGACAGTACTCACAATTATGTTTTTTTTTTTAATTTTTTTATTAGGGAAGTAACAGGTTACAATTCAGGATACCGTTCTTCGGTCAGGACAGCCTCTTCTCAGCTGTGTCCACAGGCAGGCCTCTCTCTGGCCTTTCTACCTCTGCCCTGCTCAGGCAAGTATTTCAAAGATATTTTAGCCCTGCCACTAAGTGCCTGGAGACACCCCGCTCCACCAGGAAGCCTCCTTCCCAAAGACACTCACTCCACGGGTTAACACACCCACTGTAACCACCTTGCTTCATGGGCCAGGAAGCCCACTTCTGTAATACACTGTCTGTCTCCTGGGTCTAGGAGGTCTCAGTTCAGGGATCCCAGGTCCAGTATATGTGCACCACTCCTAGCTCTTCATTCTTGGTGGTAGTAGGCCCCCCTCTGCTCTGGGATTGGCTGCTCTTTTAAGCCCAGTGAGATGGCAAAACTGACCAATTCCCTCGTTAGAGTTTCATACACCTTATTTGCACAGTCCCGTTCCCACGAGGGGAGCCCTATTGGCACAGTGGTTAAGAGTTTGGCTGCTAACCAAAAGGTCAGCAGTTTGACTCCCCCAGCCGCCCCTTGGAAGCACTATGGGGCAGTTCTACTCTGTCCTACAGGGTTGCTGTGGGTCAGAATTGACTCGAAAGCAAGGAGTTCATGGTTTTTTTTCACCTCCATCAAAGGATGTCACGCACCTTGTTTGCATTATTAGCAAGCTATCCAATCCCCTTGGTGGGCCACAAGCACCTCATTTGCACAGACCCACCCAGAAGGTCTATATTAGGTAACTGACTGCAGCACAGTGAGCTTCACAGCAGGAAGGATACAGCTGAAGAACTCAAGGCAAATGGTGAGGGCAGATTACAGGACCCAAGAGACAGCAGGAAACCACGGAGAGTTGAGATAGAAAATACATACAAAAAGTTAATAAGTACAGAGGGCACAGTGGGGGTGCAGTCCCTGGAACAAAGGACCTCAGAAGAGTGGAGAGAAACTGACAGGAGGAAATATCTGGGGAAAAAAAAGATTTTTTTCCCCAGAATAAATGATGGAAGAATTTAAGGGGCTCAGACAAACGGAAGGATGGACAGCCTTGTACCAGGATGTATTTTTTTGTTTCAGAATATTGAAGACAAAATAAAATTGGAAAAGCTTCCAAAAAGAGAAATTCCCTACAAAGCAACAAAAATCAGGTTGACACCGATGTTTCTACAACAATACTGGGAGCAAGAAGAAAATGAAGCAATATTTTCCTTGTACTGAGGAAGAGAACTTTGAACCTAGGATTGTGTATTTAGTCAGAGAGCCAGTCGAATACAAGGGCGCACACAGGCCTCTGATAGTTTGCCCCAGAAAAACCCACATGGAAAATACTTTTGCTGAGGAGAGGAGAGAAATCATCCAGGAGTAGGAACTCAGGTACCTGGGCAGAGAGGGAGGCCAAAGGCCTCAGTTCGGATGATGGTTGCCTAAAAACATGTAAAACTGAAAGAAAAGGAGAGGGTGTATTCACACCACTCAGGTGTAAGCGCTACGCCTCGGTCCTACACTGGAATCCACTGATAATAGAATTCAGGGCGTACATGCGCTTGGGTGGAAAAAGTTGCCTCTTTATTTTCACTCACCGTAACCTAAATCTAGTGTTTCTCCATTATGTACATAGGTGGCAGACCCCAGCTGTATCCGCTGAACCTGCGACTTCACGGTGAAACCCTAAGTATTTTCCCATTTTTTTATTTCAGTAGCTGCAATGTCCTCAAGTACTGTTTTTGTTCTGACTTCAACGCTGCGTTGGTAATTAGACCCTTTTTTAGAGCTGGTCTATTAACAAGTTAACAAGAAAGCTCCTTGTTCTGTATGTTTTCATAATGACCTCAAATCCTTAAAGGTGTAGGTCACCATCATGCTTTCAAAACATGTGTGTCTAAGCCTAACAATGGGCTCAAGCATAGCAATGATGGCGAGGATGGCGCAGGACCGGGCAGTGTTTCGTTCTGCTGTACGCAGGGTCGCTATGAATCAGAACCACTCGACGGCACCTAACGACAACACTCATAATACGAATTTGTAAATAGAAATATGTCTACTTTTGTGAGGCTCCCTAACATTAACCATGATTTATTAGAAACCTGCGAGTCACGAGAAAGCTTCTGATCGTAGACACAGAACCACAGAAATACGTGAAGAGTGTGGCGAACAACCTCCAAGTTCAGTTGACTATGACTTGACATCCTGTGGCAAAAGACATGATGTACTTAATCTTTGTAAACTAGCCTTGAAACGTAAGTCTGAACAACCTCCCTCATCTCTAACCTTGAAGAAAAGGTGCGTCATTTGGCTAATCTCTAATCCTGGAGAAAAGACATACTAGCCTTTGACATCACACTGGCCCTTGTCACATGGAGCCAAGGTGAGAATTTTGCAACTAAACCCTGGATTCCTGCTCAAGCACCAAGAAAAGGCAGAGGCGACACCGAGAGCCTGCAGGGACTGCCTGCTGCTGCCGCCCTCAGACCCTAGCTACAGGGAACCTCCGCTGAGTGTGAGCCATGGCCAAGCCTTCCTCCCAAGACCTAACCATTGCACCACTGAACTAACGTTGACATTGTAATTGTTAATTCTGATTTTCTGGCTCGAAATGGATGTTGTGAGAACTTACCTGCCTTGTTGTGACTATCTTGCAATAAACTAAATGAGTTTATGCATGACAAACCTGTGTATCTATTAATTTTCTAATATAAAATCCTACATGACATTCGTATATTACTATGTAAAACATATGAAAAAAATTTTTTTGGTAACTATATTTTAATATGCAGCCCCGGTGGCACAGTGGTTAAGAGCTCGGCAGCTCAAAATGTCGGTGATTCAAACCCAGCAGTGGCTCCGTGGGAGAAAGACGTGGCAGTCTTCTCCTGTAAAGGTTACAGCCTTGGAAGCCCTGTGGGACAGTTCTGCTCTGTCCTGTCGGGTAGCTGTGAGTTGGAATCGACTTAACGGCAACAGGTTTGGTTTTTTTTTTTTTTTGGTTATATTTCAATACAATTGATGCCCTTTGTAATTCAATGTATTTGTGCATTTAAAACCTATTCTGAGAAGGGCTCCACAGGCTTCATCAGGATGCAGAGGCGTCCAGGGTGCGCACACGTACACAGACACACACACACACACACGCACACACACACACACATGCACGCGCACAAAAGAGGCTAGAGAGGAGGTGTGGTGTTGTGGGGGATTGGGCTGCCTGGGTTCAATTCCTGTGTCTACTGTGACTACCTGCATGACCTTGGCCAATCCCTTCTGCTCTGTGCACCTCAGCTTCCCCATCTGTGAAACGGGGAAAATTAAATCCCGCATTATAGGGGCTGCTGGGAGCATTAAGTTAGCCGATAGACACCCAGTGCTTACAAGAGTCCTGCCATGTCCTAAACGCTCTACACATGATAGCCCTTACTGTTGCTAAGTGACCTTGGGGCTAAAAAGGACACCAGATAGGAAAATAAAACATTCTTAGAATTAAATGATAATGAATACGCCACATCTAAGCTGTACTTAGAAGGAGATTTGTAAAACACAGCAGAATAAAATTTATAGGAGCATTATCAACAAACTGCCAGGATTTCATACCACAAAACTGAAGGTCTAGCTGAAATGGACAAATTCTGTGAAAAATATAAAATACTAAAACTGGCTCGAGAAGAAATAGAGAACTTGAGTAGATTAATACGTATTAAGGAAATGGAAATAGTAGGCAGAGACCCCTCCCCGCAAAAAACCAAAAACAAAAACTCAGGCTTCTCCGCTGTAACGTTACTCCCCCTCCCGTACTTCCTACTTCCGGACCTCTTTGGGACGAAGTCGTTCTGTGCAGCCCACACGTGAGGGGGGAAGTAACGCTCCACCTCCCTGAGAGCAGAGGAGAGAGTCTACATAAATTACCTGGGATTCTGCATGGGAGATTTGTCACTTCTCCGTTTACTGATTTATTCCCTCATTTAATCGTCTCAGTGTGGATTCTTTGATATTTATTTTATTCTTTCGGTTATAACAAAATGTTTACTTTATTTTGTTGCTCAAATTGTTCCAGTTTTGGCCGGTGGCTGGTCTTTCAGCTGGTTCCTGTGTCCTTTGACACACCCTCATCCTTTTGTTTTCTGGGCACTACGTGACGCTCTAGGCTCATCTGGTGTGTTTCCTGCCCTAGAATCAGCCTTTCCTCCAAAAAGCTCTGGTCCCTTCATGGCAGGATGGTGTTAGAAACCACGATCTAAACCGTGGGCACCGGACATGTTTGTTGCTGTCGTGGTGTCGTTGCTTCTAGTCCCAATCAGTGAACACAACTAGGAGATATGTGTGTGTATACTAACTTGTGTACATCGACATATTTATAAATATTTCTATATGTGATCCTGTTATCTATAGGGTTGTTATGAATCAGAATTGATTCCACAGAAACAGGTTTGTTTGTTTTTTGATTTTTAGAATTTATATAAGATAAACATGAGTTCATACTGATGTCTCCAACCCTAATCCATTTCCCCTTGGGCCGTTTTAGCCTCTTTCTTTGCCTTGATTACCGGTAAACCTTTACCACAGCTGTGAAGAACCTGGCTCCCACCATTCGCCGTCCAGTGCCATAATCATTCATTTCCACACACAGGGGGAGCAGTGTCAGACGACTTTATCGACCAGAGTGCAGTGCTTATGTGAAGGTCCTTTTGCCTTTGGTCATACAGATGCCACTCATTTCCAAAGTCCCTGAGGCAGCACCATTTCTCCTCACCCCTTTGGCGAAGTTGTTGCGTATAGTTTTTTAATATGGTTAGATCCTTTTGTCACGGTTTGCTTTCCACCCTGGGAACCCCCAACATCCTAAATAATTTTTAAAATTTATGTACATGAAGGTTCTCTCTTTGTGCTGTAAAGTTCTTTGGGTTTTGACAAATGCCTGGTGTTACGTACCCATCGCTATAGTGTCGACGGAGGATTTCCACCTCCTAAAAAATTCCCTGTGCTTCACCTATTCAACCCTTCTCTCTCCCCAAGCCATTGACAACCAATGAAAGGTTTTTCTAAATGTACTTTTGTGGTGGGTTTTTGATGAGAAAATCTACCAAGTTAAAATGATTGCATTTGCTTCTATTCCTAATTTGCTAAGAGTTTTTTTTTTTTTAAACCACAAATAGGTGCTATTTCTGCATCAGCTGAGAAAATTGTGTTTATTGTCCTGTAATCTGTTAATGTGGGATTTGCACTGATTGACTTTTTTGAATTTGAACTTTCCTTGCACTCCTGGGAAAAACCCTAGATGTGTCAGGGTCCCAGCAGGAAGCAGAGTCACCCTCAAATGAGGTTCATTCAAGGAGGACTTAATTAAGGGGGCCCGGTAGAGGGAAACCTCAAGTGCGGTGCAGCACCCCAGGGCTGCCAGCAGCTATCTCTTCTCCAGGCCAAAGGCATGCTGGGAGGGAGAGCCTTCTGGAACGTGAAAGGAGGGAGTTGTGGAGAGGGACGCCGTGATGTCGCCATGACGCTCCTAAGGCGACCACACACAGTCATCTGTCCTTCTTGCTCACCTGCCTGGAAAAACCAATAGAGGGATGAGAAGGTATAACAGCATACGAACACCAGTTCTCCCTGAGTGAATTATAAATTCAAGGCAATTTCTATCAGAATTCTAGTTGGTTTTTTTGAGGAAACCAATAAATGTACTCTAAGTTTCCAATGGAGGTATACAGGTCAAAAGAAGCTAAGGCAGCTAGAAAGGAGGAGAAAAAGTGCAGGGTTTTCTCCCCCCAGACGTGAAGATATACGACTTCCAGTTGTGGAAGCAGTAGGGCCTCAATTGAAGGACAGTCTGAAAGAGTTTGGGGTGTCCAGAGGTAGACCCAGGGTCTGCGGGGGTGGGGTGAGGGCGGTGCTGCCCCACCGCATTTCCTCCTGGCCATGCTGGAGGAAGTGAGAGCAGGGGGTGAGGCGCCATGATGGACCACTGATGCGGGAGGGGCCAGTCCCTGTCTTGTCGCTGGAGGCCCAATGTCTGTTCCTAAGTGACAGGGCCTCTCCAGTGCCAACATTCCTGCACTAGTGGAGCACCTGGAGGGGGGCTCAGTGTGCCCAGGAGGTTCTTCCAGCTTTTTTGGGGGGCACTGCTCATTCCTTTCTGCCCTGTCACAGCACCCCCAGCGTGGCAACCCTGTCTTCCACTTGGCAGAGGAGGAAACCGAGGCTCCCAGAAGCAAATGGGGCTGGGATTTGAACGCACATCCCTGTGACCCTGCACCTGTACCCTCCCTGAGACGTGGGCCCTGCCCTCCAGGGACTCTCGGTTTGGAGAGGCCCTCAGGGTTTCTGGGGAGAAGAGAGGGGCCAGGGGCTCTGAGGGAAAGGACAGCCAATGGTGACCAGGAAGGAGGGAGGGAACAGTCCACAGGAAGAGGGGGCCATCAACAGTCATCAGGAGGGCGAGACAACAGCTTACGGTGTCTGGGAGGGGGAGAGCGGACGGAGAGGGAGAGGAGGGCCTCCAGACAGAGGGCGGGGGTCCCACAGGGTAAGACCTGGGTCTGGAGACCCGAGGGGAGTGTGAGGGGGGAGGAATTGTGTGCCAAGGTAGGAGGTGGGGGTGGGGAAGGCCGGGCAACCCCCTGCATTTCTGGGGAGGTGGAAGGAGGGAGTTCCCAAGGAAGAGACCCCAGAGCAGATTGCAGGGATTTGTGGAGGTCTGACTGGGAAGGGCTCCTCTAAACCAGCCACCTTCCAGGGGTGGCCGCCAATGCAGAAGTTCCTGTCGTGTCCTAAAGGGAACACGAGCCTCACTTGTGACCCTCCTGGTCTGCGGTGGGTTGCGGGTTATACCAGCGTCCTGGGGGCAGGCCCCAGCGAGGCCGGGTGGCCCCAACTCCCAGGCAGGAGGCAGCATAAGCAGCCAGAGGGGCTTGTGGGAAGTCAGAGGCCAAGGCCCAGTAGGAATCTGGAGGTCCTGGGCTCCCCATAAGTCGTGCTGCCTCAGTTTACCTAGCTCTAGATAAGAAGGTGGAGGGGGTTGAAGGAGGGCCTGGGCGAGGGGGCTGAGGGAGAGAGGGTGAGGTGCAGCCAGGCAGAGAGATGGGGGAGCCTAGGGGGTTGGCGGCCAGGAGCTGCAGCAGTGGGGGCTGTGGGTTCCCAGTGATGATGAAGGTGGGCTTGGGCCGGCAGCCTCAGTGAGGTGTCTGTGAAGGGAGCCCCGACCTAGGCAGGCTCTGGGCGGTCTCTGGGCCCCTGTCCCCTGCTAGGTGAGTGGGGGGACCCCCGTGCCCTCCCCTGCTGCGTCCAGGTGAAGTGGCTGGGCTTTTCCCACCCACAGGTGCATGTCCAAAGCCTGACAGTGGGGGTGGGACTGCAGGAAACTGTGGAGGGCGGGGCTGGGTGCTGGAAATGAGGGGGTCTCCTTAAGGGGAGGCCTCACCATAGGGGCCTCTGCTCGGCTCAGACTGGCTGTGGGTCAGACACAAGGGGTGGGAGCTGGATGAGCCATGTCCTCTGCAGGCCTAAGACCCTGGCCTGGGGCGGTGCTCCTGTGTGTGGCAGGGGGCCCGGAGCAGATGGCCCGACAGCCCCGCCAGAACCTGTACCACCAGCCCAGGGGGTAAAGCGGCCTTTGCTACTCCTCTGCAGGCCACTTCCAGGAGACCCCCGTGCTGTCCTCACAGGTCCGGTGCCAGGGTGCAGCCACCCCTTCATCCAGACCTGCCCTCCAGAAGCCTTTTCCTCTGTCGTGTTCACCCCTCCCTGAGTGTGCCTGGCAGGAGCTGGAGGCTTAAAGCACCACTGAGGAGGCGTCGACCAGAAAACAAGCTCCTGGAAAACAGAAACCTGATAAAACAGGACGCTTTCATTTCCAGTTTCTTGTGTCCACTTCACAGGCAGGAAGCTAAGCCCAGCTGGGCCCAACAACAGGGCGTCTTGAGTCTCCTCAAGGGTGGAGATGTCCCAGTGGGCCCTTTGGCTTTGCACAGATAGGATGGCCCTGCAATGTACCATCCAGACAAGGTGACTCACCAAAGAGAGGGGAGCGCTACTGACAGTTACCCCAGGACAACAGGAGGCCAGGGTGTCTGGTCTCCTCTGCGGAGGTCAGCCAGGCTCTCCTGAGCCTGGAGGAACGACAGGCGGAGTGTCAGCTTGTTGCTGTGTAACAGACTGTCTCCAATTTAGTGGCTCAAGACGACGATGAATCTGTAATTTGGGCAGGGCTGGGTGGGGGGCGGAAACCCTGGTGGCGTAGTGCTTAAGTGCTACAGCTGCTAACCAAGAGGTCAGCAGTTTGAATCTGCCAGGCGCTCCTTGGAAACTCTATCGGGCAGTTCTACTCTGTCCTATAGGGTCGCTATGAGTCGGAATCGACTTGACCGCAGTGGGTTTGGTTTTTTGGTTTGGGGTGGGGCGCTTCTCTGCTCCGTGTGGCATCAGCCAGGGTGGCCCAACTGCGGCCCGAGGAGCCACTTCCAAGATGGTTCACTCTCATGGCTGGCACGCGGCTGCTGGCTGTGCTTCAGGGGCCTTGATTCCTGTCTGAGAAGCCTCCTCCCCAGGCTGCTTGGGCTTCCTCTCAGCATGGTTGTCAAAAGCAAACATTCCAGGAAAACAAGGCAGACATGCTTTGTGCTTTCATAACCTGGCCTTGAAGGTCGCTTAGTGTGGCTTCCACTGGGCTGTCTGGATGGAGGTGGTCACAAAGCACTCTCAGACTTACAGGAAGGGCCCCACCTCTTGCTAGGGCGAAAGCAGGGCTCTCGAGAGCAAGCGGGGAAGGGAGATACTGTCGTGGCCATTTTTAGAAACAAGTCTTCCATGCAAGGGCTGAAGGGCGACTACATCTTCCAGAAAACCTCCAAGTCACCTGCTGGAAATTGTGACTTCTTGTGGTGCATGTGTGTTTGGGTGGTTTATCTGCAGGCGGGTGGAGGCAGCCCTCGGTACTGTTCCCTTTCCCTCCTTCTCAGGACCCCCCACCACCGCTGGCTGCCAGCACCCCAGATGCTCTTGGCCTCCTTCCTGCCTCCCGGGCCGGGCCAGCTCCTTCTCTGCCAGCTCCTCCTCTCCCCTACGTAGGGCGCCCAGTGCTTGGTCCTGAGTTTGCTTCTCTTCTCTCTACATCCACACGTGCCCCTATGATATCGTGTCTGTGAACACAGCCCGCCTGCTGCTGACCCCACTGGTACCCCCTCATGGTATCTATTTCATGTTTTAGAATGCCAGCTGGGAGTATGTTAAGCACTCTTATCACCCTTCATGTTTCTTAACCTGTTTTGAGCCCTCCTAACCTCTCCTTGGAAACCCTGGTGGTGCAGTGGTTAAGAGCCACGGCTGCAGTTGGAATCCATCAGGCGCTCCTTGGAAACCCTATGGGGCAGTTCTACTCTGTCCTATAGGGTCAGTATGAGGTGAAATAGACGCCACAGCAATGGTTTTTTTTTTTAAACCTCTCTTTATCTCTCTATGCTGCATTCTGGGGAATTTTCTCAGACCTATCTTCAGGTTCCATCATGCTAAATGGAAAAATACAGAAGTCATCAAAGATTTCATTTTACTTGGACCCACAATCAACGCCCATGGACACCGCAGTCAAGAAAGCAAATGACGAGCATTGCATTGGGCAAATCTGCTGCAAAAGGCCTTTTTAAAGTATTAAAAAACAAAGTTGTCAATTTGAGAGATAAGGCGCACCTGACTGAAGCCATGGTATTTTCAACTGCCTCATATGCATTCCGGAGCTGGACAATGAACAAGGAAGACTGAGGAAGAATTGATGCCTCTGAATTACAGTGTTGGCAAAGAACGCTGACTGCACCGTGGACGGCCAGAGGGGGAACAACTCTGTCTTGGAAGAAGCACAGCCAAAATGCTCCTTGGAAGCAAGGATGGCGAGACTTTGTCTCACACACTTTGGACGTGTTGTCAGGAGTGTCCAGTCCCTGGAGAAGGACATCATGCTTGGTAAAGTAGAGGGTCAGGGAAAGAGAGGAAGACCCTTTTCTTTTCCTTAAAAATTTTTCCGCCAACACAACAGTCCATTATTACCATTGCCCAGATTCCTGGCTCGTAGACCGTCAGCACAATGAAATGATTGTTGTTTCAAGGCATTAAAACATTCGCATAGCATGCATTCTGAGAAGGGGGTGGTGTAGGTTTTCAGTCTCCCAAAAAACTCATCGCGGTCGACTCCTGTTCACAGCGACCCCTCGCGGTACACAGTGGAACTGCTCCATGTGGCTTTCTTGGCTGTAATCTCTTACCGAAATAAATCAGCGGGCATTTCTTAGGTGGTTTTGAACTGCCAACCTTTAGGTTAGTAGTTGAGAGAAAACTGTTTGTGACGCCCATAAACTGCCCACAAAACATGAAACGCCACAAGGAGAGCAAAATCAGAAACACATGGGATCTACAATACAGCCAGGTGGCAGTGCACCCCCACCCCATGAAGGAAGCAGAGTGGGTGAGAGCAGACCGCTGACAGCCACCACCCTGGGGGGTCCTCCCCTGAGCCTCGGGGCATCAGCAGAGAGGAGCTGTGGGGCTTCGGGGGCCTGGGGACTCTGGAGTCACCCACGAGCACTTCCTCAGTGCTCCCGGAGCTGACCTGAGAGCACAGGCAGCTGGGTGAGAGCCAGGACCTGCAGTGGAGTCAGAAGGGCCTGGAGCCATCCCGGCCCCGTGAACTCTCAGAACCATCTGGTCCAAGCCCCACTGAGGAGGAAGTGCTGGGGACAGACCCAAACTGAGAACGGGAACAACAGAGATGCAAGGGAAGGAAGGAGGTCCAGACAAAAGAGGGAAGAGGAACGGAGTCAGGAGACACTAGACATTCGCCCTATTGCTGAACACGTCACAAACGCAACAGAAGGGGTAGCTCTAGAGCCAGGAATTAGAAAAGCTGGTCTGAAGCACGGAGTCCCTGGGTGGTGCAAACGGGGACGGCTCAACTGCTAATGGAAAGGATGGAGGTTAGAATCCACCCAGAGGTGCCTCGGAAGAAAGGCCTGGCAATCTACTTCCCAAAAAACCAGCCCTTGGAAGCCCTACGGGGCAGCTCTGCCCTGACGCTCGCGGGGTTGCCGTGAGTCAGAGTGGACGGGGCAGTAACTGCTTTCATTCTAAATCACACTTCCGTTCTAAATTGTAAGAAAACCAATTTTACATAAAAATGAACAAGAGACATGGATTGTAGTCAAATCCTACAGAGACACAGAGAAAAAAGAGGATAACACCCCTGCTGTTGTTAGTCACCACCCACTGGGTTCTAACTTGTGGTGACCCCATGTGTGCAGGGACTGTCTGCTCTGTAGGGTTTTCAAGGCCGTGACCCTTTGGAAGTGGGTTGCCAGGCCTTACTCCTGACGTGCGTCTGGGTAGGTTTGGACTGCCAGCCTTCAGGCTAACAGTCGAGCAGCTGACTGCACTACCCAGGGGCCCACAGCACCCCTCCAGGCAGCGGAAGCACACGAGATGTGTTCATAGAACCGAAGGCACTGCTCACCTTTCGCTGCCCCACAGATCACCCCAAAGCATACGGTTTAAAAGAGCAAAAATCGGCTGTCATCTTTCATGGTTCGTGTGGGTCAGCATTCAGCAGTGGCTCAGCTGTGCTGGCTTGGGGTCTCCCGCGCAGCCAGATGTTTGCAGGGGCTGCAGTCATTTGAAGACTTGACTGGGACTCAAGGGTCCATTTCCAAGGTTGCTGACCCACTCGGTGGCGAGCGGCTCCTTTCTTGGGGTCTCCATGAGGCTGCTGGCTTCCCCCAGAGTAAGCAATCCAAGAAAACAAGGAGGGAGCTGCATGATCTTTTATGACCTAGCCCCAGAGGCAACACCGTTAACACCGCCCATATTCTACTGACCACACAAGTCGGCCTGATTTAAGTGGGCAGGGACGGCATAAGAGGAGGACACCAGGAGCCAAGGTCTAACGCACCATCTTGGAGGTTGATGCTCACAGCGACAGAAGCAAAACCTAGTGTTTTAAAACAAGCTTGAAAAGATTAAGAAAACACTCCAGCATACAAAAAAGTAGCATAACTCAGAATTAGAAAAACTCAGAAATGAGTTGATAGAATTTGGGAAGAATTAAGAATGAAATGAAAAATTGTTTCAGAAATTAAGATTAAACCAGGGGGAAAAGGGCAAATAAACACGACAGAGAAATATAAAAAGAGAAAAAATAAAAAAGAAACAGAGAAAGAGATGAAAGGGTTCAGGAGGAAACGGCAGGTGGAGAAGATGAACAGAGAAGATCCGGTGGTCATAGTGTCACTTAGATCCACCCCGTGGTTCTGTGCTGCTCGCAGACAGAGGGTTTCAGAACAGCCTCCTGCCCTGTGGTCTCAAGCCCGCTCCTTTTTGCTCTTCCCTTGCCTGGAACCCTCTCATCCCCCCTGGGGCTCCCCATAAACCAAACCCCAGTGCCGTTGAGTCGGTTCCGACTCATAGCGACCCTATAGGACAAGCAGAACTGCCCCATAGAGTTTCCAAGGAGCACCTGGCAGATTCGAACTGCCGACCCTTTGGTTAGCAGCCGTAGCACTTAACCACCAGGCCACCAGGGTTTCCAGGCTCCCCGTAGCCGGGGCTAAAGCGTCTCTCGGTGAGTCCCCCGGGCCCCATGTGCCCACCCTCGGGCCGCTGCTCCCGGGGTCCCCCTGACAATGTTGATTTTATCTGAACCCGTGATCCTGGAAGTCCCCCTGCTTCCCCCGCCTGCTGGAAAGCGCACAGGCGTTGACCTTCCTTGACTGACTCGGGCCCCTGACCACCCCCAGTGCTTCCAGAATTCTGTGCCACACAATAAACTCCATGTGACAGTCGACACACCCGATTGTGTAAGCCTTGGAGGTGTCAGTACTTTTCCACTAATTCACTCCAGCCCTTAAAGCCCCCCGCTTTGCCTCAGGGGCAGGAGTCTCTCCCTGTGGGGGTGGTCCCCCCCCTCACTGTAATGCTTTCCTTCCTCCCCTCCCATTAGTCCTTCCCCTCTAAAAAACAGGTTACTGCTGAGCGAGCCCCAACTCCTGGGGGCCCCACAGGTACCAGAGCAGAACTGTGCTCCACGTGGTTTTCAGGGGCTGTTTTTTTGAACGTAGGTCACCAGTTCTTTCTTCCTGGGCACCTCCGGGTGTACTTGAACCTCCAGCCTTTTGGTTAATAGCCGAGCGCACTGACTGTTTGTGCCAGCAAGCGCCTCCTTCCCCCCTTCCTACAATCCTCATTGAATAAAGCTGCCCTCGCCTGTTTTAACTGTGTCCGGCGCGATCATGTCTTTGACCCCAGGGCCCACACAGCCCCCTCTCACTGGACACCCACAGCACCACCTGCTGCTCCCACCTCCTCTTTCAGTGTCCAAGGTTCCTGTGTCACCAGGTGACTCTGAACGCTTTGCTGGCACTGAGAGAAAAATGTTCTCAGGTGCCCACCTCAGAGGCGGCTCCCACAGAACACGAAGTGACCAGCCCGAGGGTGGGAAGGCCCGCTCAGGTGGAGGGGTGCCTTCCGGCTGCCACATTCCCTGTTGGGGGCTGAATGTGCCCCAGGAGACATGTCTACATCTTAACCCCAGTACCTGTGAACGTGAGCCGGCTTGGAAACATGGTCTTTGCAGATGCTGTCAGCTAGCATGAGGCCACACTGGAGTGGGGGGTCCTGATTCCATCTGAGTGGGGTCCTCATAAACCAGGAGAAGAGACATGAGAAACAGAGGAGGCCCTGTGAAGGTGGAGGCAGAGACTGGAGTGATGCATCTACAAGTCACAGAACACCAGAGGTCCCTAGTAGTCGCCAGAAGCTGGGAGAAAGGCCTGGAACATTCACTCTGGGGGCCTCAGAAGGAGCCGACACACTGTTGCTCCAGAACTGTGAGAATGGAGTCTGCTGTTTGAAACCATCACTTTGCAGTACTTCATGACGGAGGCCCCAGGAGACTCATGCACCCCTCCAGGTCACCCTCCTGCTTCCCGAGTCTTCCTGGGGGGACCCCAGGCTGAAGTGAACTCTATGGGTGCACCCCAATCCAAGGCAGCAGGACCCCCACCCTGCTCCCTAACCCTCTCCCTTTCTGAGCTGTAAAACATGCTCTAAGTTGTTCAAAGTGTCACTTTCCCTTAGAAGAACTCGGGGATCTGAGGTCTTAAACATCTAAGGGAAATCCCCGAGAACCCTATCCTGGACATGTTGCTGGGTGGGAAACCCCAGGTTTTGCTTGGCACGACTCATCACAGCCAATAAATAAGAGGACAAGGCAGGAGATCAGAAAGGCGCCTTTATTTCATTGCACAAGGAAAGGAACAGCTGGGGCTAGTGCCTCCAAGACTACTCGGTGAGGGCTAGAGGACAAGCTACTTTCATGGGGCTGACAAACATAAACCATGTAACTCACATTAACATTATTTTTGGTCATATCACACAAGCGCAGTGGGGACTACATACTATTACATAGATCACATGTTCAAAAAATGTTGGCTAAACTCTAAGTGGGGGCAGAGGAGTTGACATGCACTAGGTCCTCATGCTCTGCAGGTCACCAAGAGGGCAATGGGGCTGGTCCAGGCTGGTTCTAAACTGTTTTTGTGGCTCTCAGTGAGGCAGACAGTTCTTGGAAGAGAAAACATCAGATGCTGAACAAAAGGGTTCTGGCATGGCCCCCTCCGCCAGATGGAGTCGGGTGTGTGGGCAGACGTTCACATGCAAGTATCCAGGAGACACGGCAAACCTTGGGAGGAACTGCAGAAAAATCAGAGGAGACAGCTTTTCGGGTACCTGTGAGCAAAACAAAACAAAATAAAACAAAACAGAACAGAACTAACGGTGGCTCCTCGCTTGGGCAGGAGAAAAGAGCCCCTGGCCAGCTCCCTCCTCCTCCTGAATCCACCCCAAGATTCCCTGATCCCCACAGGCTTTGACCCCCTCCAGGGGCAGGTCCCCTCCCTGGTGTATCTGTATAAAGTTAAAAATGATTAGAATTTAATGTGACACCTACAAGCCTACTTTTCACAGCACAGGCTTTAGCTGGCACCTCAGGTCTGCAGCAGCGTGCCTTTACTGAGTGCTTACTGTGTACTGCCACCTGGTTCACAAAGTCCACAATGGGACCCCAGCCATCCGACGCCCAGCAGAAGTCTTTCCCAACCACTCTGCCACCTGGGGTGTCCTTCTCACCAAGGGGGGCTCAGCACAAATGGCTGTCTGGGATACAGGGGGGATCGCTTTTGCTCTGGTCTCAGTGTCTCCACCCCACTCTCCTGGGTCGCCCCTCACCTGCTGGACAAGGCCCACTGAGCTAGCCCCCAGGGTCTCTGCTTTGAACAATAAGTGTGTGCATAGGAGGGGGATAGCAGGAGAAGCAAGATTCTCCCTGCCCATCCTAGGGAGTGCTTGGGCCTCAAGTCCCCCTACCCGACTGGGGCTGGATGGGGCTCCTGATTGTAAGACAGGTGGATCACAGGAGTCCTAACACTGTCCTGGGAGATTGGGCATGGGTAGTGTGCACGCACCGTCAGATATGGGGCCCTGGGAGCCGAGGGGTCCAGGCTGGGAAGGGCTTCTGGGGGTGGTCGGTGTGACACCCTCACTCCAGAAGCTGGGTCCCCTGCAGCTTTCCTGCTTGCCTCCTGGATGGGGAGCTCCCTCCTCCCTGTGTAGCTCTTCCTCAGGCTGGGGCCAGCCCTGCCCCCCAGAAGCTCCCAGGAGAGCCCTGACCCCTCTCTGGTTCCAATTCTACACTGGGCCTTTCCCACAGAGCCCTGGTCCTGATAAAGCGCTTCCTTCAACAGTTCCCCAATCAGACACAAAGGAAGGGGTGAAGGGTCACCCCGAAGCTGGAACAAGCCCAGGGGCGGGGGGAGCACCAGGCCGGAGGGAGGGCGGGAGCTCCACGTGGGGTGGGGTGGGGGGAAGGAGAAATGTCGGCTGTGAGCAGGCTCTGCCCTGGCCTCAGAGGACCCTCGGCATGGACAGAGGGGTTTAGTTCCCCAACAAGAAGACACCAACACCCCCCCGCAGAGGGGAAACTCAGGCCCAAAGAGGTGAGAACCAGGTCCAGACCTGCGCCTTGGGGGCCTGCTCTTGGCCCTGGTGCCTCCCTGGCTGGGAGACAGGGTGGGTAGGGTCTGGGGCCTAGGGCCTGCTTCCAGGACCCCACCATCCTCCCCTCTCCCATCGTTTATGCCAGGGTGCAACCAGGGCCCGGAAGCATTGGGGGTGTCACCAGCCTCGACCCAGCAGCTCTGCCCCACAACAGGGGTCAGTGAGGTCAGTCAAGGGCCTCCGGCCAAACTCCCAACAAAGATATAGGGACACAGAGGCAGGCAGGGGCGTGGGCTGTCCTAGCGAACCAGTCAAGACCAGGGCTGGGGCCTTCCCAACCCCCATGCCTAGTCCCCCCACATCGCCCCACCTTGTTCACCCCAGATTCCCAGCCGGCCAAGCCCCCCGTCCCCCTAGCTGCCCCCCCAGCGTCAGGCCCCCCACCTCGCACCCCACACCAGGCCCTCCCCTTCCCCCCCACCCCCGCCGGGCATCCGCGCCCCGCAGCCCCGAGCCCTGCGCCCACCCCCGAACCCCGACCCATCCTGTCTGTCCGGGCCTGGGGCGCCCTCTGGTGGTGGGAGGACATCAGCGCGCCCTCCTTTGCGCTTCGCTGGAGGGAGACCCCGAATCAGGTCGGGGGCCTTCAAACCCGGGAGCGCCCGGAGGAGAGTTCCGGGGCTGGCGGGCACAGGCAGCTTCAGAGGAGTGAGCGTCCAGAACCTCGGCGGGGACCGTCTCACCGTCTTCTTACGCCTTCCCTTTGGAAGGGCGACCCCCTGCACCTGCAGCTCCCCTGCCCCGGTGGTAAAACCGGGCCCAGGCACCAAACAAAATCGGCTTTGGGGTTACTTCAGACCCGGTGACAGATCGCTTTGCAAGTCAGCGGACCATAACAGTGCGCTTTGATAACGGGTCTTCATGTGATTTTTGGAACGTTAACTCTGAAAGGGTTGGAAGAATGGAGGGAGAACCCTGCAAGGAAGCTCCTTCCCCTGCAGGCGCGTTTAGGTGAACAAAGTCCTGTAGTGCTAAGTCTTTAAAACCCAAAGATAGGGAGAAATTTCATGCCGAACACTGGGTCAGTTTTACAGTAAGTAATATGTATTCACGGAAACAGGAATTAAATGGAAAAAAGCCCCTTCTACTTCATCAAGAGATTTGTTTCCAGTGAAAGTTTAAATAAGCAAAATTTATGATAAAATTTTATTATATATACATATATCTGTGACTTTGATCAGTTGTGAGTTAATAATTATAATGATAACTGAGTTCAGCAGAAA
The DNA here is from genome assembly GCF_024166365.1 of Elephas maximus indicus. Lineage (NCBI taxonomy): Eukaryota > Metazoa > Chordata > Mammalia > Proboscidea > Elephantidae > Elephas > Elephas maximus. The sequence goes on along the minus strand of NC_064828.1, from coordinate 118,946,458 downwards.
TATTTAAAGACTGTTAAGAGGCTTATGAAATAAAGAATATAAGTTATATTTTAATTTATACACACATTTTAATTGCAGAAAAGTACGGTAAGACAATCAATAAAATACTTTCAAGCATAAAATATATTACATTAAGATAAAGTTTTGTGGGCAAAGAGGAATGAAAATACAAGGTAAAGGAGAAAAAAATCATGTCTTTTTTTTTTTTTTATAAAATCCAAAAAACCCCAAATCATTTGCCATAGATTGATTCCGACTCACAGGGACCCTATAGTACGGAGTAGAGCTGCCCCATAGGTTTTCCAAGGAGCAGCTGGTGGACTTGAACTGCCCACCTTTTGATTAGCAGCGAGCTCTTAACCACTGCACCACCAGGGCTCCTATCAATGACAGTGGGTATTAGATCACCATGATGTTAGATTTTGTTGAATTTGTATATTTAAAAGGCAGATCCAACAGTTATTTACGAAATGTCAGTACTAGCCACTGATACATACCACAGCACAGAGGAATCTCAAAAACGTTCTGTCGCGTGAAAGACGCCTGACAGAGAAGCGCCCCCATCGGACGGCCCCATTTATAAGGCGTTCTAGGGCAGGCCGGAAACCCTGGTGGCGTAGTGGTTAAGTGCTATGGCTGCTAACCCAAGGGTCGGCAGTTGGGATCCGCCAGGTGCTCCTTGGAAACTCTATGGGGCAGCTCTACTCTGTCCTATAGGGTCGCTATGAGTCGGAATCGACTCGACGGCACTGGGTTCTGGGTTTTAGTGCAGGCCGGTGAATCTCCCGTGGAAAATATCAGAACAGCGGTGGCCTTGGGGGATGAGGGTGGGGCAGGGATTGATGGTGGGGGCACTCAGGGACCTTCTGGAGTGGGGGTAGGGCTCTGTATCTTGATGGGGTGGGTACACAGGTGGTGGTGTGAGAACTCATTGCCTGGCATCCTTCCGGCTGGTGCCTTTCACTGTACGTAAGAACGAGAATTCCCGAAGGCTCAACTCTGCTCAGGCGGAACCTGGACTTGGATCAAGTAGCCGGTGCTTTGATGCCTCACTTCCTCTTTGACTTGGGGTCCTTCAGAAGCAGTTTTTCGCTCGTCTTACCTTCCTCTAGCGGTGGCAGCTACACTTACTGATGCCGTCTGTGTGCGGGTGGCCCGTGCTTTACAAGCTTTATCGTGTTTCATCCTCAGACACCTCAGAGATGTGGAGGCCGCAGCGCAGCCCTCACTCTGCAGACGAGGAAGCAGAGCCACCCGGCCGGCTGGTAAGTGGCAGGAAGGGCCATACGCACCCTGAATTCTGTGTCCTAAAGCCTCCTGCCGAGCCGGCATGCGGTTAGAACTTTGGGAAGTCTGTCCCATGTCCCCAGAACACTCTGCCTGCTTGCCGTTAGGAACCTCCCGAGACGTCCTTGGGCTCTCACACCTGCTCTTCCCATTGGTATCTGAAAGGAGCACCCGCTTCTCTGAGCGCAGTGTCCCGCATCTCTGTCCGTGTGTGCTGGGTAATTGTCCCATTAATCTTCTCATAGCCTCCCACCCCAGATCTCCAGTGCTGAGTGAGGTGTCGCTGTCTCCTGCTGTGGCCATGCTTTAGGCAGGTCCTCCCTGTGTTCCCATTAATCTTCTCACAGCCCCTGGCCCCAAATCTCCAGTGCTGAGCGAGGTGTCGCTGTCTCCTGCTGTAGCCCTGCTTTAGGCAGGTCCCCCCTGTGTTTCCAGCAGCTCTTCTCTGTACGCTTTGATGTTTCAGAGCAAAAGGTTAATAGCTGTGAGGTGGTCTCGGATGAGCCAGTCTGGCCCAGCTGCGGTTGCCGCCCAGGCCAAGCCCGGCTTCCGTTTCTGAATATAATTTCCCGCAAGGCCATGTGGGATTTGGCTCATCGGGGGCCTCTTTTACACCAGTGAACAGGCGTGTGAAGAACAGGAAGCCATAAGGCCGAGGTGGTCCCTGAGCGTGGACCTGCTGCCCCCCAGCCTGCCCAGGAGCACTGGCTGGCAGAGAGACGAAGGCGAAAGTCTGGGAAATAGTGAGCTGGGGACTTGATTCTGGGCTCGAGTCCCAAATCCACACGGGCCGGAACTTTGATTAGATGACTCCACAGTGCCTGAGGCCACATCCAGCTTGCAGAGGCCCTAACGAGATTCCCGGCGGCTGTGGCGGCTTCCCCAGGAGAGGCCTCACAGGCGGGCGGTGTTTGCCTCGGTGGCCCTGACATCATGAAGGGGGATGACAACTATAGAGGCAGCAGGCCACAGCTGAGCTGGGCAGCATGCCTGCTGGTCAGTCAGGAGAGGTCAGAGGTCGGGGGAAACAGCAGCAACTCAGGACCAACTTCTACCAGGGCTGGTCAGGTGGCAGCAGGGCAGCTGGGCAGGTGAGCAGGGGTTTGGCAAGAGAAGGGCTGGAGCCACGGGTTGTAAGGCCCCCACTCCTCTGCACGTGGTGGGGACCCAGGACAAACAGGTGTCAGCAGAGGTTTACCAGAAAGTTCCCAGAGCTGAACCCATGTCACCAGGACGCTCTCTGCCCCCTCAGCTCTGCTTCCTCTGTGTGGGTGTCTTTCTCTGCCAGGCCCTTCCAGGTGGCCGCATCTCTACCCCGGGCAGAAGCTGACTTCTGGCAGGACTTCCCCTGCTTTCTGGGCCTCCTTCCCCAGAGTTACAGAAACAGTCCCAAGAAGGCTCTGATTGGCCAGGCACGGGCCAATCACTGAGCCCAGCAGACAGATGCACTGATTGGCTAGTCCGGGGTCATGTGATAACCTGTGGTGTCAGGAGGCCCCCAGCCCACCTGCACCAGCCACTGCCCTTGTGCTGGGCCACAGGCCCATGGCAGCCAGGAGAGGGAGAAATGCAGAAGAGAATGGGGAACTCAGGCCCTGGGAGTCTCCACAGGATAGGTGGGGTGTCGAGGGTGAGGGTGGAAGGCATCGCCCTGGTGGTGAGAAGTCCTGGGGTGTGCAAGGGAGGGTTCCTGGGGGTGGAGGGCCCTGGCGGTGAGCCCCACCCTCCCAGTGGAGGTGGGTGTGTCGGCCAGGCCTGGGTGTGGACTTGGAGTGTGGACTTTGGGTGTGGACTGTGGTTACCCCAGGGATATGAGGATAGGGCAGGGAACCCCGTGATTAGGACGGGAAGCCCCAGTGAAGGAGGGGGGCATTGTTGTTGTTGTTGTCGTTCGGTGCTGCCGAGTCGGTTCTGACTCATAGCGACCCCGTGCACAACAGAACGAAACACTGCCTGGTCCTGCGCCATCCTTACAATCGTTGTTATGCTTGAGCTCGTTGTTGCAGCCACTGTGTCAATCCACCTCGTTGAGGGTCTTCCTCTTTTCCACTGACCCTGTACTCTGCCAAGCATGATGTCCTCCTCCAGGGACTGATCCCTCCTGACAACGTGTCCAAAGTATGTAGAATGCAGTCTTGCCATCCTTGCTTCTAAGGAGCATCCTGGTTGTACTTCTTCTAAGACAGACTTGTTCTTTTGGCAGTCCATGGTATATTCAATATTCTTCGCCAACACCGCAAATCAAAGGCATCAATTCTTCTTCAGTCTTCCTTATTCATCGTCCAGCTTTTGCATGCATATGATGCGATTGAAAATACCATGTCTTGGGTCAGGTAAGCCTTAGTCTTCAGGGTGACATCTTTGCTCTTCAATACTTTGAAGAGGTCCTTTGCAGCAGATTTGCCCAATGCAATGCATCTCTTAATTTCTTGACTGCTGCTTCCATGGCTGTTGATTGTGGATCCAAGTAAAACGAAATCCTTGACAACTTCAATCTTTTCTCCGTTTATCATGATGTTGCTCAATGGCCCAGTTGTGAGGATTTTTGTTTTCTTTATGTTGAGGTGTAATCCATACTGAAGGCTGTGGTCTTTGATCTTCATTAGTAAGTGCTTCAAGTCCTTTTCACTTTCAGCAAGTAAGGTTGTGTCATCTGCGTAATGCAGGTTGTTAATAAGTTTTCCTCCAATCCTGATGCCCCATTCTTCTTCATATAGTTCAGCTTCTCGTATTATTTGTTCAGCATACAGATTAAATAGATATGGTGAAAGAATACAACCCTGACACACACCTTTCCTGACTTTAAATCAATCAGTATCCCCTTGTTCTGTCTGAACAACTGCCTCTTGAACTCTGTACAGGTTCCTCATGAGCACAATTAAGTGTTCCGGAATTCCCACTCTTCACAATGTTATCCATAGTTTGTTACGACCACACAGTCGAATGCCTTTGCATAGGCAATAAAACACAGGTAAACATCCTTCTGGCATTCTCTGCTTTCAGCCAGGATCCATCTGACATCAGCAATGATATCCCTGGTTCCACGTCCTCTTCTGAAACCAGCCTGAATTTCTGGCAGTTCCCTGTTGATATACTGCTGCAGCCAATTTTGAATGATCTTCAGCAGAATTTTGCTTGTGTGTGATATTAATGATATTGTTCTATAATTTCCACATTCAGTTGGATCACCTTTCTTGGGAATAGGCATAAATATGGATCCCTTCCAGTCGGTTGGCCAGGAAGCTGTCTTCCATATTTCTTGGCATAGACGAGTGAGCACCTCCAGCCCTGCATCTGTTTGTTGAAACATCTCAGTTGATATTCCATCAATTCCTGGAGCCTTGTTTTTAGCCAATGTCTCCAGAGGAGCTTGGACTTCTTCCTTCAGTACCATCGGTCCCTGATCATATGCCACCTCTTGAAATGGTTGAATATCGACTAATTCTTTTTGGTATAATGACTCTGTGTACTCCTTCCATCTTCTTTTGATGCTTCCTCCGTCATTTAATATTTTCCCCATAGAATCCTTCACTATTGCAACTCGAGGCTTGAATTTTTTCTTCAGTTCTTTCAGCTTGAGAAACGCCAAGCGTGTTCTTCCCTTTTGTTTTTTTATCTCCAGCTCTTTGCACATGTCATTATAATACTCTGTCTTCTCGAGAGGCCCTTTGAAATCTTCTGTTCAGTTCTTTTACTTCATCGATTCTTCCTTTTGCTTTAGCTGCTCAATGTTCAAGGGCAAGTTTCAAAGTCTCCTCTGACATCCATCTTGGTCTTTGGGCATAGCTGGTGTCAGTGGGGGTGGGGGGACAGGAGTGCCGATGCTGGTGAATAGCTGCAGGGCAGGGTCTCTCCCAGGCCAGAGGACAGAGGAAGGTGGGCCCAGGCTCCTGTGGCAATGTCAGGTAGGTGGGGTGGTGGGTAAGGGTGGCTGAGCAAGGCCCCAGCAGGAAGCTGCTCAGAAGTCTGTTGGTCAGGGGTCCTGGCCTCTCCTTACCTGTGTCCGCTCTCTGCCCACCCAGGCTGCCTCCTTACTGGGTGCCTACATCCAACCCTGGGGGTGGGGCTGAGTCCGGCCTCCTACCCAGATGAGTCTTTGGGCCTTGAGGCTCCCCCTCCAGGAGCCCCCCACTGCCCTGCCCTTCACCCATTCTCTGCCCCCAGTACCCTCTGCTCCCGCTGCCCTGCTCATGGGGCCTTGTCCATCCACCCAGGCCACGTGGGACACTTGTGGCCCTGGGCAGAAAATGCAGAGCGTCACGGGTGAGCCCTGGGGAGCTGTCCCAGCTCTTCCCTGTGACAACAGGGTGGTCTCTTGGGGCCGCCAGCTGGGAAGCCCCTGGGTGCCCCCTGCCCTCTCCTCCCTGACAGGGTGGGGCCCAAGGAAGGGATGCAGATGGGGGTGTGCACAGTGGCACTGCCAGCCTGGGCCTTGCCCCTGCCACTCCCGTGGAATCTGCCCAGGAAAGGGACATTAGTGGGGGTAGAAGGGCATTGAGGGCCAGGCCTAGGGACACTGCCAGTGGGGGACTCGTTGACGGTGTTGGTCATCTGGGATAGAAGAGGGTACCAGGCACGGTGACTCTAGGACTATCCAGAGGCTGGCTGGGTGGGGGGAGCTAGGGTGTGGGGCTCCAGCCTCAATCTCTGCAGGGCAGTGTGGAGCAGCTGGAGCCTAGGGGGCCCTGTGGACGCGAACTTTCTCTGGGTGTGGAGTGAGTGCCCCGTCGCGTGGCGTGTCCGGGTCCTAATGCACGTTATGCGGGCCGCCTCCACCCCCAGGCTGCGCTCCATCATCTCTGACCCCAGCCTCCACCCCCAGGCCCTGGTCGGTCTTCTCTGACCCTGGCGGCCTCCAGCGCTGCCCTCCCTTCATCCCTCCGTGACAGCGGCCGAGTCTATGCCCAGACCGGCCACACGAGGGCGCCGGAGCTCCACCTCGGGCCGTGGCGCGGGAAGGAGGGCAGGGGCGCGGCGTCCTCCCGGACCCCTCCCGGGGCAGTTTCCCATCCCGGGCACTCGACCGACCGGCTGGGGCGGCCCTCGATCAGCACTGGAGAGGGTGGGAGGGAGGAGAGCGCAGCCGGCGAGAAGGAGGAGGGCCTCTGCTGCCCCGAAGGCTGGAGGGCTTCCTGGAGGAGGCGGCATGTGCAGCAGGAGCCTGTGTGGAGCAGCAGACTTGGCTGAGCGCTTGCGGATTTCCGGCAGCTGCTGGATGGATCCCGTGCCTGTGAGGGTGGGGCGTGGGGGTGCGCCTTCCCGTGGCTCCCTAGACCCAGAGGCCACGGCCCCCTCCTCCTCCCGGTGAGGAGCCCTCCCCTCAGGAGCCCCAGGAGGGGACAGAGCGGGGCGGAGGGACCCAGTGAATAATGGATGGTGCACAAACAGAGGCTTTACCGCGGGAGAGGGGACTGGTCCTTGTTAATATTTATTAAACCCACAGCCTGTCGTTCGAGAGCCTCATAAATATTAATTCCCAATTAAACATTTATCTGAAGGAGATTGCTTCTCCTCCCCTCAAAGAACCTGTTTGAAGTGTGGCTGCTGGGGGTGGGGGAGGTGGTCGGGGCGGGAGTGGGGGGGTGCCTGTGGGCTGGAGCTGTCACCTGCGCTTGTCCTCAGGCGCTCCGGCCCCTCTGCAGACTGTGGCCAGGGCGCACTGGCCCAGTCGGCTCCCACGGCTTAGCCAGGAAGGCCCCACGGCCCCATAGAGGCCCCTGCTGACCCTGTGGCCCCTGTGGAGCACTCGCACCCCAGCCAAGGACCTGGTCTCCCCTGCCAAGGGGGCCTGCGTGGAGCCCATCAGCCACGCACAGCTCCGAGAGGGCACAAGGTCCCTGCAGAAGGGATCTAGCATGTTGTTTGCAGGCCAGGACGCCTTGGGGGTGGTGGTGGATTCTCAAAGGCACCATTCTCCACACAGGGTGGGGTGGCTGCTACCTGACGATTCTGGGGTGCTGATGTGGAGGGTGATTACTGTAGCCCTGTGCACACAAGCCCCGTCCTTATCTCCTCTCCCCCTGACCAGGGCCCCCACTCTGTGTGTAACAATCCTGCAGTAGGTTGGACCCTTGTACAAAGGTGGGGCTTGGTGTGTGTCTCTTTACGGAGACATCTGCCTGGCTGCTCTTTGGGGTGTTCCATGTGGGGGGGCACAGGCCAGGTTCTACGCCCCCTTCCCCCTCCCCCCCCCAGTGACCGACCCAGGCCCTGCAGCCCTCCAGCCTGTCCCCTCTGGGTGGCCAAGGATTTCCTAGGATCGCTGAGCCACAGGGCAAGACGGTGCTGCCTGGCCCCCCAGAGTGGGAAGCTCCCCCGGTGCCTGGCTCTCACCACCCTCATGTGACCCCACCTTCTCACCTTTGCCCCCTGGTGGGCCTGGGCTGCAGCTCTGTGGTTTCCAGGGCACATGTCTGCGGTGCCAGGTGAGCTTGCACCTCTCTTTGTGTCCTGGTGAGCCCTCGGCTTCCCTTCCATGGGCCCCTGCTCCAAGTCGCTCCCGCCCCCGGCCCCAGATTCCTTCTCCCACGATTTCTCTGCCATTTGCCTGGCTATTCCTTCTGGAACCAGCTTTTTACTGGGGGGATGGGGGAGGGGAGCTGGGAGGGAGCATAGGGAATCTAACCTCACTTTTCTCCACATAGCCAATTTTTCCTCGCCCTAGATTTGCGGGGTCACCTTTTTCCTGTCTGAGTCCTTGCTTATCCCTGAGTCTGCTTTGCTCCTCTAGTTCTGCACGGGCTCCTTAGTTCTTAGTTACCATGACTTCGTGGTTTGTCTTCATCCTGGGAGAGAGAGCCCTTCTGCCTCTTTTCTTTCCCTTTCAGCCAGCTTGCAGTTTCCTGGGCCTTCATTCTTCCACAGCCTGCTTAGGACAAGACTGCCATGTTGCTTTAAAAGCCTGCTGGAATTTGATTTGGATGGTGTCTTAGTTATCTAGTGCTGCTATAACAGAAAGATCACAAGTGGATGGTTTTAACAAACAGAAATTTATTCTCTCACAGTCTGTTGTTGTTGTTGTTAGGTGCCGTCTAGTCAGTTCCAACTCATAGCGACCCCATGCACAACAGAACGAAACGCTGCCCGGTCCTGCGCCATCCTTACAATCGTTGCTATGCTTGAGCTCATTGTTGCAGCCACTGTGTCAATCCACCTCGTTGAGGGTCTTCCTCTTTTCCGCTGACCCTGTACTTTGCCCAGCACGATGTCCTTCTCTAGGGACTGATCCCTCCTGACAACATGTCCAAAGTATGTAAGACGCAGCCTTGCCATCCTTGCTTCTAAGGAGTATTGTGGTTGTACTTCTTCCAAGACAGATTTGTTCGTTCTTTTCGCAGTCCATGGTATATTCAATATTCCTCGCCAACACTACAATCCAAAGGCATCAATTCTTCTTCAGTCTTCCTTATTCATTGTCCAGCTTTCACATGCATATGATGCGATTGAAAATACCATGGCTTGGGTCAGGCGCACTTTAGTCTTCAAGGTGACATCTCTGCTCTTCAACACTTTAAAGAGGTCCTTTGCAGCAGATTTACCCAATGCAATGTGTCTTTTGATTTCTTGACTGCTGCTTCCATGGCTGTTGATTGTGGATCTCACAGTTTAGGAGGCTAGAAGTCTAAATTCAAGGAGGCCAGCTCCAGGGGAAGGCTTTCTCTCTCTGTTGGCTCTGGGGAATAGTCCTTGTCATCAATTTTCCCCTGGTCTAGGAGCTTCTCAGCACAGGGACCCCAGTCCAAAGGGCATGCTCTGTTCCTGGCCCTTCTTTCTTTGTGATAGGAGTGCCCCCACATCTTTGCTTGCTTGTTTAATCTTTTTTACATCTCAAAAGAGATTGACCCAAGATATAACCTAATCCTGTACATTGAATTCTGCCTCATTAACATAACTACCTGTAATCCTGCCTCATTAACATCATAGAGGTAGGATTTACATCCCGCAAGATAATTACATCAGTTCACAAAATGGATCTGAGAATCATGTCCTTGCCAAGTGGACACATATTTCTGGGGACAAAATTCAATCTGTAACAGATGGCGTTAGCTAAGAAAGTCACGTGAGGACAATTGTCAGCTGTATTGTCCCTAGTCACCCTATACCTGAATATAGCAGGTCTCCCTCTCGTTCACCCAGGGTTTTCATTGGCTGGTGTTCAGAAGTAGATCTCTAGGCCTTTCTTCCAACCTGTCTGAGTCTGGAAGCTGCTGAAACCTGTCCACCAGGGGTGACCCTGCTGGTATGTGAACTATCAGTGGGATAGCTGGCATGAGAAAGCTGGACAGTAGAAAAGGAAGACAGAAGAAGAACTGATGCGTTTGAACTGTGGTGTTGGTGAAGAAAAGCAACTATACCGTGGACTGACAAAAGAATGAACACATCAGTCTTAAAAGCAGCACAACCAGAATGCGCCTTAGAAGCGAGAATGACAAGACTTTGACTTGTGCACTTTGGACATGTCGTCAGGAAAGATCAGTTGCTAGGAAAGGACATCGTGTTTGGTAAAGCAGAGGGTCAGTGAAAATGAGGGAAACCCTCAATGCCATGAGCTGACACAACAACGGATTCACACCTGCAATGACTGTGAAGATGGTGCAGGGCTGGGCAGTGCCTCGTTCTGTTCGATATAAGGTTGGATGAGTTGGAGCTGATTCGGTGACAACTAACAACAACAACCCTCTCATTCACACCACCTGTCTCCCTTCATGAAGTTCCAGAATTTTCTCACAAAAGTCCAGTTCATTCTCTGCTGACTCAGTCCCTAGCTACTTAATTGTTCCGGTGGCTGTTGTGAATGGCGTCTTATTTTCTGGTCGATCCTTGCTGGTATAGTGTAATATTTTTAATTTTTGTAAGTTTATCTTGTAGCTCCTATTCGTTCTAGTGGTCTGGTGATTCAGCTACGTTTTCCACACAGGTGGTCACACTATCCGCAGGTCGCGGTGGTTTCGCGTCTTCCTTTCTGGCCCCACAGCTCCCACTTCAGAAGCATGTGGAACTCAGTGGTGGGAAGGGGCCCCCTTGACTTATTTCTGGTCTTGAGGCGATCGTGTCTTAGATTTCTCCCTTGAGTCCGATGTTTCCTGAGGGTTTTTGGAAAATAGATTTTATTAAGTTGAGCATGTTGCGATGTTTTAAATTGTGCCCCCAAATATGTGCTGGAATCTGTCTCAGTTTCTTCGTGCTTGTCTTAGTCATCTAGCGCCGCTGTAACAGAAATAGCGTGAGTTTCGCAGGGCTTCACCAACAGAAGTTTATCTTCTCACAGTTTAGGAGGCTGGAATTCAGGGTGACGGCTCTAGGGGAGGCTTTCTCTTTCAGTCAGCTCTGGAGGAAGGTCCTTGTCTCTTCTGAGCTCCTGCTCCTGAATGATCTTCATGTGACTTGGCATCTCTCTCCCCCCATCTCTGCTTCTTTGCCTTGTTTAATCTCTTTGATAGGAAAAAAGAGATTAAGACACACCCTACGCTAATCATGTCTCATTAACATAACAAAGACAACGCATTCCCAAATGGGACTATAACCACAGGCATACAAGTTAGGATTTATAACACATATTTTTAGGGGCACAATTCCATCCATGACATTCCATCCTTGGCCCCCCAAAATTCATGTCCTTGTATCATGAAAAACACACTCACCCCATCACATCATCCGGAAAGTCTTAAATCAACTCGAAGTCCAAAGTCTCACCTTCTGAATACTCTAAACCAAATATGGGTGAGTCTTTAGGTGTATTCCAACCTGGGGTAAAATTCCTCTTCATCTGTGAACCTGTGAAATCTAAACTCTAAGTTTTCTGTTTCCATAGCATAATGGTGTAACAGGCACAAGGTAGACATTTCCATTACAAATGGGAGAAGCTAGAGGGAAAGAAGGCATAACAGGCACCAAGCAAGTCCAAAACCCAGTGGAACACGTTAATTCTTAAGGCTTGAAAATAATCCTTTGTTCTCTGAGATCATCTGGGCAAGGGCCCTGCGGTCTAGACTCTGGGTGTTGGCCACACCCTCTGGATTTTGGGTGGAGACCCCTTGGCCCTGGGCTTCAGCTTTGCCTTCCAAGCCCACTGGGAGGGCAACTCTGCTCACTTGTCTTTGAGCAGCCCCATTCTCCCAGCCCACCTGAGTTGTGACCCCACCCCTCGGCCTCTGCAGGCCCAATTCTTCTGCCCCTTGGGCGTACACAGTCCCACCATCTCAGCTTTAAGGGGAAACCCCATCCCCTGGCACACCTTAATGACAGCCCCACACTTTAGAACTGAGTTGGTAAAGATCTGATTCTTTGAAACCTAGCAGGCTATTGCCCCCTGTTTTGAGGTTCAGGAGACCATGACCCCACCCTTTGAAACCAAGAAGGGCATATTTCCCATGGTCCTTCCAAAAGTTCTGCTGATCTCTGAGCTGATCCAGGGATGGTCCTTTTCTAGGAGGACAACAGATGTAGCTCCTTTGGTCTATTTCTTGCCTATAGAATTTCAAGAGGCAGACAGTGCTCTTTCTTTTTGCTCTTTCTCTGTTCCCTTTAGTCTAAGCTGGTGGGTTTTCTGCTGTGGTAATTGGTTAGATCCATTATTCACAGGCTTAATCTCTTTAACAAAAGATCGTGTAGCTATGTCCTTGGTGAACATTCTAGGACATGTGTCCTTAGTTTGTACAACAGAATTTTCCAAATCTTTAGGTTCTGTTTTCATTTTGAACAATTTATTTTTAAGTCCATCTCTTTCCTCTCACATTTTACTATAAGCAGCAAGGAGAAACCATGCAGCTCCTTTAAGACCTTGCTTAGAAATCTCCTCAGCGAGATATCCAAGTTCATCACTCACACATTCTACCTTCCACCAAATATTTGAACAGAATCCAGAGAAGCTCTTTGCTGCTGCAATAGTTTTCTTTTAAAGCCTCACCAAAAACACACTTAATGCCCACATTTCTGGCAACATTCTGCTCCTGGTGCCATATGTATTCTCTAAGACAGAGACTTTCTAGCTCTCCTCACTTTCTTCCAAGCCCTCACCAGAATTGCCTTTGTCGTCCATAATTCTACCAACAGTCTCTTCAAGGCAATCCAGGTTTCACTATTAGGCACCTTTAAACTCTTCCAGCCATTGCCCATTACCCAATTCCAAAACTGCTTCCACATTTTAGGTATCTGTTAAAGCAGCACCCCACTCTAGGTACCAAATTCTGTCTTAGTCATCTAGTGCTGCTATAACAGAAATAGCACAAGTGGGTGGCTTTAACAAACAAAAATTTATTTTCTGACAGTTTAGGAGGCTAGAAGTCTGAATTCAGGGTGCCAGCTCCAGGGGAAGGCTTTCTCTCTCTGTTGGCTCTGGAAGAAGGTCCTTGTCTCTTCAACTTCTGTTCCTAGGTGACCTTCATATGCCTTGGCATCTCTCTTCCCCCATTCCTGCTTCTCTCCCTTCCTCGTTTAATCTCTTTTATTTCTGGAAAGAGATTGATTTAAGACACACTCTCTACTACTCAAGTTTCATTAACATAACAAAGAAAACCCATTTCCAAATGCAATTACAACCACAGGTATAGAGGTTAGGATTTACAACACATATTTTTGGGGAGCACAATTCAATCTGTAACAGTGCTGCTATAACAGAAATACCACAAGCGGGTGGTTTTAACCAACAGAAATTTATTCTCACAGTTCAGGAGTCTAGAAGTCCAAATTCAGGACACCGGCTGTATGGGGAGGCTCTGTTTCTGTTGGCTCTGGGGAAGGTCCTTGTCTGTTTTATCTTCTGTAACCCTGGTATTCTTTGGTCCCTTGGCAATCCTTATGTGGTATCTGTCTTCCCCCGTTTGTGCTCCTGTGTCTAATCTGCCCTTTGCATCACTCTGAATTACTGGGGTTCAGGACACCCTATGTCTACAGGCATGGGGTTAGGACTCCAACGCAGGTTTTGGGAACACAATTTAATCCATAATAGAATCCTAATCCCTATACCTGCAGATGTAACCCTTGTTTGGAAACCGGATTTTCTTTGTTATGTTAATCAGATCACACCCAAGTAGCCCAAACCCAAACCCACTGCCATCGAGTGGATTCCTACTCATAGTGATCCTATAGGACAGAGTAGAACTGCCCCATAGGGTTTCTGAGAAGTGGCTGGTGGATTCAAACTGCTGATCTTTTGGTTAGTAGCTGAGCTCTTAATCACTGCACCACCTACTCCAAGGAGGGTGAGTCCTAAATCTAATCACTTCTGTGTTAGGAAAAGAGTCATTTAGATGCAAAGACACACACCGACACACGCAGGGGAAGGCGGAGGCCACGTGAGGATTTTCTACAAACCAAGGAACCCAGGAACGCCCGGGGCTACCGATGAGGAAGAAGCCTACATGGTTGAGGCCCTGATTTGGACTTTGAGGCCCCAGAACTGTGAGAAAATAAATTCCTGTTCTTTAATGCCACCCACTTGTAGTATTTCTCTTACAGCAGCACTCAGAAACTAAGACAGACATTCTCTTTTTTGTTCTTAGCTTTCTGAGTGTTTTTAAAAATTATAAATAGATGTTGAACTTTATAGCCAGTCCTTTTCTGTGTTTACTGAGTTAGTTCACGTGGTCTTTCATCCTTTGGTCCTTCTAATGAGTCGTACTGGTGGGCTGTGCTAATGGTGAACCATCCTTGCTCTCCTTGGGTAGACCCCACCCGAGCGGGTGTGATTAATATCTTGTAAAGCCGGGGTAGTGAGATGCCCTGCTATTTTATGTACCTCCAGGAAAGAAAACGGCCCGTGAAGCGATGGCACAGTGCTTCATCATGCAGGAGTTCTACCTTATGCTCATCAGAAGGGTTCCTGTAGACTTATTTAATCACGGGGTTTTACCATAGATCGCTCTTATGCATACACAGAAAGGGAGGTAAAGACAAAGTAAGGAGCTAAGGCGGCTGGAAGATGTCTCCGCTCTCGGAATCAGACCTCTTTGATTTGCTTTCGACTTGGAGGCATCCGTGTCCTTGTTTTCCCTCCCGGAATCGTCCTTGGTGCCATCTGGAATGTCGGTGGTGCCGTGTTTCTGAGAAGGTGTGCCCCTGTCATGGACTGAATGGTGTTCCTCAGAAGGTTCTGTGGACGTCCTACCCCCATACCTGTAAGTAGGACCCTGTTTGGAAATCAGGGTTTTCTCTTGTTATGATAACGAGGTCATACTAGAGTAGTTGTCTTAGTTGTCGGTTGCCGTCCTGTGGATCCCGACTCCTGGTGACCCCAAGCGTGCAGAGCAGAACTGCTCTGTGTGGATTTCAAGGCTGTGACCTTTCAGAGGCAGATCGCCAGGCCTGTCTTCCGAGGCATCTCTGGGTGGGTTTGAACCACAGCCTTCTGGCTAGTAGCTGAGTGCTCACTGTTTGTGCCACCCAGGGACTCTACCAGAGGTGGGTGGGTCCTCAACTTAACTCCTTCCGTGTGGTGTCTTATGCAACGAGCAGAATGGATACACACACAGGGAAGACAGATGCCACGCGGGGACTGTCCACAAGCACGGGAACCCCAAGGATTGCCTGCAGACACCAGAAACAGGAGCAGGTCACCGAGGGAATCGACCTGGCCGAGACCGATTTGGACTTTCAGCCTCCAGAACCATGAGGACGTAAGTTTCTATTCTTTACAGCCGCCCGCTCTGGCTGCTTTTGTTCCGGCAGCACCAGGACACTGAGACGCCTCGCTGCTGGACTTCCCTTCCAAGCTGCTGACCCCTCTGCCGGCTTGGTTCAGGATGCACCTGGCCGAGCCTGGGGGCGTTTTCAGACCACAGCCAGAGCTCAGCAGCGCTTGCCCTCCTCAGATGGCCCTTGGTGCCGTGTTGATAGACCGTCTACCATCCAGGCCCCTGGAGACAGTCGGCTTGTGTGCAGGAGACATGGCTGGCGCACAGTGATGCCCGACGCCCAGCTGAATGACGTGGCCTTGAGGATGCAGCCCAGCTTTGGGGTGTCACAGGTGAGGGGAGGAAGGACACAGCCCGGCTTCGGGGTGTCACAGGTGAGGGGAAGGAGGACGGTGGTGGATGGGCAGGCTTGGGGGGCTTCTCCTTTACTTAGGGTCCCCCATCCATGTTCAAAGTTAAATGAGTGGGTAATGTTCCTTCTTGGCCCTGTTCTTTTTCGGTTGTGGCAAGGTTAGGGTGGCCTGGTAAAATGAACCAGCAGCTTCCTCTGCCGGAGCCTGGGTCTCCAGAAAGCCCCAGCTGTGTGTTCTGGGCAAGCATGCTGTCCCTGGGGTGTAATCCCAGGGGGCAGGGATGAGGGAGGGAGGGAGGAGTTGAGTGGACAACAGTTAAGGACAACCACCATACAGATCTGCAGTACGCTTGTTATGGGCTGAATTGTGTCTTCCAAGATATACGATGAAGTCCTAACCCCTGTACCTGTGAACGTGACCGTGTCCAACCCCTGTACCTGTGAACCTGACCTTGTCCAACCCCTGTACATGTGAACCTGACCTTGTCCGACCCCTGTACATGTGAACATGACCTTGTCCAACCCTTGTACCTATGAACGTGACCTTGTCCAACCCTTGTACCTATGAACGTGACCTTGTCCAACCCCTGTTCATGTGAACATGACCTTGTCCAACCTCTGTACGTGTGAACATGACCTCCTTTGGAAGCACAGTCTTTGCACATGTGGTCAGTTCAGCTGCGGTGGAGTGGGGTAGACCCTGATTCCGTCTGAGTTGTTGTTGTTGGTGCCGTCAAGTTGGTTTCTGACTCATAGCAACCCCACGTGACAGAGTAGAATTGCCCCATAAGGTTTTCTAGGCTGTAATCTTTATGGGATCAGATCTCCAGGTCTTTCTCGTGGAGCTGCTGGGTGAGTTTGAACCACCAACCTTTCAGTTAGCAGCTGAGTGCTTAACTCTTGTGCCACCAGGGTTCATCTGAGTGGTGTCTTATAAAAGAGGAGAAGGGACACAGAGAGACACACAGAGGGACGCCCGCCAAAGTGAAGATGCATTTCCATGCTGAGGGACGCCTGGGGGTCACCAGGGGCTGAGAGAGAAAAGGAAGGGTCTTCCTCTAGAGACTCAGGAAGGTTGGCAAGTGTGGACCCCAAAGGAGCCCCCAGTCCTCCGAGTCAGCAGAGAAGCCTGTGGGAGGCAGGGGGTGCAGACCCTAGCCCAGCTGAGGGCTCAGGCTGCAGTCTGAAGCAGGTGACCATGGTGCAGACGGCTGGCCTGCAGGGCATGGCCGGAGCCATTGCAGCCTTTCTCCGTGGTGAGACTGTCAGGACTTTGTGTCTGGGTACCACTCGGTCTTGAGACAGGCCTCTCAGTTCACTTCGCTTCACCCTCTTTCTGGAGGCTCTGCACCCCTGCTCCCTATGCACCCTGAGAATCTGCCTCTCCCTCCCTGAGGCACCCCAGGACCCCGACTTACCTTCCTTGGTCTAGCACAGAGACCTTGCCTTCGCTCTTGAGCTTTTGTCACCACCCCCACGCCCGAGCGTCCCTCCCATGGCCTGCTTGGGTCAAGTCTGTGGCCAAGTGGCAGCCCCCCAGTCTTGTGGCCCAGCTGTCGAGATGGGAGACCTGGCAGACCCCTCAGGGATCCTACCTCAGGGCCTCACCAGCAAGGCAAGAAACTGCTAGAAGGTACTAGAATCTGCCTCCCGCAGTGGAAGGGCTGACTGTGCTCCTGAAGGGTTCATCAGAACCCTGGCAGCTGGGAGGTTTCTGGCACCCTTCCCGCAGGGGATGAAACATGTGGCGGGGCGATGGAGGCTGGAGCGGGCCAGGTGGGGGCTGGGGGCAGGGGGCTGGAGCTGGTTAGTTACGCAAATGAGGTGGCAGAGGGGTTTTTATTGATTTGCATGTAAAAGTTATGACACTCAGCACGTCCACACACGGACAGATTAGTGGGCCACAAAAGCAGGAGGTTGGGCGACTTTCCCAGCGCTTTAGGCCCAAGCAGAGTCTGGGCAATAAAGTTCAGAGCAAAGACGGATGGACGCGGGCTGAGAACGGCCAGAGGCGCGAGGGTGGGAAGACTCCTCTGTCTGCTGCTCTGCGGGGCGTGATAAATCCGCTCTTGTGTTCAAGATCTTAGTTCAGCCGTAAAATAACAGGCAGCAGCTAGAGAGGAGCCGTGAGCAGTTACATTCAGGGGGGCGCGTGAAGTATTTGCGGAGGGGAGTAAGGAGGCAGTGAGAAGGGGCCCCCACCCCAGCCAGGGGGCCCACATTCAACAAAACCTACAGCTCTCCTCGTGCCCCCACATTTGGACCAAGGAATCCTGGTATGGTAAGCACAGAATCCGGGGTGCTCCTGAGCCCCCAAGAGGTCTGGTGACATCCTAACCCCATACCTGTGAGTGTGACCTTGTGTGAAAACAGGGCGTCTGCAGATGTTATCAGTTAAGATGAGGTCACTGGAGTGGCAGAGGAGGGGGGTCCTGATCCCATCTGAGCAGAGTCTGTAAGAGAGAAGGGATTTGGGAACAGTTACACAGGGAGAAGGCAGATTCCACGCCAAGGTGCCTGGAAGCCGAGAATCACCTGGGGCTACCAGAAGCTGGCAAGGCAAAGGAGGTGCCTTCCCTAGAGAGTAGGGCCCTGCTGACACCTGAACCCAGACTTCTAGCCTCCAGACACATGATGGTGTTTCATTATGGCAGCCATTGTAGACTAAGACAAAGCCTGTTTGGGGAGTGGGCCCTGTGTACCCCGAGAATACAGGTGCCTTGAGGCTTCGCGGGTGAGGACCCCGCTCAGGAGGGCTTCTGGTGGGCCTAAGGCAGCCTTGGTAGAGAGAGGCTGGGGACTGTCTGTCATGGGACAAGAGGCTGCAGGAGACACACCCAGGGGCCACTGTCCCCAGGCCCCATGCAGGCCACACCCAGCTCAGAGGCTGCGTCCCCTGCTGTCTCCAGCTGCCAGGCCTTGCTCTCATGTGGTACCCCGTCCATTAGCTGTTCTCAGAGCCATTGCCGCCCTGGCTGTGCCCTGGAGGGACTCCATCTGTGACTGCTCAGCCAGCAAGGAGTTCCCTAGGGCTGACAGGGGCAGGGGTGGGTGGGCAGACTCCAGCCCTCCCAGGCTGGGGTCCACAGGGGCAATGATGTCTCAGGAAGGAGGGGATGCCTGCTGTGAGTCCTAGAGAATCTGGTGCCCTGGGCAGGGGCATTACAGTCATGGATGGCCCTGGCAAGGGAGGCAGAGCCTGCGCCCCACAGCCAAGACCACCACCCTCTCCCTACAGAACTTCTCATACTCAAACCCTTTTCTGTTCCTTCTAAGCTGCCGTGTGGCTGGTGGACTCCCACCAGCATTGATCAGACGTCCCCCTCCTGATGACATGGGTGGTGGCTCGTTCATGCCGGTCCCCAGCCGGGCCCCTCTATGGGAGGCAGGAGGGTCTGGGTTTTTCTCTAGCCTCCATTCACCAGGCTGATTGGTCTCGGCTTTGGGGTTGAGTTAGTGAAAGGGCACTGAGGCAGTTGGGTGGGTGCAGAAGCTGCTGACCGGGCCCATCTGCCCCTGGTGGGGCCTGCCAGCTGGGCCCTGTGCCCACCGCCCCACCAGGATGGGCACCGTGACTGACTCCGCTGGACCCCTGCTGGCTGCCAGGCCAGCCTGGACTGGAGGCAAGGTGAGGAGCCTGCCGACCCTGGAGTGGCCCTGGTGTGCTAGGCTCCCACTTTCTGTTGCTTCCCTGAGCCCCGAGTCTTCCTTGCTGTCAGGCGGACTCCGTCGTTCCCCTACCTGTGTGGTTGTTGGCACTCCGTCCACCTGCAGCAGTGAGTCCTGGGTACCTCCCTCCCGGGGCAGGTCTTCTGCAGGGAAGACAACGTCTCTCACATGCGGATGTGGCCCTCCCAGGCCCAGTTTGCTTCAAGTGGGAACTCTGCTCCGGGCTCCCCAGTGGTCCCCTCTCTGGAGGTGACCCCGAGCCCCAGGCACTTGGTCTTGGGTTCCTGCTGGGCAGGGCCAGGCTGGACAGTTGGAGCCCAGGACTCTCTCCTTTGGGGTCAGCAGGCTGGGAGCGCCAGCAATCTGTGGGGATGCTGACACCTCAAGGGCTGTGTGTGGAAGAAGGATGCTCCTTGGAACAGGTAGGGTGAGGATAGAGTTACGCCTTCCTTCTCTTCTCTGTAAAGGTCCGGATTGGGGCGGTCCTGTCACCTAGCCCCTCTGAGCCCCAGCTTCCCTCTCTGCAAGTCAGGGACTGTGATTGTTGGTGACTGGGTTTTCCTTAGGGGCTCAATCCCCAGCCCCCTCCATTCCCTGCCCTGATGCGTGGTTGGGCAGGGGCATGCAGGCAGGTGAGGGGCCAGAGCCCCTCCCATTGCTGAGGGAGGACCAGGAGAGCCCAGGTGGCTGGCCAGACGTGGGAGTGCTGGCCTCGACCCATCACAGCAGAAGGTCCTGGTGGGCTGGAGAGAATGGGGCAGGGGTCCAGTCCTGACTGAGGTTGGTAGGACTCGGGGGCCGAGTCTGGGTTCCCTTGTCATGCCAGGGTTCATCCAATACAAAAACCAAAACCAAAACCAAACCCACTGTCGCTGAGTCAATTTTGAGTCATAGTGACCCTAAAGGACAGAGTAGAACTGCCCCATGGGGTTCCCAAGGCTGTAATCTTTACGGGAGCTGACTGCTACATCTTTCTCCCCCAGAGTGGCTGGTGGGTTTGACCTGCCGACCTATGGGTTAGCAGCTGAGTGCTTTAACCACTGTGCCACCAGGACTCCTTTCAGGGTTCAGTCGCCAGTAAAAGACCACACACGCACTCTGTCGGGGCCTGGGAACACTTTACTGACATAGAGATGGAGAGAGACCAGCAGGTTCAGCCCACGTACGGCCGCTGCAGGGCAGATTTCCATGGTCGTCCCTCTAGTGCCAACCTAGTACGTGGTTCCCCTTGCTGCTCCTGGGAACAGATACACAAGTGGGTTGGCCAGGTGTCAAGGTGCCTGTGTGTGGGCAAGAGACAGAGAGAGTTACTGTGTGCCCAGAACAGGTGGAGGCGTCACCTGTAAACAGGAGGAACCGGGAGAGAGGGAGACAGGGACCCAGTTCTCAGCCTCCTTATCAGAGAATGTTCTGGCCCGAGGCCTTTACTTAGGGAGCCCGGATGGAAGGCGTAGAGGCGGGCCATGCCCCCAACACCTGGAGAGTGGGTTTTGGGAGGAGGAGGGGGGAGGGGTCTTCACTCATCAGCAGGCCCCGCTGCTTGCCTGGTGGGGCCTGTAGTATGGGATTAACACCCACAGCTGCCCTGTCAGGGGCGCGGCTCACGGCCAGCTCCCTAGGGCCAGCCTCAGAGCTGTCCTTGCTGGCCCCGCCTGCCCTGCTCAGCTGTCTCCACACCAACACCAAGCCCTGCCCTGGAAACCTGTCATGGGCTGACGGCGTCCCCCAAAAGCTATATTGAAGTCTTAGCTCCTGGTACCCGTCAATGTGACCCTGTTTGGAGACAGAGTCTTTGCAGGTGTTATCAGGTCAACACAAGGTCTTGCTAGAATAGAAAAAGCCGGTTGCTGTCAAGTTAATTCTGATTCACGGTGACTCCATGTGTGTCAGACCAGAATTGAGCTCCACAGGGTTTTCAATGACATGGCTGATTTTTCAGAAATAGATTGCCAGGCCTTTCTTCCGAGGCGCCTCTGGGTGGACTCGAACTTCCACTCTTTCAGTGAGCGTGTTAACTGTTTGTGTGACCTTGGGACTTCCACCAGAGCAGTGTGGGTCCTAATCCCATCTGAGTGGTGTCACAGAGGGAAGATGACCCTGTGAAGACACTACAAGAAGAAATGCTACAAGAAGGAACACCAGAAGCTGGGAGAGAATAAGCTCTTTCCTTAGGGGCTTCGGAGGGCTGTAGGCCCTGCCAATACCCTGAATTTGGGTGTCCAGCCCCCAGCATGTGGCTCTTTGCTGTGGCAGCTGACACATGACCCGAGGCAGGAGGGTGCTAGGTCTGGGGTTCTTGGGGAGCCAGGTCTGTGGCCCACCCCACCCCAGAAGGGCAGGGGGACAGCTCACAGCAGTGATTTGTCACCTGGCAGCGGATGAGTGGTCCCCATTACAGAGGTTTAATCAGTGCTGGTTCCCGGAAGCCGTTCAGCAGCTGTGGGAAAAGATGGGTGGGCTAGGCCGGGCCTGTCCGGAGCGCGGACTTCGGCACTAACCAGCCACTGGAGGGCTGCCCTCCGTCCCCCGGTCAGTGGGTAAACTCTGCTGCCCAGCTCCGTCCCTCGGCATCACAGCAACACGCGAGCCTCCGCTGACAGGCGAGTGGTGGCCGCACGGGACGTGCACCGGCCACGAACCGAGCCCGGTCTCCCTCGCGGAAGGCGAGAGTTCTACCGCTGGGCCAGCACTGGCCCGTAGCGATTTACAAAACCCCCGCCTCTGTCCCGTCAACTCCTGCCCACGCTGAGCCCACTCGCGTCAGAGTAGAGCTGTGCTCCGTAGGGTTTTCAGTGGTTGTGACCTTTCGGAGACAGGTCACCAGGCCTCCTTCCAAGGTGCCTCTGGGTGAACTTGAACCACCACCATCCCGGCTGGTAGCTGAGCACTTAATCGCTGCACCACTCTGGGGCTCCCGCATCAGTTTATATAGGAGTTCTCTATACATTTTGGATTCTGGCTCTTTATTAGTTGTGTGCCTTGTAGATTTCCTCACATCTGTGTTTGCTTCCCTGCTTTGTGGTGTGATTTTGACATTTAGAGTTTTTACGTCTTGAACTACACACAGTTATCAGTACATTCCCTTTGTTTGTTTGTTGATTCTGTGCCTTGTTTAAGAAATCACTCCCTTTACCGACATCATAAACATATTCTCCTATGCTTTCTTCTGAAAGTTTTATAGCTTCGTTTTTCTCATTTAGGTCTTTAATCCATCTGGAATTTAATGTGCATATGGTACGAGATAGGAATTTAATTTAACCCTCTTCCACGTGGAAAGCCAATTTTCTTGATACCGTTTGTTAAACGGACCAACCTTTATACGCACACTGTACAGAGTGGTAGACACTAGCCTGTGCAGCTGTCCAAATTTAAATTAATTAACATTAAATAAATTTTAGAATTCACTTCCTCAGTTGGACTGGTCACATTTCAAGTGCTCAATAGTCAAATGTAACTGAGAAATCAATCACAAAAATTAATAAGGGTAGGAAAGATGTGAAAAACACAATTAAGCTGCTTAATCAAATGGATCTCAACTTGAGGTTATGCGTTCTTTTTAAGCACCAAAACTGGCCACATTGTGAGCACCAGGCAGATTCAAAAATACCGGAAACTGGGTCCTGCAGTCCACTTTCTCATCCAACTGCAGGAAAACTGGAAATCAATGACAAAAGGTAGTACCAAAACTCATAGTTTTGAGATTAGAACACACTGCACAATATTTTACCTTCAGACAGTAAACTCTAGTAGAAATCAAGGTATGTTTAGACCTGAACAGCAACGACCCATCAAAAGCGGCCCCCAGGTGCAGCTAAAGCCGTACTCACAGAGGAGCTCATCTCTTTCATTTAAAAAAATCAGTTTTTGGCTTGGTTTCTCCTCTCTGTTGAGTCTTTGCTCTTTGCTCCATTGATTTCCTCTTGTACCTTTACGGTTTCTTTTCTTCTACTTTCTTGGGTTTATTCTATTATCCTTCTGTTTGAGTTAGATTCTTCATGAAATTTAATTTTTTATTCTATTACGACATAGGCATTTTTGGTAATAAATTTGTCTTTAAATGTTGCTTTATCTACGCCTCATTATATTGTGTTGTTTAACTGTATTTTTCACACCCTTCTATCCTTATTACTTTTTATCTGATTTTTAGTTACAGAGTTACATTAAAATCTCCCGCTCTGATTGTCAACATTTCTAATCATGATTCTGTAAATGTTTGAGTCGTGTATATCTGAGGTCATGGTCACCATTCTATACTCTCTTAATCTGTACTAATGCTTTTTTCCCCTGAAATCTATTTTTTCTCCTATTAATACAGCTTTATGAACTTTAAAAAATAAACTAGTATTTGTTAAATTTACCTTTTCCTTCCTTTTTAAATACTCATATTTAATTTTGTCCACTCTCTATGTTAACTTGTGAGTTCTGTGCATGTACATTTATTGAAATATTTGAAATATTAATATATTTATTTTTACACTTTTATTTTTCTGATTTCTATCTCCTATGCTTTTTCTTTTCATCTTTCTCGTTTTCTCTTTCTTTTTGCCGGGTTGATGAATTTTTCTTCAGTCTCTTTTCTTCCTGGTGTGGAAGCTTTAGATTCCATTTATATTCTTTTAGCAGTTACTGTTTAAAGTTTTTTGAACATTTTATTGTGCTTGAGGTGAAAGTTTACACAGAAATTTAGTTTTCTATTCAATAGTGCATACACAAATCATTCAGTGACATTGGTTGCAATCCATGCAGTGTGTTAGCCCTCTCCCCGTTTCCATCCTGGGTTCCCTATTTCCATTCATTTGGTTCCCCTGTCCCTCCCTGCTTTCTCATCTTTGCTTTGGGGCAGATGTTGTCCTTTTGGTCTCTTATAGTTGATTATTCTAAGAAGCACGTTCCTCATGGGTGTTACTGTTTATTTTATAGGCTAGACTATTGTGGCCTCAGGGTGTAGCTTCAGTTCCAAGTTAGAAGGTTGTCTTCGGACAATAGTCTTGGGAGGGCTCCTCCAGTCTCTATCAGAGAAGTAAGTCTAGTCTTTTTAATGAATTTGAATTCTGTTCTACATTTTTTCGCCCACTCTAACTGGGACTTTCTATTGTGTTCCTGGTCAGAGCGGTCAGTAGTGGTAGCTGGGCACCATCTAGTTCATCTGGTTTCAGGCTAGAGGAGGCTGTGGCCATTAGTCCTTGGACTAATTGTTTCCTTGAGTCTTCAGTTTTCTTCAGTCTCCTTTGCTCCAGGTGGGAAGAGACAAACAGTTGTATCTTAGGTGGCTGCTAGAAAACTTTTAAGACTCCATTTGCTATTCACCAAACCAGGGTGCAGAACATTATCTTTACAAGCTACTTTATGCCAATTGACCTAGATATCCCCGGAGACTATGGTCCTTAGCCTTCAAGCTCAGTAGCTCGGTCCCTCAAGATATTTGGTTATATCTAAGAAGTTTCCATAACTGTGCCCCCTCTGTGCTCTATTGTATATCTGAATATACTTACAGTACTTAAAGATATGTTTGTGGAAATATTCATAACCATATCTATGTATGTATGCCCATGTACTCCCGTACAACCTCCCACATCCATTTAGCATACGTATCTACCTTTGTATCCACTCACAAATTATTGCTTGTAATTACTGTTGCTGCAGGATTGTGTATATTATAGAACTTACCGTAAAAAAAAAAAAAAATTTTTTTTAAGTTGCCCTTTATTCTTGCATACCTCTGTGTGTCTTCCTTTGCCTTGGGTCACATTGTGCTGACTTCCCATGTATTATGTATTGCCTTTCCCTTCACCAGAATTACCACATGCCCACTATTTAGTTAGTGATTATTCTTCCCTCCTCTTCCCATCTGTGGTAACCATCAAAGAATGTTACTTTCTGTGTGTAAACCTATTCTTAACTTTTCATATTAGTGGCCTCATACAGTGTTTTTCCTTTTGTGATTATTTCACTCAGCATAATGTCCTCTAGATTCAGCCATGTTGTGAGATGTTTCACAGATTCACCATTATTGTTTTTTGTTGTGTAGTATTCCATTGTACGTATGTACGATAATATGTTTATACGTTCGTCTGCTGAAGGACATTTAGGTTGTTTCCATCTTCTTGCTATTGTGAATAATGCTGCAATGAACATGGGTATTGTCTTCAGCTGGGTTCGGAAAACCCATATATATGTATATATATGGTACCCTGGTCTTACAGTGGTTAAGAGCTATGGGTGCTAACCAAAAGGTCAGCAGTTCAAATCTACCAGCTGCTCCTTGGAAGCCCTATGGGGCAGTTCTACTCTGTCCTGTAGGGTACCTATCAGTTGGAATCGACTGGATGTTTTATTTTTGGCTATATGTATAAAAAAAAATTTTTTTTTTTTTATATATATACAGAGAAAAAGAGAGAGAGAGATTTATATCAAGGAAATTCCTCACACAGTTGTAGAGGCTGTAAAGTTCCAAGTCCATGGGTCAAGCTGGAGGCTTCTCCTGACTCATGTAGATGCAGGGGCTGAGAACACAAGATCCAGACCACAGAGGCTGATAAATCCCAAGACTGGCAGGCAAGCTTCTACCTCAAATTCCAAAGAACTAGAGGTTAGATGAATAGGAGCCAGCTGCAGGATCCAGAGTGAGCAAAAACCTGTGAGGTTTACCAGAAAGTCCACCTATATTAGATGTAGGCCACACCCCCAAAGAAACTCCCTATCAACTGATTGGTTACTCACAGCAGATCCCATCACAGAGGCTATCACATTATAGCAGATCTTATCGTGGAAGTGATTACATCATTGAACGACTATCAAACTACATCATAACTGCCAAACCACTGAGAATCATGGCCCAGCCAAGTTGACACACAACCTTAATGATCACAGGTGTGCATATGTCTGTCTGTGTCACAGCCCTTATTTCTCAAGGATACATACCTTGGAGTGGTATTGCTGGATATCGTGATATTTCTATTTCTCGCTTTTTAAGGAAGTGTCATGCAGTTTTCCATAGTGGTTGTACCGTTTTGCAGTCCCATCAACAGTGAATGTTGTCTTTGTTAGGTACCATCAAGTTGGTGTACATAATGACTCATAGTGACATTACGTACAACAGAACGAAACACTGCCTTGTCCTGAGCCATCCTCACAATCATTGTGCTTGAGCCCATTGTTGCAGCCACTGTGTCAATCCATTTCATCGAGGGTCGTCCTCTTTTTCCTTGACCTTCTACCTTACCAAGCATGATGTCCTTCTCCAGGGACTGATCCCTTCTGATAACATGTCCAAAGTATGTGAGATGTAGCCTCCCCATCCTTGCTTCTAAGGAGCATTCTGGCTGTACTTCTTCCAAGACAGTCCATAGCATATTCAGTATTCTTTGCCAACACCATAATTCAAAGACATCAATTCTTCTTCGGTCTTCTTTATTCATTGTCCAGCTTTCACATGCAAATGAGGCAATTGAAAATACCCTGTCTTGGGTCAGGCACACCTTAGTCCTTGAAGTCACCTCTTTGCTTTCCAACACTTTAAAGAGGTCCTTTGCAGCAGATTCACCCAATGCAATGAGACTTTTGATTTCTTGACTGCTGCTTCTGTGGGTGTTGATCATGGATCCAAGTAAAATGAAATCGTTGACAACTTCAATCTTTTCTCCATTTATCATGATGTTACGTATCGGTCCAGTTGTGAGGATATTTGTTTTCTTTATGTTGACGTGTAATCCATACTGAAGGCTATAGTCTTTAATCTTCACCGGTAAGTGCTTCAAGTCCTCTTCATTTTCAGCTGCAAGGTTGTATCATCTGCACAACTCAGGTTGTTTAGGAGCCTTCTTGCAATCCTGATGCCCCTATTCTTCTTCATATCGTCCAGCTTCTCAGATTATTTGCTCAGCATACAGATTGAATAAGTGTGGTGAAAGGATACAATGCTGACACAAGCCTTTCCTGACTTTAAACTGAGCAGTATCCCCTTGTTCTGTTCAAAGGGTTGCCTTTTAGTCTGTGTACAGGTTCCTCATGAGCACAATAAAGTGTTCTGGAATTCCCATTCTTCACAATGTTATCCATAATTTGTTATGATCCACACAGTTGAATACCTTTGCGTAGCCAATAAAACACAGGTAACATCTTTCCATTATTCTCTGCTTTCAGCCAGGATTCATCTCACATCAGCAATGGTATCTCTGGTTCCTGGTCCTCTTCTGAATCTGGCTTGAATTTCTGGCAGTTCCTGTTTATATATTGCTGCAGCCACTTTTGAATGATCTTCAAAAAATTTTGCTTGAGTGTGATATTAATGATGTAGTTCGATAATCCCACATTCTATTGGATCACCTTTCTTTGGAATGCGCACAAATATAGATGTTTTCCAGCCTGTTGGCCAGAGAGCTGTCTTCCAAATTTCTTGACATAGACAAGTGAGCACCTCCACCGCTGCGTCCATTTGTTGAAACATCTCAACTGGTGTTCCATCAATTCCTGGAGCCTTGTTTTTCGCCAATGCCTTATGTGCGACTTGGACTTCTTCCTTCAGCACCATCGGTTCTTGATCATGTGCCACCTCCTGAAATAGTTGAACGTCAACCAATTCTTTTTGGTAGAGTGATTCTATCCATTCCATTCCATCTTCTTTTGATGCTTTGTGCATCGTTCAATACTTTCCTTGTACAATCTTTCAATATTGCAACTCAAGGCTTGAATTTTTTCTTTAGTTATTTCAGCTTGACAAACGATGAGTATGTTCTTTCTTCCATTTTGGTTTTCTAACTCCAGATCTTTGCAAATCTCATTGTAATACTTTGTCTCATTGAGCTGCCCCTTGAAAGCTTCTATTCAGCTCTTTTACTTCATTTTTTCCGTTTGCTTTAGCTACTCAGTGCTCAATAGCAAGTCCAGCAGTGTATAGGAATTCTAGTCTACCCACATCCTCACCAGCATTTGCTGTTTTCTGTTATTTTAATCAATGCTGTTATTGCTGGGGTGAGATGGTGTCTCTTTGTATTTTTGACTTATGTCTCTCTAATGACTAAGAATCCTGAGCACATCTTCATGTGTTTATTAGACACCCGAATGTCTTCTTTGGTGAAGTTTCTGTTCATGTCTTTTGTCTATTTTTTAATTGTTTTTTTGTTTTTCAGGTGTTGAAGTTTTCTATACATTTTAGAGATTAGACACCCATGAGATATGTCATTGCCATTTTTTTCCCCCCAGTCTGTAGATTCTCTTTTTATTCTTTTGGAAAAGTCTTTTGATGAGCGCAAGTGTTTAATTTTTAGGAGGTCCCTGTCATCTAGTTTATCTTCTGCTGTTTGTGCATTTTTAGTTATACTGGATAGTCTATTTATGCCATAAATTAGGGCCCCTAACTTTGTTCCTATGTTTGCTTCCATGAACTTTATAGTTTTAGGTTTAGCATTTAGGTCTTTGATCCATTTTGAGTTAGTTCTCGTGTATGGTGTGAGGTACAGATCCTGTTTCATTTTTCTCAGATGGACATCCAGTTTTGCCAGCACATTTTATTGAAGAGACTATCTCTTCCCCATTTAGTGCACTCCAACCGTTTGTTGAATATTGGCTGTCCATAGCTGGATGGATTTATTTCTGGGTTCTCAACTCTGTCCCATTGGTCTATGCATCTTTTGTTGTACCAGCACAAAGCTGTTTTGACGAGGGTGGCTGTATAGGAGGTTCTGAGATTGGGAAGTGTTCTCCTTCTTCAATAAAGTTTTAGCTATTCAGCGCCTCTTTCCTTTCCATATAAGGATGGGCATTTGTTTTTCCATTTTGTTAAAGAATGCTGTTGGAATTTGGATCAGGATTGCATCGTATCTATAGTTTGCCTTGGGTAGTATTGACATTTTCTCAATGTTCAGTCTTCCTATCGGTGAGCATGTGTTTTTCCACTTATGTAGATGTCTTTTGGTTTCTTGCAGTAGTGCATTGTAGTTTTCTTTGTATAAGTCTTTTACGTCCCTAGTTAGATTTGTTTCTAAGTATTTTATCCTTTTGGCGGCTATTGTGAAGGGTGTTGTTTTCTGATTTCCTTTTCAGAGTTCTCTTTGTTAGTGTAGAGGAATACAACTGATTTTTGGGCATTGATCTCGTACCCCGCCACTTTGCTGAACTCGTCTATTAGTTCCAGTAACTTTCTTGTGGAGTCTCTGGGATTTTCTATGTACAGAATCATATCATCTGCAAATAGGGGTAGTTTTACTTCTTCCTTACCAATTTAGATGCCCTTTATTTCCTTTTTTTACATTATTGCTCAAGCTGGAATTTCCAGTACGATATTGAGTAAGATTTATGATAAAGGGCATCCTTGTCTGGTTCCTGCTCTCAAGGTTATGTTTTCACTCTCTCTCCATTGAGAATAATGTTGGCTGTTGGCTTTGTATAGATGCCCTTAATTATGCTGAGAAATTTCCCTCTCTCTCTATTCCTATTTTGGTGAGTTTTTTCAGGAAAGGGTGTTGGATTTTATCAAATGCCTTTTCTGCATCAGTTGAGATGATCATGTGATTATTTATACCGTTAAAATTTTTAACATGCATACCTGGCTTACCAAAGTTTAAACTCAATCAAAATCTCTAAATTCCTCTGGAACATTAAAAGGATTTTAGAATATTTTAGCTTAAACTCTAGCATTCTGTTTTGCATGTTATTCTGAAATATTATTTTAGTTTGATTTTATTTTTATATCCTCAATTCTGTCACTGTTATGATTTAATAATTATAATTAACCATGTTTGGGTTTATTTACATATTATATATATATTCATTCTGTGATCATGCCAGAGTTTATTTAACTACCTTCTGTGTACTGGCATTTAGGTTGTTTCCAATATTTTACAGTTACAAACAATACTGCAATGAATAACCTCGTGCCTACACATTTTTAGGAGTCCCTGGGTGGTGCAAATGGCTGACACTGTCAGCTGCTAATCAAAAGGTTGGAGGTTAGAGTCCCCCCAGAGGCACCTCAGAAGACAAGCCTGGCAATCTGCTTCTGAATAATCGATCATTGAAAACTCCATTGAGCACAGTTCTACTCTGACATGCACGGAGTCGCCATGAGTTGGAATCCACTAGATAGTAACCGGTCGTGGTGATGTATCTCACTTGTTGGAAGTGTGTCTTCAGGACAGATTCTTAGCAGTGGGATGGCTGAGCCAATGCACAGGTGCGTGTGTAGTTTTGTAAGACATTGCCAGACTCCTCTCCAAAAGGATCATACCAGATTCCATACCCACAAGCAGTGTATGAGAGGACCCACCAGCAGTGTAGACAGAGCCCACCAGCAGTGTAGACAGAGCCCACAGCAGTGTAGACAGAGCCCACAGCAGTGGAGAGAGAACCCATCGACAGTGGAGAGAGAACCCATCGACAGTGGAGAGAGAGCCCACCAGCAGTGTAGGCAGAGCCCACCAGCAGTGTAGACAGAGCCCACCAGCAGTGTAGAGAGAGTCCACAAGCAGTGTAGAGAAAGCAGAGTATGAGAGGACCCACCACTGGTGTATGAGAGAGCTGTTGCCCTGTGGGCTCCCCAACGGAACACACTGTCATAACTTAATTTTCACCAAGACAAAGTAACATCTTAGTGTGGTTTTAAACTGCATTCTCAGAATGCTTCTTAGAAGTGAGGGTGGTGAGACTTTGGCCTGCTTACTTTGGATGCATCATTGGCAAAGACCATTTGCTAGAAAAGAACATCGTGTTTGGTAAAGTAGAGGGTAGGTGAAAACGAAAGAAATCCCCAATGAGATGGATTGACACAGTGGCTGCAACAATGGACTTATCGTTGATCACGAAGATGGTGCAGACCTGGCAACGTTTCGTTCCGTTGCACATGGGATCAGTACGAGTCAGAGCCAACACGACAGCACCTCACAACAACAACAAGAAGTCATGTGTGAGGTGGAACATCATTTCATGTGTTCAAGGGCCATTTGTATACATACATATATTTTTTGGGAATTGACTGTTCATGTCTTTTCTCCACTTTTCTGTTGTGTTACGTAGATATGTATATCCCAGGGTAGCACCAGCAGTTTGCCATCAGGTGCTAACCTAAAGGTTGGCGGTTCAAACCCACCTAGCTGCACCATGGAAGAACGTCCTGGAGATCTATGGAGCAGTTCTACTCTGTAACACGTGGAGTTGCCATGAGTTGGAACTGACTCAATGGCAATGGGTTTTTTTTTTCTTTTCCACATGTGCGTATCTCCATAAGCTCTACCCTATTGTTGTGTTATTTGGGTCAGCTGTATCCCTCCCCGGGCAGCCACGGAGGTGAGTCACTCAGCTCTCCCTTCTAGAATGACCTTGCTCCGCTTTGAGGAGAGCAGTTACAGCACCTTTGGGACCTGCTGCAGTGTTTGAGCCAAGGCTACATTCTTTGTGGGCAGCCCCAGGCAGTTACAGTGCCAGGCGGGGATTAGGGCCTGGCAAGTTTTCCCCGTGTCAAAAAACTGAGCCCAACCCTTTGCCCATGAGTTGATTCCGACTCATGGTGACCCCACATGTCACAGAGTAGAATTGCTCCATGGAGTGTTCTTGGCTGCAGCCTTTATGGAAGCAGGTCCACCAATCCTTTCTTCTGTGGTGCTGCTGGGTGGGTTTGAACCGCCAACCGTTAGGTTACTAGTGAAGGGCAGACCGTTTCCTCCCTGTTGGGTTGGCTGAGACGTCATCAGATCTGTGTCAAGGTCTGAGCTCTCCCTTCTCCATCCTGTTTCCTCTTCCTCTATCTTTAACGGTCACTGTTGTTGTTGTTGTGTGCCGTTGCTTTGATTCTGACTTGTAGTGACCCCATGTGACAGAGCAGAGCTGCCCCATAGTGTTTCCTAGTCCGTAAGCTTTAAGAAAGCAGATGGCCATTTCTTATTTCCCTCGGAGCTGCTGGTGGGTCATAACTGTCCACCTTTCGGTTAGCAGCCGAGCACTTAAACGTTGTGCTACTTACCCCCAATAAGCCTCTTGCTCGTGTCTGCTTCCCTGAGGACATGAGTTGATACGGCTTAGTTATTTTTATTCACTTGATCTGCCTTGTTCTGAGGGTGATGTTTAAAGTTTCCTGTTAGTGGTATGTTTTCAAGACTACTTGTATTGTCTGTTTGCCGTGTTATTTGTTGCATAAATGTTTTCTTTGTTGTGAATTGTGTCTTTTTGCATTAAGAAGTCTTTCCTTGTCATTCTTAATGCTTTTTGGCTCGACTTCTATTTTGTCTTATATCAGGATAACTACCCCTTTTCTGCGGCCCTGGTAAGTGCAGTGGTTAAGAGCTAGGGCTGTTAACCAGAAGATCAGCAGTTTGCATCCACCAGCCACTCCTTGGAAACCCTATGGGTCAGTTCTACTCTGTCCTATATGGTTGCTATGAGTCAGAATCGACTTGACAGCAATGGTTTTTTTTTTTTTGGTACCCCTTTTCTAAGGAGTCTTGGTGGCACAATGGTTAACGGCTTGGCTGCTAACTGAAAGGTTGGTGGTTTGAACCCACCAAGTGACTCTGTGGGAGAAAGACCTGGTGACTGCTTCTGTAAGGGTTAAACCAAAAAACAAACCCACTGCTGCTGAGTCAATTCCTACTCATAGCGACTGTACAGGACAGAGTAGAACAGCCCCATAGCGACTGTACAGGACAGAGTAGAACAGCCCCATAGCGACTGTACAGGACAGAGTAGAACAGCCCCATAGCGACTGTACAGGACAGAGTAGAACAGCCCCACAGGGTTTCCAAGGAGTGGCTGGTGGATGCCAGCTACTGACCTTTTGGTTAGCAGCCAAACTCTTAACCACTGTGCCACCAAGGCTCCCTGTAAGGATTACAGCTTAGAAAACCATATGGTACAACTCTACTCTGTCACATGGGGCCCCTACAAGTCAGAATTGACTCAACAGCACACAACAACAACAAAAACTCCTTTTCTAGCCACAACAGTGGACTCACACATACCAAGATCGCAAAGAAGGCACAGGACTGGGCAACGTTTCCTTCTGTTATATATAAGGTCGCCGTGAGTCAGAGCCGAATTGATGGCAACTAACAGCAACCCTTTTTCTTGTTGGTTCTATTTGCCTGGTGTGCCTTTGTCAATATCTTTGATTTTAGGCTGCTGCATCACTTTGTTTTAGTGTCTTGTGTGCAGCATAGAGTTACTGTTGATTGGATTGTCAGTTTTGAATAGCAACTTTAATTCCCACTCATGCCTATGCAACGATCAGTGAGCTTATTGTGTTTTCGTCTCTCTTCTCCTTCCATTTAAAAAGTTCCATTATTTCTACTTTGTCACATCACATAAGGTTAGTCTCCCACCTTCCGTGCCAACGTGACTTCTTTTTCCTAGGCATGTTTTGGTTTGGATAAAGTTCATCTTTGGGTAGATTTCTCAAGCGGGGCTTATGGTTCAGAATTCCCTGAGTTCTTGGATGTTTAAAGCTGTTTTTTAGCCTCGATACTTGAAGGGCGCCTTGGTTGGATGGTGGTATGTTTTTACTCTCTGTTTTAACATTTCATCCTGAGCATAAGTACGGGATTTCTGGATTAGAGGAAGATCAATGTAAAGAATACCTGTCAGTTGCCTACAATACGTGCCCTCAGGGCAACGTGGTAAGAGCAAGGTGGATCCCAGGAGAGAAACCTGTCGCAGTCGAGTAGATTCTGACTTATAGCGACTCAATAGGGCAGGAGAGAAACCCCAAAATTATTGTCAAAAGAAACTGAGATAACAATAAAATTAATCTATGAAAAAAAAATTGGAGATAAGGTTTATTCCGACAGAAGTCTCGAGAATCGGGTAGCGCTAAAGCAAAAGTGGAAAGGCATGCCTCTGAGTATCAGCAGGGACTAGCCTTTTATTGACAAATCGAGGAAGCAAAAAAGCTTATTGGCTCATACAAGTTAGTGTTGATTTGATGTCAGGATTTAATTGGCCAACAAGGGTGGCCTGATTAACAGGAAAAAAGAAAGAAAGAAAAAAAAACCCCACAAACCCTTTGCCATCCGTTCCGTTCCCACTCATAGCGACCCTAAGACGGAGTAGAACTGCCCTGGAAGGTTTCCAAGGAGAACCTGTGGATTTGAATTGCTTACTTGGAAACTCTATGAGGCAGTTCTACTCTGTCCTACAGGGTCGCTATGAGTGAGAATCGACTCACTGGGTGGACCTTTTGGTTAGCAGCTGTAGCTCTTAACCACTACGCCACCAGGGTTTCTGATTAACAGGAAAGCTAGGCTTAAATTTTAATAAAGACAAGTCTTAGGGACACTGTCCATTCCACCGCGGATGCCCTTTTGTCAACCTCATGACTCCATTTTGATTTCATTTAATGTTATGAACCTTGGAGCTCATATAGCAAGTGCCACATAGCTGGCCCGCTCCCCTTGGGAAAGAGGGAGGGAAACCTTACCTTTCTAATGTAAGAACATCCTCTCTGAGAAAAAGCTCCTGTTTACAGCCCTTTGGAATGTAAAGAAAACGCTGTGGGTTTTGTCCCACTTCCAAATTTAAGCACATAGCAAAAGGGAGGTAAGCCTGTATGCCTCTCTCCTGGACATTTCAACTGTTTTCAGCTTTGAAGGCATGTTTACCTTTCAAGCATCCTTTAACACAGGTTACCAGTAATTTTTGCTCAGAAAGCCCTGACCTTGTAAAAACCCAAAAAAATATTTTTTCTGCAGATAAGGAATGAGTCAGAATTGACTCGACGGCAGTGGGTTTGTTTAAGAAATCTTTGGTTCATACTTTCTTTCGCTAATATTTTGAAAATTTTTCTTCCTTGTTACTTTGCTTTGATGTTATTTTCGAAAAGTCTTATGCCAGGTGTTATGGACTGAATTGTGCTCCCCCAAAATGCGAGTTAGAATCCTAACCCTATATCTGTGGATGTAATCCTATTTGGGGATAGAATTTTCTTTGTTCTGTTAACGAGGCCGTATCAGTATTGGGTGTAACCTAAGCCTAATCATTTCTGAGCTATGAAAAGAGCAGATTAGATGTAGGAGCAAGCATGGGTGGGGGGATAAATGCCATGTGGAGATCGCCAAGGAAACGGGGAACAGCAGGGCTACAGAAGCTGAGACAAGGACTTGCCTTCAGAGCCCACAGAAAGCCACCAGCTAGAGCTGGTGCCCTGGATTCTGACTTCTAGCTGTGAGAAAATAAATTTCTGTTCTTCAAAACCACCCAATTGTGGTATTTCTGTTACGGCATCACTAAGAAACTAAGCCACCTTGTTAATTCTGCTTTTGTTGTAAGTTATTTATATGTTATCTTTGAGACGTAATAATTTTAACGGGAACTATCTCAGAGTTGACCGTTCCAGGTTAATTATCCCAGGTATTCAGGGGACAGGACTTTCAATATGATTCACGTCTTTTATTTGTGTAACATTTCCTTGGTTTTAAATATTATTTCTGTTTCATTGTTTTGTTTTTCATCTTCAGTTTTGCACATGTAATTCCTTCTTTGCCTGTTTTCCATTTCCTCAATTTTCCCTCTGACTCTTTTTACTTCTTTAGTGATCTCATTTTCATTCTTTTTGTTATTTTCCTATCTTTCTCTAATGCCTTCCTTTATTTAAGTCAATTATTTCTTGGGAATCTTGCAATTTAGTCCTCATTTCTGAGGTGATTTTGTCTGTTTCTTTCATTTCTTGTCTCATTTCAACCAACTCTTCTCATTTCTTCCTGCTTTGATCCACTTACGTTCTTAAGTTTTGGATTCAGAATGGGTTTTCGTATCTATAAATGATTTTGTGAGTATATTTAATTCAGTTTAAAGTGTTGTCTCACAGTTTTTATTTTTTTTCCTCCTTCATGCTTTTGTTTCCCTCCCTTGGAGGGGGGATTTTTGTCAGCCAAAGCGTGTCGATTCTCACTTTCTGATTTTTGCCGTAACTTTGAACGGGCTTACTTAATTTTCTTCTGCTCACTTTGTGGATTGGGGGTTGTTTACAAGATTTCTGGTTCAGTGGTGCCTTCTTCTGTCAGTGTTGCAAAGTCCAGTTCCTTTAATAGTTATTTATTTATTTATTTTGGTGATGAGAATGGAAGGGATTGTATGGCCTCCATTTTTTTTTTTTTTTTTAAGTTCATTTTGTCTTACAGGACCTGAAATTTCCCCCCTTTACTTTCTTGTTGTCTTCTCCCCCTAATAAATAGAGGGCCCGTACCCCTCCCACAGCTTCGCCTTTCAAAGATGCCACTTTAAATTGCATAGACTGTACTTTGAAGTCCTGTCCCTGTAGTTGGTGCTCTGATCTATTAAGATATCACTCAGTATTTTCACACATACAGTAGATGCTCACTTTCTTTCTTTCCCGTAATTATTCTCAGACAGCTCTTACTCGCTGCAAACTGTGAGAGATCACTTGCTTGCCTTTTTTTTTTTTTTTTAATTTCTTTTATTTTTTTCATTTACAGTTATTCTGAAGTTGGGACATTCCCTGCCTTCCAGTTGTGCTGAGTTTTTATGTGGTTTTACGTGTTCTTTCCTGTTGTT
This sequence comes from Elephas maximus indicus, assembly GCF_024166365.1. NCBI lineage: Eukaryota > Metazoa > Chordata > Mammalia > Proboscidea > Elephantidae > Elephas > Elephas maximus. The sequence goes on along the minus strand of NC_064828.1, from coordinate 118,910,026 downwards.
CAGTGTTGATGCACGGGATGATGCAAACCTAGGCAGCCACCATTCTCTTTGGCTGCCCAGAAGGCTTGTTAGGATAGTTTTAATGATCATTTATGTATTGTGTGATGTGGAGCCTCTTTTCACATCTTGAAGAACCTGTTGATTTTATTTTAACTATTCATCTTGCTTGAGTATTTTCTCCTTTTGGCTTGTTGACCCTTCTCTTACTGATTTTTGGAAAGTCTTTATGTATTAAAAAAATTATGATATGCCTTGCCAATGTTTTTACCACGTTCCTAGATTGTCTTTGCTGATGGACCCTGATGCTGTTAGCCTCAACTGCAGGGTTTTTACATTCATTTGGGGGCAGAGGAGATTTGAAAACAAGACCTTCTGAGGAAGGCAAAGCTCAGGGGTGCATGGGTCTCTTCCTTTGGAGCTGTGGAGCAGAGGTGATGGCGGGGGGAGAGGGCAACAGAGGGGGGCCTGCAGGAGCATGGAGGGAATAAATGTGTGTGTGTGTGTGCGTGTGTGCACGCATGTGTGTGTGCGCGCACGTGTGGCTCCTGCTGGAGTCTGCAGTTCTTCAGCTCCCAGAGATGAAAGGAGGCGAGGTGACAAATGTGAACATAATCTGTGCAGCTTTGCAGAATGAGGGACCATTTGCATAAATATTGTTTGCAAAGAGCAATTAGCGGTTCATTTACATGCAGTGAAGTAGCAATTTGCACTTTCTCAGGAACAATTTCTTTGCCATGTGCACAAATTCGGTGACTTGCAATTGGCCTCCTAAGGAAGGCATTAATAGGCCAATATTTTATTTTTGGTTCATATCTTGGTTTCCTGAGATAGTGAATTTTTCTTTTAAAAAAGGAAATGCCAAATTAAGGGCAGAAGGTCCCCAAACTTGTGTCCCCAACTCCTCCTCCTTCTCCCCCCACCTAGGGTACCAGATGTTCTCCAGTTGGGGAGTGTTTCCATATGAGTTCTGTTGCCCCAGAGTTCTGAGAAATGGTGGGTAGGGTCACCTGGCCCCTGGGTGAGAGAGGGAGCCACTCCTGGGGGGTGGGGCACCCTGCTAAACCAAGCAAGGCAAGCCCAGGGCACAGAAAGCACAGGGGAGGTTAGGCTGTTTTTTCACACCTCTCAGGCTTCACACTTCCTTCCTGGTGGACACACACCTCTTCTGTGCGTATTCATGCTTCTTTCCATACCCGTGCAAACTGCTTTCCTGGCTTCTCAGCAACCGATACATCTATTCAAGTGACGTTTTCCCACTCGGGCAGTGGCTGCGTCCTGTTAATTTCTGAATCCCCAGCATGGGGTGTGTGGCTTACAACAGGGTGGAAGTCACTGAATATTTCTTGAACGAAAGTAAGTGAATGAAATATCCAGGGGATGGTTACCTTACTGCTGTGGGCTCTGGAATTTAGAGGAATACTTTGAATATTTTTTTAGCATGGTGATTTCAGGTGCTGACAGGACATCCAAGTTTGGAGTTAGAAGGCTCCTTAAGGGACAATCTTTGAGTTTTGCCTCAAATGCCTGCCATAAGTGAGATAAATATTTGTTGGCATTTTTTGGGATCATGGTGCAGATTCAGTAAGATAGAGGACACTGTGGAAATCCCTCTAGGCCTCCAGAGGGATCTTGCCTTACTCTTGCAGCCCTTGCTGTGTTGTCCTTGACCAACTCCAATCTTGAGTTTTATTCCCACCATCCTGTCAGTCCAAGCTCTTGTTTCTCTACTTTATTGCCCATAGGACAGGCCTGGGACCAGAGTCCTTGTTTGATAATTCTATCCATCCATCCATCCATGCATTCACCCACGTACATACACATATATATTTATCCATCCATTCATCTGTCCGTTCACCATTCCATCTATCCACTCATCTATCCATTTTCCTCCTACTATCAGCCCTGCAACGGGTCTCCCAAGAACTTGAAAAGGATGACACTTAGAACTTTCTTAGAGATTTAGTCTGGGAGAATCATATTGAGTGTATCAGAGCAGAATCACCAGAGACAGCGTGGCTTCCAGAGGACTCACCTTGACTGAAGTTGTTGACATGTCTAGAGAAAGAATGTGACTTCTTTTTCAAGATGGTGATCTGAGCTCACACGGAAGCAACCCTTTTTATACCACATTATTGGAAATAAATTGTGTATTTTAGAAATTGTGAAGAATCCCTAAAAGAAAGTGAGAATCAAATCCACCTGTATCAACATAATTTGGGGACTGAGAACTGAGTCTTCTTATATTAACATGATTTGAATATTCTAGAAATTTTTTGCTCAAGAGGGTAAGACTGTAAACCAATAACTAACCCTTTGCTTCAGCAAATTCTTGCAAGCCTGTTTGTCTGGGCAAACAATTTGATCATCTTTGCAAACAGTGCTCCTATCAAGACAATACATTGCTCACTTGGATAAAGAGCTTACTTGTCAGAAAAGAGTTGACTTACCAAGGTTCACTTCAAGACCCTTAACACTTTGACGTGTCCACCAGTCTACACCATGATATCATGAACTTTACCGAGTCCCAACCACTTCTCTGCACTGAAAGACTCACTCTAAACTGCTTGATCTCAGACTCCCAAAGTCCACAGACATTCCTCTCCACCTCCCTCTCTGAGGCACCACTACAGCTTTATCAGGACAGTGTCCTCCTTTTGCTGCAGTAAGTTTATAAACCTGGGTTTTCTGGTCTCTGGAGGAAGTCAACAACCAACAACAGGAATCAGAGGGACAGCACTTCAAAGAGGGAAGTGATAGTCCAGGAAGCTTACAGAGGAGCTTGGCTATAAATGGTGAGAGCAGAGAGGGCACCCCACACTGGAGGGGAGGGATGGTAGCCAGAAACATGGAAGATTCAGAGGCAACCAGCAGGGTGATTGGTTGGGATCCTGGAGGGGAGCAGCTGGAGGTACCACACTGGCACACACATCTTGTCCTCCACCTTGGATCAGTTGAGAAAGCACTCATTGATCCCTCAGGCTCAAGCAGGATCAATGACCATGGGATCTTGGCTCAGGGAGACAGGACCATGTTCTGGTGTCCAGTGGGAGGAATGTGAAACGACCACGCAGAGAATTAGCTATTGTTGAGTCAGCCCCAGACTAATGGTGACCCCATGCACAACAAAGAGAAACACTACCTAGTCCTGTGCCATCCCCATGATTGGTTGGGGATTGAACCATTGTGATCCATAGGGCTTTCACTGACTGGTTTTCAGAAGTAGATCAACAGGCCTTTCTTCCTAGTGTGTCTTAGTCTGAAAGCTCTGCTGAAACCAGTTCAGCATCGTAGCAACATTCAAACCTCCACTGACAGGTGGCTGGTAGCTACACATGAGGTGCATCGGCTGGGAATCAAACCTAGGTGCTTCGCATGGAAGGTGAGAATTCTACCACCAAACCGCCAATGTCATCATATGCCCAGAATACCCCACACCAAATAACCCCAACCAACCCTTATTGAGGACAGAGTCTCAGCAAATCTTAGCCAAAGCTTCGGCCTTCCCCTCAAGGATTTTGGTAAACAACACAGGGAAGTTCTACTACAAAGGTGATCACACAGTCACGACTTTCCCAACTTCTGAGGAAAGTCTACAACGTGAAAGAGAGATGTGAAATTCAATGAAAGGAAGGAGAGGCAGAATTAATACAGCCATCAGAGCAGGACCTAAGGCAAGTCTAATTGCTATCCTTAGAAATGAGATAAGATGGTATTTAAAAGAACCAATGAGAGGTCTTGGAATTAAAAACATAGTTAAAAACAAAACCAAGAAGCCTCCATAGATAGGCTGATGGCAGAAGGGATGTGCCATGAGAGAGCTGGGAGATCGCATTGAGGAATTCTACTAGAATGGAGCACAAAGACACAAAGAATTGGGAAGCATAAAAGACAAGATGAGATGTGAAGGTCAGACTAGAAGCTTCAATATTCACATGATAGGATTCCAGGAGGAGAGAATAGGGAGAAGGAAGGGGAGGCAAGGGTCAAAGCAGTTATTGATGGAACTTTTCTAGAGAAAGGCCACCAAGACCCAGGTAGGATAAATATGAACTGACCAAAAAACAACAAAACAAAACAAAAAACCCAAAACCAACCAACCAAACTAACAAACAAACCAAAAAACCTCCATTTCTTGACACACTGAAGTGCAATTTGGAACATCAAAGATATACAAAATCCTAAAGGCTTCCACAGGGGCAGTGGGGAAGAATCCAGATTGTCCAGAAGGAACAAGCATCATTTTGACATCTGTCTTCTCATCAACAATGTTGGAAGAAAGCAGTCAAGACAATAAAATCTTCCCAGCTCTGGGGCAAAACGCTGCAATGATTCATTATTTATGAATGAATAGAAACTAAAGACATTCCTCTCCCACAGTCTACGCAGACTCTCTGGAAGAGTCGCTAGAAGTCATGCTCTAGAAAGAAGAAAAGGAAATCCAGGAGCTGATGATAATGGTTATGATTATTGTTGTCACCCAGGCACTCTTCGAAGTGCTTTACATGGATTGTCAATTTAGTCCTCACAAGGAGTCTGTGGGTCAGGACCTACTATTCACATTTTACAGATGGAAAAATAGAGGTTCAAAAGGTTAGGATATTGTTAGGTTCAAATAGGTATCTATTGTAAAAAAAAAAGTTAACAAGTGGAATTAAAATTCCAGATAGAATTGACATGAGACATTTGAGGGAGACGTGGGGAGCGGAGACAAGTAAAGTTTTGCAATGGTCCCTGTCTTGTTGGAGATTATCTTGGTGTGGTTAGGTGTTGCTGAGTCAGTTCCAACTCGTAGCAACCCTGTGTACATCAGAACGAAACACTGCTTGGTCCCGCGCCATCCTCACAATTGTTGCTATGTTTGAGCCTCTTCTGAATCTAGCCTGAATTTCTGGCAGTTCCTTGTCAATGTACTGCTATAACCGTTTATAAATTATCTTCAGCAAAATTTTACTTTTGTGTGATATTAATGATATTGTCAGATAATTTCTGCATTCTATTGGGTCACCTTTCTTTGGGAGGGGCACAAATATGGATCTCTTCCAGTCAGTTGGCCAGGTAGTTGTCTTCCAAATTTCTTGGCATAGACGAGTGAGCATCTCCAGTGCTGCATCTGTTTGTTGAAACATCTCATTGGTATTCTGTCAATTCCTGGAGCCTTATTTTTTGCCAATGCTTTCAATGCAGCTTGTACTTCTTCCTTCAATATTGTTGACTCCTGATTATATGCTATCTCCTGAAATGTTTAATTGTCCACCAGTTCTTTTTGGTACAGTGACTGTGTTTTCCTTCCATTTTCTTTTGATGCTTCCTGTGTCATTGAATATTTTGCCATAGAATCCTCCAGTATCACAACTCGAGGCTTGAATTTTTTCTTCAGTTCTTTTAGTTTGAGAAATGCTGAGCATGTTCTTCCCTTTTGGCTTTCTAACTCCAGGTCTTTGCACATGTCATCATAATACCTTATCTTCTTGAGCTGCCCTTTGAAATCTTCTGTTCAGCTCTTTTACTTCCTCATTTCTTCTGTTTGCTTTGGCTACTCTACGTTCATGGGCAAGTTTCAGAGTCTGTTCTCACACCCATTTTGTTCTTTTCTTTCTTTCCTGTCTTTTTAATGACCTCTTGCTTTCTTCACACATGATGTCCTTCATGTCATCCCACAACTCATTTGGTCTTCAGTCATTAGTGTTCAATGTGTCAAATCTATTATCGAGATGGCCTCTAAATTCAGGTGGGATATACTCAAGGTTGTACTTTGGCTCTCATGGACTTTTAAAAATTTTCTTCAGCTTCAACTTGGACTTGCATAGGAGCAATAAATGGCCTGTTTTGCAGTTTGCCCCTGGCCTTGTTCTGACTGATGATATTGAGCTTTTCCATTGTCTTTTTCCACAGATGTAGTTGATTTGATTCCTGTGTATTCCATCTGGCGAGGTCCATGTGTATAGTTGCCATTTATGTGGGTGAAAGAAGGTATTTGCAATGAAGAAGTCATTGGTCTTACAAAATTCTGTCTTTTGATCTCCAGCATTCTTTCTATCACCAAGGCCATTTTTCCAACTACAGATCCTTCTTCTCTGTTTCCAACTTTCACATTCCAGTCACCAGTAATTATCAATACATCTTGATTGCATGTTTAATCAATTTCAAACTGCATAAGTTGGTAAAAATCTTCAATTTCTTCATCTTTGACCTTAGTGGTTGTTGCGTAAACTTGCATAGTAGTTGTATTAACTGGTCTTCCTTGTAGGTGTATGGATATTACACCATCACTGACAGCGTTGTACTTCAGGATAGATAGTGAAAATGTTCTTTTTGACGATGAATGAAATATCATTCCTCTTCAATTTGTCATCCTGGCATAGTAGACCATATGATTGTGTGAGTCAAAATGGCCAATACCAGTCCATTTCAGCTCACTAATGCCTAAGACATTGATGTTTACACATTCTATTTCATTGTGGACAGTTTCCAATTTTCCTAGATTCATACTTCTTACATCCCATAATCTGATTATTAATGGGTGCTTGCAGCTCTTTCTTCTCATTTTGAGTCGTGCCACATCAGCAAATGGAGGTTCTAAAAGTTTTACTCCATCCACGTCATTAAGGTCGACTCTACTTTGAGGAGGCAGCTCTTCCCCAGTCATCTTTTGAGTGTCTTCCAACCTGGTGGGCTCACCTTCCAGCACTGTATCAGACAATGTTCCGCTGCTATTCATAAGGTTTTCACTGGCCAAGTTTTTTTAGAAGCAGATCTCCAGGTGCTTCTTCCTAGTTTGCCTTAGTCTAGAAGTTCAGCTGAAACCTGTCCACCGTGGGTGAATGTTATGGGTTGAATTGTGTACCCCTCAAAATGTGTGTCAGTTTGGCTAGGACATGATTCCCAGTGTTGTGTGATTGTCCATCAATTTGTTATCTGATGTGATTTTCCTCTGTAAGTCCTACCTCTATAATGATAATGAGGCAAGATTAGAGGCAGTTATGTTAATGAGGCAGGACTGAATCTACAAGATTAGTTTGTATCTTGAGTTGATCTCTTTTAAGATATAAAAGAGAGAAGTAAGCAGAGAGGAGAGGGACCTCATTGCCACCAAGAAAGAAGAGCCAGGAGCAGACTGCATCCTTTGGCCCCAGGGTCCCTGTGCTGAGAAGCTCCTAGACCAGGTGTCTTAGTCATCTAGTGCTGCTATAACAGAAATACCACAAGTGGATGGCTTTAACAAAGAGTTTATTTTCTCACAGTAAAGTAGGCTAAAAGTCAAAATTCAGGGTGTCAGCTCCAGGGGAAGGCTTTCTGCCTCTGTCAGCCTTCTCATCAATGTTCCCCCAGACTAGGAACTTCTTTGAGCAGGGACCCCAGGTCTAAAGGATGAGCTCTGCTCCTGGCACTGATTTCTTGGTGCTATGAAGTCCCCCTGTCTCTCTGCTTGCTCCTGTCCTTTATATCTCAAGAGATTGCCTCCAGACACAATCCAATCCTATAGGTCGAGTCCCGCGTCACTAACACAACTGTGGCCCATCCTTCCTCATTAACATCATAGAGGCAGGATTTACAACATACAGGAAAATTACACAACACCGGGAATCATGGCCTAGCCCAACCGATACACACATTTTTGGGGACATAATTCAATCCATGACATTCCACCCTTTGGCCCCCCCAAAATCACATCTTTGTAACATGCAAAACATATTCACCCCATCATATCATAACAAAAGTCTTAACTCCAAGTCCAAAATCCAAAAATTCCTCTTCATCTGTGAAATCTAGAATACAAGTTCATGTGCTTCCAAAATACAATGGCAGAGCAGACACAAAGTAGACATTTCCACTACAAATGGGAGAAATTGGAGGGAAAGAAGGCATAACAGGCACCAAGCAAGTCAGCAGAACACATTACACTAGCCCTCAAGGCTTTGAAAACAACCCTCTGTTTTCTGAGACAATTTACACAATGGCCTTGCCCTCCAGACTTTAGGTATTGGCCACACTCTCCAGATTCTGAGCGGGGGGCCCCTCGGCCCTGGGCTTCACCACTGCCTTCCAGGCCCACTGGGACAGCAACTCTGCTCCCTTGGCTATAGATGCCCCATTCTCCGCCTCCATCTGAGTGGCAACTCCACCCTTAGAAACACCAGAGGCCATGGCTCTACCCTTTGAAGCCCCAGAGGTCATGGCCATACCATTTTAGACTGAGGCAGCTCGACTTCTCGAATGTCTTAGGCTCGTTTCTCTAGAGAAGCAAAATCAGTAAAGCGTATAAATATATGCAGAGAAATTTATATCAAGGAAACAGCTCACGCGATTGTAGGGGTTGGAACGTCCCATGTCCTTGGATCAAGGTAGAGGCCTTTCACAATTCATGGAGCTGCAGAAGCTGGTGAACCCAAGATGAGCAGATCAGAGAGCAGGGCTCCTGCACACAGGCTGTGACAGTTGAGGAATCCCTCAGGCTGGCAGGCAGGACTGCAAGGTTTCTCCTGGGTCATGTAGCTGCAGAGGCTGGCAGGCCCAAGATAGGTAGGTTGGGGAGCAGGACTCTTGCTCGCAGGCCATGAAAATCAGCGGATCCCAAGATGGACAGGTAAGTTGCTAGCTCAAGTCCCAAGAACCAGAGGTCAGACAGGAGACAGCTGTTGGATCCAGAACAAGACAACCTTTGCAGGGCAAGCAGAAAAGGAAGTAGGCAATGGAAGGTGAAGAGATGAAGGCTGAGGGGGTGGCGAGCTGCCGTGGGCCCCACCCCTGCTGGCACAACTCAGCAGATTCCATCATGGGGGTGATCACATATCAGATTTCGACAGGGAAGTGATCACAACATTTTACAACTGCCAAAACACTGAGAATCATGGTCCAGCCAAGTTGACACACAATCTTAACCATCGTACCAGGGGAAGATTGATGATAAGGTCTTCCTCTAGAGCGAACAGGGAGAGAAAGCCTTCCCTTGAGCTCGCATCCTCAATTGAGACTTCTTCCCTCTCAAACTGTGAGAGAATAAATCTATCTTTGTTAAAGCCATCCACTTGTGGTATTTCTGTTATAGCAGCAGGAGATAACTAAGACAATGATCCTGCTGGTATTTGAAGTCCTGGCGGCATAGCTTCCAGCATCACAGTAATATGCAGGCCACCGCAGTAAGACAAGTATCTAGACAGTGAGAATATCTGAGAATTTCTACACACTAATTCTAGATAATTCTAGAAAAAAAATATAAGGTTAAATGTACTTATATATCTTCTAAATCTGTAGGTAATAAAGAGAGAACTGTAAATAGAATGTAAATATTTTAAGGCCAGTGAGGAAAAAAATTGAATAAAATAAGTGTTTTCTCTGAAATAAGCTGGGAAAGGTGAAAAACAAATCAGTAAAATAGAAAACAAGATTTTTCAGAAACCATAGTAAGTGTCAATGGGTTAAACACATGTGTTAGAAGACGGAGACTCTCAGGTTGAATAGAAACAGATGACAAATTCTAGCTACAATGCTGTTTACAAAAGACGTGTTTAAAACAAAATGACTCAGGAAATTGAAAATTAATGGCATGAAAAAAACTATCAAAAATATCACAAAAAGCAAGCAGTCCTAGCAGTATTTACATCATAAAAATAAAATCCAACACAAAATATTAAAAAGGTACAAAGGAGGGTGTTTCATATTGATAGTGAAACAACTCAGATAGATTATGAACATAGATTCGAGTAGCACAATTAAAGCTTGATCTAATAAAACTAGTGAAAATGCTCAACGAATAGAATATATTTTTAGCACAGCAAGAAAGTTGAAAAAAACTGTGTACTGGGTGACAAAGGAAATTTCAAAAAATTAAAAATTAGTATTCTACATGCCAAATCCAGTAATCACAATACAAAACAATTAGAAATCAAAAGCAAAAATTAAAAAAAAAAAAAGTACGTAGCTGGAAATGTGCTGCTAGTTATTTTAGCAGGTGTTAAAGAGAAAGTAAAATTGCAAGTGTTATCAAGAGGAAAATGTATAGGCTTAATTAATTTATTAAAATTGAAAATTAATGAATTAAGATTTTAAATGGAAGAAGCTAGAAAAAGAACAACAATATAAGCTCAAAGAAGTACAGTGAAACCAGCGAGAGCTGGAACTTGACGTGACTACCTTGTTTTTCCGGGTCTTGAAAGTTTTCCGCCTTTGACAGAGTGCAGTCAGACCACTTTTCTATCACTCGTTTTAGTGGAAAATATTTGAGTTTTGCTCCTCTGACAAGTTTCCACCTTATACAGGGCCTGGCTTTCGAAGATTTTGCTGTAAGGTATTAATCATAAGTAGATGGACTTCCACGGAGTCACAGAAAAAGGAGGGACTCAGAAGTCGTGCCCTTCCCAGCACTATCCAGGGAGAAGGAGCCTGTCTTTTTGGACCTCGAGTGCTTCTAGTCGCCCTCCAAGTGGAAGCTGTTGGGAGATGCAGGCATCAGCTCCTCTTCGCCTGATGTCATTAGCACTCAGAGCATCTCTCTCCCTCAAGATGCCTTCCATGATGTCTTCCCACGTAGGACTGCTGACAGGAGCAAATGCACATTGTGCATAGCTTCCTGGAGTCCTAGTCCTTCTGACAGTCACCTCCACGATAAATCAGTACACTGAAACCCTGGCTTATTTATCAGCCACCTGAGCCTGGTTAGATTGTGGCTGCTGGGTTTGCTCTTGGTGGAGCCGTAAATGCATATTTCTGAGCTGCAATGCTAAAGACCATGCCCCAAACTGGCATGTTTGAGACAATGAATATCACTCTGTGAGACTGCACCAGAGGCAGTCTGCTGGTCTTTTGCAAAATGTGGCTCCAAGTTCTTGTTAATCATTCTTCGCCTCCTACCTCTCCACCCAGAGATCCACCCACCCACCTACTCACACGTTCATCAACTCATTCACCCCTACTGCTCCATTTATTCATTCATCGCCCTTCCAACCTGCCAGCCACCCTCGCATCCACCTGCCCATTTATCCATCTACCCATTCATATATCTAATCATCAATCTATCTAATTCCATCCATCCATCCATCCACCCATCCACCCACCCAACCACCCACCCATCCATCACCCATCTGCCCACCCATCCGCCCACCCATCCGCCCACCCATCCACCCGTCCACCCGTCCACCCATCCACCCAGCCATCCATCCATCCACCCGTCCATCCACCCGTCTGTCTCTCTCATTCATTAAACCATCTTCCTCTACCGATGCATTAATTCATTTATTCATCCACTTATCTGTCACTTACCCAACCACGCTCCCACCATCTACCCAGCCAGCCTCCATCCATCAACGCTCTCACCAATCCCATTTGGCAAGCTCTTCTGGAGTGACACAGTCATTTCTCTCACCACATATGGAGAGGAATCTGTCATGCAGGACTCAGGTAGAATACGGTGAGTGAGATGATAGATGAACAGTGTATTCCTCAGCAATATCTTGGAAGGAAAGCAATCATGACCCTTTCTTGTGCCCACCCTTGATAGGAGAAAATGGCACAAAGCATAAAGATATTTGATCTTCTGGGTTTGTATTCAGTCTCCACTCGCTCTTACCTCTAAGCAGTGACCTCCTCTGCTTTGCCTCTTCCTCCAGCTGTGAGTCCCTGCTCCCTATCAGGCCCAAGGTCACACAGGCGCCATTCACAAGGCCTTCATGATCTCACATCCTAAGCCAGCATGCTCCTCCACCTCGCCCCCAGCTGCTCTGATGGTCCCTCTACATGCGGTGGTAGTGGTGGTGGTGATGATGTTGGCGGTGGTGATGATAATGGTGGTGATGGTGGTGATGGTGGTGGTGATGGTGGTGGTGGTGGTGATGGTGGTGATTGTGATGGTGATAGTGATGGTGGTGGTGATGGTGGTGGTGATGGTGGTGATGGTGGTGGTGATGGTGGTGGTGGTGGTAGTGATGGTGGTGGTGATGGTGGTGGTGATGGTGGTGGTGATGGTGGTGATGGTGGTGGTGATGGTGGTGGTGATGGTGGTGGTGGTGATGGTGGTGATGGTGATGGTGGTGGTGGTGATGGTGGTGGTGATGGTGGTGGTGATGGTGGTGGTGATAGTGATGGTGGTGGTGATGGTGGTGGTGATGGTGGTGGTGATGGTGGTGATGGTGATGGTGGTGGTGGTGATGATGGTGGTGATGGTGATGGTGATGGTGGTGATGGTGATGGTGGTGGTGATGATGGTGGTGATGGTGGTGGTGATGGTGGTGATGGTGATGGTGGTGGTGGTGATGATGGTGGTGATGGTGATGGTGATGGTGGTGATGGTGATGGTGGTGGTGATGATGGTGGTGATGGTGATGGTGATGGTGGTGATGGTGATGGTGGTGGTGATGATGGTGGTGATGGTGGTGGTGATGGTGGTGGTGATGGTGGTGATGGTGGTGATGGTGGTGATGATGGTGGTGATGGTGGTGGTGATGGTGGTGGTGGTGATGGTGGTGATGGTGATGGTGGTGGTGGTGATGGTGGTGGTGATGGTGGTGATTGTGGTGGTGGTGGTGATGATGGTGGTGATGGTGGTGATGGTGGTGATGGTGGTGGTGATGGTGGTGGTGATGGTGGTGATGGTGGTGATGGTGGTGATGATGGTGGTGATGGTGGTGGTGATGGTGGTGGTGGTGATGGTCGTGGTGATGGTCGTGGTGATGGTGGTGGTGATGGTGGTGATGGTGGTGATGGTGGTGATGATAATGGTTGTGGCAATTATGGTGGGAGGGGGAGGGGTGCCTGAGGACAAGGCTCTTTTCAGAGTCTTCTCCTTATAACTCTCCTGTTTTAGAAATGCTTTCAGGTGCCCCATGACCCTTTACTAGGTCTTTGTTGAGCTTCCCCAATGCCCTGCCCCATCCAGCTATCCTGGATCCTTCTAGACCCCAGTCAAATCAACTGCTTCCTCCTTCCTACCACACCTAATCACACAGCTCTCTTGCACCTGCAATACCTGTGACTTTGATGTAGTAAGGTGTCTGTCTCCCATCCCTAGGGCTTGGGGCTCCTGGAGTAGGACCAGTGCTCAGCTCAGAGGCTGGGATGGAGCAGGTGCCCACACATGGTCCATCAAGGAAAGGAGAGAGGGGAAAAAGCCTACACCACGGTACAAACAGCCCTTCTGCTTGAGCCATACAAAATGGTAGACCTTGTGCCTATGGAGTTGGAGATATTTATGGTGAGGAAGGACCCCTGGTGGTACAGTGTTTAAGAGCTCATCTGCTAACCAAAAGGTCAGCAGTTTGAATCCACCAGCTGCTCCTTGGAAACCCTATGGGGCAGTTCTTCTTTGTTCTATAGGGTTACTATGAGTTGGGATTAATTCGATGGCAATGGTTTGGTTTGTTTTATGGTGGAGAAAGATGCTATGTGGAGTTTATGGCAAGCTCCAATAGGATATTCACAATGTAAACCTGTATGGTTCATGGACTAGGCACAATCAAGGTCAAAGTCACAGGAAGGCTATGTGAGCAGAATTCTCTTGGTCTCTACCTGGGAAAACTCACAGGAGAAAGGTTTGTGGGACAAATTATAGCCCCACCTCTGCTTAAGGACCTTAAGGACAAAGGTGAGAGGAAAACTTCCCAATGAGCAGAGCTTTGGAGGAGCTGTTCTCAAACAAGTTGGACTTACTAAATAAAGCATCTAGATCTGAGCAGCTCAAGGGGTGGGCTGTAGTGTCTGCTGTCAGGTCACAGCTGTGACACCCTCGGGATCGCCCAAGGTAATGCATCCTCCCCAAGTTGCATCCAAAGACTGGACAATGTGAGGGTATAAGGTCACTATGAGTCGGAATCAATGGCAGTGGGTTCGGGATTTTTTGGAACAAGCATCAGAAGAGAAGCTCCAGTT